>NW_027185903.1:13596350-13651636 GCF_028583685.1 Petaurus breviceps papuanus
GTTATCCTGATTGTTTTTTCCACAATATTCAAATTGTTTCTTCCTGGCTGCTTGTAATATTCTCTCCTTGACCTGGGAATTCCAGAACCTGGCTATAATATTCCTAAGAGTTTTCTTTTTGGAATTTTTTTCAGGAGGTGATTGGTGGATTCTTTCAACCTGTATTTTTCCCTCTGGTTCTAAAACATCAGGGCAGTTTTCCTTGAAAATTTCTCGGAGGATGATTTCTAGGTTCTTTCTTTGATCATGGCTTTCAGGTAGTCCAATAATTTTTAAATTATCTCTCCTGGATCTGTTTTCCAGGTCAGTGGTTTTTCCAATGAGATATTTCACATTGACTTCTATTCTTTCTTTTGTTTGGATCTGTTTAATAGCATCTTGATTTCTCATAAAGTCATTAGTTTCCATTTGCTCCAACCTAATTCTGAAGCAATGATTCTCCTCATTGAGGTTTTGAGATTCTTTTTCCATCTGGCATATTTGGCTTTTTAAGGCATTCTTCTCCCCATTGCCTTTTTGAGCCTCTTTTGCCATTTGAGTTAGTTTGTTTTTTAAGGTGTTATTTTCCTCAGTCAGGCTGTTGACTCTCATTTCATAATTTTCTTGCATTGTTCTCATTTCTCTTCCCAATTTTTCCTCCACTTCTCTTATTTGCTTCTTAAGGTCCTCTATGGCCTGTAACCAGCTTGAATTTTCTTTGATGTTTTTGGTGCAGGAGTTCTGACTTCACTGTCTTCCTCTTATTCCATGCTTTGATCCTGTTTGTCCCCAAAATAGGAGTCTAATGTTGGGTTCTTCTGTTTGCTTTGTTTCCTTTCCCTAAGCATGTTGCCACTCAATTACTTGACTTTTGGGCTTTTTGCCACAGTAGGACTGTGCTGCCAAACAGGAGAGCTTCCATCCCAAATGCTGGGGTTTTCTCAGCTGCCAGAGGTATTAGTTGGGAGACCTTGCTGAAGGCTCAACATGCTTTGGCAAGCTGGATACTCACTGTAGGACCTCCGCCCTAGACTTCAATCCAGATTCAAGCAGGTTAAAGCAAGAGAGATTACCCATCAGACTGGTCACTTTGTCCCCCTACACTCTGCAGGCCAGGAGATGAAGCTGCCACATGGTGTGGCAGCAGCAGCTTCACCACAGCCCTCAGTGGCTTCTCACCCAAGGGGCAATAGCCAAGGCACTCCCAACTACTGGGTCCCAAAGTCCACACTGCACTGACCTCTCACTTTGAACTTTGTATCTATGTGTTGATAAATCTAGTAATGACCACAGCTGCTGGTGATCAGGAGTCCCTCCAGCTGGTGCCTGGTCAGGCCTGCCCTGGGGCCAAAGACTTGGCATGGGGCTGGGCTTGGCTCCCACAGCACTGCTCTGGCCGCTTGCTTCCTGCTGGCCTGCCTGGCTGTCCTCAGTAGGGGGTTAGTTTCTCTGTGTCAGTTTGTGGGTTCTGTAGCTCCAAAGTTTGTTTAGAGTCCCCTTTTACATGAATTGGGGAAGGTGGAAGCCGGGAGTCGTGGGGAGGACCTGCTTCTACTCTGCCATCTTGACACCACCCCTATAGCAATAGTTTTAAGAACAACTTTGAGTGACTTAGTCGTTTTGACTATTATAAATACCCAAATTAAATACAAAGGACATATGAAGGAAGATGCTATCTGCATCCAGAGAAAGAACTGAGAAATAGAAGCATGGATAGAATGATTTTACATATAAATACATATTTGTGTCTGATGGTAACCATCTCTAAAGTCCTGAAGTAATCTAAGGATTCTGAGAGGTGAAGGTGAGGAAGGAGAGTATGCCAAGGCTGTCTAGTACAAAGGCACAGAAATGGGAGATGGAGGGTTGTGGGTGAGAATAGCGAGCAGTCCAGTATATCAAGACCATAGAAGATGTGGAGAGGAACAATGTGCCCTAAAACTAGAAAGATCAGATGGGGCCAGGCTGTAAAGAGCTTTATGTGCCAGATAGCCCTGGCATTGATAAGAACATAAAATAACAGGCTTGGGGCCTCCTGCCACAGCATTTACCTGTTGGCCCAGTTCTAACGGGGTTCTGACTGCTGCCAAGAAGCCAACAAACCAAGTGCTGTTTGAAGGATCCCTTGGAATGGCAACCAAGGAGCCCTGCAATTGTATAGGCAAGAGCGGAAGCTGCTTCTCCCCCAAAGGCCTTGCCAAAGGAGCTGCCATGGTGATGCCAGTTTGGAGGAGACCCAGCATGAGGTTTTAATTCCATGGTAAGGATGTACAGCTGCTTTTACTCCCACACTAGCCAGCGTTTTCTCCACGACTGCCTTTGCCTTTTTCTTAGGCATCTCTATGGCTAGGATTGAGCTCAATATGAAAGAAGGTAGGTATGATGACAAGGGTCTCTTTCCTGCTACTCTGAGAGAGGTCTTATGTATAAAGAGAATAGGCAATTTTCTATACTGATAAATCTTAGAGCTAATTAGATGGCACAGTAAAGGGAGTGCTGGACCGGGAGTCAGAAAGAATTGAGTTCAAATCTAGCCACAGGTTCTTACTAGCTGTGTGACTTGGAGAAAATCACTTAACCCTTTGTTTCCTCAACTGTAAATGGGGATAATGAAGACACCTACTTCCCAGGCTATGCTTAGCATAGTGTGTGGCACATAGTAGGTACATAATAAATGATTATTTCCTTCTTCTTCCTTCCACCCAACTTCTTTCTGACTCACTTCAATATCCCCTAAGCCATTATTTCTGAAATTCCCATCATAGAGTCATTCCTTCAATGTAGATGTTGTCAACTCTCAGTTCCCTCTTTAAAAATGAAAAATTGTTCTAGGAGAAATAGGAGACAACATATGCAACAGGAAGAATGTCAGAAGGCTGGGATTTAAGTGCTGGATCTCTCACTTACCAGCTGAGTGACCTTGAGCAAGTCACAAATTCCTCCTCTCTTGATGTGAGCTTCAAGTGAAACAATGAATGCAGAAGATTTAACTACAAAGCATTGCTCAAATGTAAGTTGGTATAACACTTTGGGGCCAGTGTTGTCTTTCCTATGAATGAAGGAAAACAGCATGTCAGTTTGTTAATTATCCAACCAACGGATACTAATTAAGTGAATGCAATATCCAAATTGACTACCAGGTAACTCTCTGTTGAGCTAACGACTCAGAGCTCTTCTATTAGAGAGAGTAAAATCCATTTCTCATCCTTTTAGTCCATCATGCTGCTTTTCTATGCCTGCTGAGAAAAGAGAGAATATAACAACCCTGGATGAGGGAGGGGAAGTTCTTTTTCCTTTGCCAAGAGCATCAGAAATTGCTCCACCAATTTCTCTCTCTGTGTATCATATCATTGGCCTCAATGGGAAAAAAAAATTAGAGATGAAATTGCAAGGAGAATTCTCTCTGGGTTACCATGGTATTAGTATTCTGCAGTAGATTAATTTACCTATTTTCCCCCAGACATGAGGGTTTGAGGACATGAAAACATTTTGGGGGGGGTGGTACTAGGAAGAGGAAAGGGGGAAACAGAAACAAAAAGGAACAAATTTAGACCTACGTCAGTTTTACTTTGCCTCTACATGGTCAGAGGCTAGTCCCTTACACATATGCCTACCATCAACTTAAAAAAAAAGTTCTAAAAGAAATTGTCAATTTTGTCCTGGATAGCAGAGTATTTGCTTTCTGTCCTTTCCCAGATGAATCAGGCTCCATTCTTACTCCCTTCTCCTTGTTTGACATACAAGCCTCTCTTTCAAGTCTTACTATAAAAAGTGCAATTTATTTTCAGGAGCCTGCCACACAAAAGCACTACGAGATTGTTAAGAATTATGAAAAGAGACATTTCTAGTAGTAATAATACATGAGAACCTTGGTGTTTAGTCTTTGTTAGAATTCAGTGACTTTTTTACACAAAGGAACTCAATGTAATAAGGATAATATCAACCCTGAGCATTTTTCCATCATTTGGGACTTCTCCATGGCCTGGAAGAGATTATTTGGATAACTAGTGATGAGGCTATCAACTTGGATAATAGTATCTTTTACTCACCCAGTTCATTTTTTCCTAGTACAAGTGACATTTCAGTCCATTTAGAATCTCCCTCTCCCTCTCACTGAATGCTTTTATTCTGAGAAGCTGAAAGATTGCTGGATTAAGGTGAATGGATTTAAGGTAGGAAAAGTAAGTGCCACTCTGGCTTTTTTCCCTAGAATTCTTTTTTTTTTAAACACAATTATTTTATTGATTTCTTGCAATCAAATACTGCCAACTAGCATTACTTCCATTCATGCACCATTCAAAAAAATTTTTGAATGGTTATTTTTTAAATGATGCATAACATTTTAATACAGCAAACAGAAAGTTAAAATTTATGATGCACCCTGATTAATTATGTAAACTGATACTTTTTTTAAAAAGCAGAACTAATAATTTGGTTCCTTTCTTCATAAAGTGGAAATTTAAACATTTCTCCTGACAGTCTTGAGGTTATCATTATGTTAGAAGTAGTGCAAAGTGTGGCACATGTGGGACCATCTAGGAAGGCGTGTAACTGACATGCCTCATTAGAATTGATAAATTGTGCATAACAAATTGCATGCAGTCAATGCATGAGAGAAAGCATCTTTCCAATACAAGGCCACCCTTGGCTCCTGTATTAATTCGATTTTGCATTATCCTTTATGGCATTATAGATTAATTATTACCTATAGCATAACCCTGAAGTTAAGAGAAGGAAAATAACTGCTGCTTGAAGAAAGTGATTCCGGGTCGCTATTTGGTTTGAATCGGGAGAGAGACCCTCGAGAGGTTAGCGTCTGCCACCTCCAGCTTCCTCAGCCCCGGCCAATTGCAAGGCTGTGCTGGGTGCTTCACAGTGACCGTTCTCTACGGCATGGCCAGGCCTCTTCTCCTACACTGGTCCATCCGGTGAGCCTCCACCTGGACCGGACCGTCCTGAGCCTCGCGGTTTTCCCTTTTTGCTGTTTTCACTGTATGATTTCCTCTCCCTTACCACCACCATTTTAGCCCCTTGTGACCTTCCATTTAACTGTTCATAAGTCCTTTCAGAATATCTTCAGAGAGCTCCAGAAGCGGAAGCTCTGGGGACGGAAAGTCCAAGGAAGGAAGGTTGGGGATGGGAATGTCCTTGGCTTTCCCTGTATTGGTTGGAAACTCCTGCCAGGGAGAAGAGGCTGAAGCAGTCTCTGCAGGGAGAGGCAGGCTCCATAATTCAGATGTTTCTACAAAGTCAGCATCTACATCCAATTCCTTTTCGAGAGGAGTCTTCTGGAGCCTGGCCTTCTCAGCGCGGAGCTGCTTGTTTTCTCTCCTCAACCTTTCGTTGTCAGCCACAAGAAACTCCACATGTCGCTTTAGGTCAGCGATCTTGGTCGCCTGCTCTTCTATCGTTGTTTTGTCATCTTTGGGAACTTTGCTGCCGGGACACGGCTCTGTTGGGTCTTTTCTCTTCTGAAGAAGAAAAGGAAGAGTGTCTGGGTCCCTGTCAAGGACTGCTGGCACTGTGGCAGGACTAGACTGCTGAGACTTGGGCACACTGAGGCCCTCAGACCCATCCTCGGCCAGCGGCCTGCTGGACATCAGGAGAGGAGGCGTTCCGTCAGGAATCTGCTGGGCTTTCCACCTTTCCTCCCGCTTTGCCCTTTTCCGCCTCTCCTGAATAAGCAAGAGTTGTTTCATGTGGCTATCCCTTTGTAATTCCAGTGATAACTGAGCCTGCTCAGACTGTGTCAGTTTCATGGCTTCAGAAAGATATGCGGCCGCCTTCTGGTGACACAAAATGGCCTCTTCGTATTTCCCTGCAGCCAATGACCCGTCTGCTTTCCTGCTCTGCTGATGAGCCAGGTTGAGGGGCCCGTCCATCACTTCCATAGACGCCGGGGCGCCCCGGCTCCTGGAGGGCCAGGGGAGGGCAGCGCTGGGACGGGCCCGGGGGCCGGGTCAACCCCCGCCGTCGCCGCTTCCTCCTCCCCCTCGTCAGACACCTTTTCCCTAGAATTCTTAATTTTTCCCTTCTCCTTTTGAGAAAGTAAAACCCTCCAGATTTCTTCTCTCAGCTCTCCTTGCCTTCCTCCTCCTTTTCCTTCCCACTCCTCTCTTTGTCTTCCTTGAAAAGTTTACAGAGTTTAATGAGTGAAAATAGCTAACTTGAAGTAACAAAGGCCTGAGTTAGAATCTAAGTTTTTCACTTTCTCTATAACCTTGGACAAGTGGTTGCTTCTCCCTGAAAGCCTGGTTCCTTCTCTATAAAATGGAAATAATAAATGCTTGGCCTATCTACCTCACAATCAAATACTGTAATGTAAATGAAAGCTCTCCATGAAATGAAAAAGGAGTATAGGGCATCCCAAAAGTTTTAGTGCTGTTTTAAGTCTTAATAATTTAAGACTCAGAAGACTTTTGGGAAACCTTGAATAAGCCATTTTAATGACTGGGCTATTTCTTCTCTATTCTTGCAATGGCCACCAAATAAAAACTGAGTTCATAGATTAAGAGCTGGCAGGGACGTTATGGTCCATAGGGTCCAACTCACTCAGAAACTGAGACCTCTAATAAGGTTAAGTGATTTGTTCATAGCAGGACTTGACTAAGGGTCTTCTTGTACTATTTGTACTTGTACTACTCTGCCTTTTAACAGGATCTCTCCTCAAGGAAGGAAATGGAGAATGAGGGAGGTTTTTCTTTCATTTCATTTCAGTTCTCATCTTCTGGAAAGAACATTGGTCAGTCAAGTTAATCAATATGCATTTATTAAGTGCCTCCTATGTGTTAGGCACTGTGCTACATGCTGGAGAGACATTGACAGTTAATAGATGGCTCCTGGTCTGAAGAAGCTCATGGCCTAATGAAGGGAATGAATTCCACAAGGCAATATTTTGTAAACACTTATGTGTCAGGCACTGTGTCTGAAAGCTAATATTCTTAGGAACTAGTCCTCTACTTGGCATTAAGCCATGGGCAATTTATGCATCAAAACTCATTGCATTTTAGATATTAAAATATTTTGACTCAATCTCTTCTTTTTACATATGAGAAAACTGAGGCTCAGAGAAGTTGTCATTTATGGGACTAGAATACAGGACCAATGATGGCCAGTTGAGTGTTATTTTATGCTCTTTTGGAGATTTCTGCTTTCCCATTTCAGGTGCTTTTGCTCACAAATCTCTATTCATTGTGGAACATCTCAACAATCTGAGTGAGTGAATTCATAACTAGTCTTTATAACTTGACCTTAAGCTACAGTGGCAGTAGCAGCCGCCCCATGCTGACTTCCTGGCAGAGGAATGCCTGAATAAGATAGGCTGGGAATTTCTTCTGCCAGGAAAAAAAAAAGTGGAGAAATCTCAGCCAGAAGAAGAGGAATCTGGTATTTGAGGCCGTTAGAACAACTTCACTTTTTACAAGTGTTCACAAAGCTAATCTTTGCCATCTCCAGAAAGACTGAATGCTTAAAGGAAGTAGAAAGGAACATCTGTTTGAGGGGGATGGTTGGAATCTCTGGTATTACACAAAGGGTAGAAAAGCTAAGGATAGGAAAGGGTGCTCTACGTCAGTGGTTCTCAAAGTATAGTCCAGAGACACTTGAGGGTCCCTAAAACCCATTCAAGGAGACCATGAGTTCAAACTATTTTCATAATAGTACTTCATTATATATTATTAAATAATTCTTTAATCTTTGTTATAGTAGATACATGTATGTATATATATTCATATTTATATATTATATAGTCATATATAATATATAAATATATATGCATATATTTGTATACACACATAAATATTTCACTTAAGCAAGAGATCTTTAGAAGATATTCAATAATTTTTTGAAGTGTAGTTTTGGTTCTGAGACCAAAAAGCTTGAGAATCACTGCTCTCTGTGAATGATCCATTTCTTAGGATAGCTTTGCCCATAAATGTATAGCAGCAGGGAGGAAAGTTAGCAGGAGAAAGGGACATAAGAGGTTTGAAGGTTATTGTAGAATGAATAACCTAAAGTTAAAGTAATCTAATCTGCCTTTTAATAGACTTTAGATAATAGGAATGGAAAGGAAAGTATGACTGAGAGAGAAAGAATTGACAGGACTTTTTGATCCGTTAGGTGTATGTGGAAATTGGGAATGGAAAAGGAAGCAAAAGCAACCAGAGATCACTGAAGTTTGAACCTGAGTAGCTAGGATTGTATGGCACAATGAGGAAAAGGAGGAAGAAAAATTTAAGAAGAAAACATAAACCTCTCTTTAAAATGTGGCTCTCAGAATTGTGGTTAAAATGCTAACATGAAAGAGAGTAGAGGGTCCGGTTCTTCCAAATACAATCAATCAGTGATCAAAAAAATGCACCAGATCAAAAAAGTTACCTATGAATCCAAATGAACATTAGCCAAGGACTTCATACAAAGACAGCCAGGATGTGGTACCAAGGAAAGAGGAGTCCCGCCAAGAAAACTAGAGTTAAGCATATAAGTAACTGAGCCATGCAATATAAACATGGTGACTGACTCATGTGTGCCATGGATAAATAAGGATTAGGATCTGGCCCACCACTCTCCAAGGGATACTGCAATTTCTGCCTCTTAGGGGACCATGGCTAGGTGCTTGCTTGTTCCCTTGCCTATCTCTAAGAGTGGTATTGGGTTAGAAATATAGCTATCCCAGTCCTCAAAACTACTTGGTACTGGCTGAGGAATAGACTAGTGAATCAATGGAATAGAAGGGGTTCATGAAACTCAGCAGTCAATGACTGTAGTAATCTATTGTTTGATAAACCCAAAGACCCAAGTTTTGGGGATAAGAACTCACTATTTGACAAAAACTGCTGAGAAAACTGGAATATAGTATGGCAGAAAATGGGCATAAACCATTATCTAACACCATATACCAAAATCAAGTCTAAATGAGTGCATGATATATATAAAGGCTGATACTGTAAGCAATCTGGGAAAGCAAGGAATAGTTTACCTGTCAGATTTGTGGAAAGGGGAAGATTTTATGACCAAACAAGAATTAGAGGGCATCATAAAATTAAAAATGAATAATTTTGATTACATTAAATTGAAAAGCTTCTGTACACGCAAAGCCAATGTAACCAAGACTAGTAGGGAAGTGGAAAATTGGGAAAGAATTTTTACAACCTATGTATCTGATAAAGGATTCATTTCTAAAATATACAGAGAATTGAGTAAAATCTATAAGAATACAAGTCATTCCCCAATTGATAAATGGTCAAAGGACATGAACAGTTAGTTTTCCGAGGAAGAAATTAAAATATTTGTAAGCATATGAAAAAAATGCTCTAAATCACTATTGATTAGAGAAATGCAAATCAAAACAGCTCTTAGGTACCACATCTCACCAGTCAGATTGGCTAACATGACAAAACAGAAAAATGACAAATGCTGGAGAGGATGTGGAAAAATTGGAACACCAATGCATTGCTGGTGGAGTTGTGAACTTATCCAGCCATTCTGGAGAGCAATCTGGAATTATGCCCAAAGGGCTATAAATAATTTCATACTCTTTGACCCAGCAATACCCCCTCTAGGGTTGTATCCCAATGATATCATAGAAATGAGAGGAAGACCCATATGTACAAAAATATTTATAGTAGCTCTTTTTGTGGTGGCAAAAAATTGGAAATTAAGGGGGTGCCAATCAATTGGGGAATGGCTGATCAAGTTATACATGTAATGGAATACTGTTGCACTATAAGAAACGAGGAGCAGAAGGATTTCATATTTACCTGGAGAGGCTTAAAGTAACTGATGCTGAGTGAGAAGAGTAGAGCCAGGAGAAATTTGTACACAATTACAGATACAACATATATGTAACAACCAACTTTAATATACTGGACTCTTCTCAGCAATTCAGGGTTATAAATCAATCCCAAAAGTCTCATGATGGAGAGAGATGTCTACATCCAGAGAAAGTACTGAGTTTGAATCCAGATTGAAGCAAACTACCGGCTCTTTTTCTTTTTCTTGTTTGGTTTTGTTTCCTCTTTCCCATTTTTCATTCCATCTGATACAATCCTTTATAACCTGACTAATGTCTAATGTGAAAGTATTTGCAGATGCTATACTTGATTGTATGCCCCCATGGGAGAGGGGGGAGGGAGAGAAAATTTGAAACTCAAGGAATTGTGGAAATGAATCTTGTAAACTAAAAGTAAACAAATTAATAAAGACCAAAAAATTAAAAAAAAAAGAAATATAGCTATCCACCACCTCAAATGAGTATATGTTTAAGGGTATAATGTTTAGAGGGACCATGGCTACCTGCCACTTTGCTTAATCTCTCTCAAAAAGAGGGTAATTTAATATTACCAGCTTAGTTCTCTTCCACCAAATTCTGGCTATGAAAAATACCCTCACAATTAGTAAATAATGAGTAAATCCATTTGCCCAATCAAAACGGAAAACAGAAGACAGGATAAGCTATATAGATCAGAATAGCCAAAGAATATACAACGGTAAAGGACATCTTCAGCTGGACATGAGACAAAACATCTCAGGTCAGCCAAGGGAGAAAAAATCTTATAGAAGTGAATCCTCTCTCAAAAATCACCTGGGTAGGTGATACAAATTTAGGTTAACAGTGCCTTGACTAGGGAAGCCCCAGGGTAAACAGAATTTCATACATCATTTCCAGGGAAGCTCTCAAACCACAAAGAATTCTTGTCAGAAAAGCCCCAGAGGTTAACAAAAAGTATTTGACAGAGTTAGAAAAAATGACAACAAATTTCATCTGAAGGAACAAAAGGTCCATAATGTCAAGAGAATTAATGAAAAAAAAAATGCGAAGGAAGGTGGCCCAGCCATGCCAGATCTGAAATTACATTTTAAAATGGCAATTATCAAAAGTATGTAATACTGGCTAAGAAATAGAAGGGTAGATCAGTGGAATAGATTAAGTACACAAGACACAGTAGGAAAAGATTATAGTAATCTACTGTTTGATAAACCCAGCTTCTGGGATAAGAACTAACTATTTGACAAAAACTGCTGGAAAAACTGGAAAATAGTATGGCAGAAACTAGGCATAGACCAACATGATAAAGGCCTCATTTCTCAAATATATAGAGAACTGAGTTAAATTTATAAGAATACAAGTCATTCCCCAATTGATAAATGGTCAAAGGATATGAACAGGCAGTTTTTAGATGAAGACCTTAAAGCTATCTTTAGTCAAATGAAGAAGTGCTATAAATCACTTTTGATTAGAGAAATGCAAATAAAAACAACTCTGAGATACCACCTCATACCTATCGGATTTGCTAATATAACAAAAAAGGAAAATAATAAATGTTGGAGAGGATGTATGAAAATTGGGACACTAATGTGCCATTGTTGGAGCTGTGAACTGATCCATCCATTCTGCAGAACAATTTGGAACTATGCCCAAAGGGTAACAAAACTGTGTACACCCTTTGTTCCAGCAATACCACTACTGGGTCTGTATCCCAAAGAGATCATTAAAAAGAGAAAAGGACCCACATTTACAAAAATATTAATAGCAACACTTTTTGTGGTGGCAAAATATTAGAAATTGAGGGGATGCCTATCAGTCGGGAAATGGCTGAACAAGTTGTGGTATATGAATGTAATGGAATACTGTTGTGCTATAAGAAATGATGAGCAGGCAGATTTCAGAAAAACCTGGAAAGATTTACATGAACTGATACTCAGCGAAGTGATCAGAACCAGAAGAACACTGTACACAGTAACAGCAATAGTGTGTGATGATCAACTATGATAGACTTTAGCTCTTCTCAGCAATACAATGATCCCAGACACTTCCAAAAGACTCATGATGGAAAAATCTCTACAGATCCAGAGAAAAAAATATGGAGTCTCAATGCATATTGAATCCAGTATTTTCACTTTTTTTGTTTTTTCTTTCTTGTGATTTTCCCCTTTTGTACTGATTCTTCTTTCACAACATGACAATGTGAAAATATGTTTAACATGATTGTACATATATAACACATATCAGATTGCTTGCTGTCTTGGGGAGGGGGAGTGGAGGGAGAAAAAATTGGAACTCAAAATCTTATAAAAATGAGTGTTGAAAACTATCTTTACATGTAATTGGAAAAAAATAAAATCCTATTAAGTGTGTGTGTGTGGGGGGGGATTAAAAAAGAAAGAAAAGAAAAACCCCAGAGGGTATAGATGACCACAGCAGTGCTCCAACCAGGGAGAATAGTAGAATATATTAAGTGCTCACCACATATTAAAAACTAAAATTAGGTTTTGACATATTCCAAATGAGATGTATTTCATATTTTGGGGCTCATAAGTGACACATTGGATGAGATGCATTGGATGGGAAAAGAGAGTTCTCCTCCCTTGTCTTTCCCTCCCCCTCTCCCCTAAATGAGAGGGCATGCTTTGAGTTTTTGCTAAACTCTTTGTTGAATTACCAGTTGCATCAACAATAGATTATAAATTAGAAAACATAAGATAGATACTTGCATGCAGTATGCATTGGTGAAATTACAATAGCTTGATGTTTGTCTGTCTGGAGTATAACCATTTATTAGACCAGACCCATGAATTCATCTGGGCCCCTAAGGAAGCAGAAGCAAGATTAAATATCATTGCCCCAAACAGACTATACTAACTTGTTTCGCTGCATCCAAGACTGTGCTTTTGGCTCTTGTACTTGATAGTTTAGAGTGGTACCTTGGAGAGGTGGGTAACACTTCTTATCACTTCACATCTGATAGATTTCATTTATCTGTGGGGAAGTCACAGGATGATACAATCTTAGCTTTGCAATTGGATGGATACTTAGAGGTCATCTAATCTAACCTCTTCATTTCTCAAGTGAGAAAACTGAGCTCCAGAGAGCTTTAGTGACTTCCTTGATTAAGGTTACATAGATAGTAAATGGCAAAACCAGGATTAAAACCCATGTTCTCTGATTCCAAAGGTAGCATACTTTCTACCATACTGTCTTATCTTCCACTGAGCTACATAAGGGACTGGCTCTCGTTAGAAGAAAATAACTTTCAGAGATTGTGAAACTCAGTTGGAAGCTTCATATAACCCAACCCCAACAATCATATGAATAAATTGAACATATGACCCATACATACCCTGAAGGATGGGCTTCACAAAGTATGTGACTCAATGTTCAAAAATGGGTCAGATTATTTTCATTTTCAGTGATAAGAATCAAAAGGCAGTAAGAGGAGGCAATAGTGTTTCTTCATGTATAAACTGATGTGTGGATAGAAGCTACCAGGGAAGGAGTCATTCTTGTACTGTGCCCTCAGGGACACTGAGGTGCTAAAAGAAAACATCTGAGAACATCACTTTAGAATACAGTCAAGAAATAGGAGTGTTCATTCTGGAACTGAACAGTCTTGGTGACTAGACAACTAGATGTGAACAGAACAGGGCCAACATCTGGTTGCATCCCTCAAATGTGCTACAAAACTATCAGGCATTGGGGCGGCTAGGTGGTGCAGTGAATAATTGAGCACCGGCCCTGGAGTCAGGAAGATCTGAGTTCAAATGTGGCCTCAGACACTTAAAACTTATTAGTTGTGTGACCTTGGGCAAGTCATTTAGCCCCAATTGCCCTGCCTTCTCCCCTCAAAAAAAATATTAGATATTTACTAACAGACAATTACCCAAATGCCAGTATATGTCTTTAGGGAATTGGAAAACATCTGAAGGATAGACCCTGTCACCCCTAGTCAATTGTGGAAATCTCAACGTCCCTCCTTTTGCCTATGAATTTTTGCAACTGGGAAGGTAGAGACAATGAATAAGAAACTCCATTATTGTTTATATATTTATAGCCAAAATGATAGGAAGGAATTTGTCTTTATTAGGAAAATTCATGTAGCTGAACATGAGGAGGAAATATGGAAATGAAAATGTGGCAAGCCTTTTTTTTTTCCAGAAAGTATTAGTCACTGGTCTTTGGAAGGTGCTTGTGGATTTGGATCAATAAGAGTAGTCAGTTCCTAACAACTTTGATAATAAATACGGCCAGATTCTACTCTCTAGGGTGAAAATTGAAACCATGGATAATGAGAGCACTCTCTTAAGATCTCATTTTCTGATTGTCACTTTAAAAAAAAAACCATCAGTTACTCATTTTAATTTCAAAAGTATATTTCTTTCCCTTATTGTGTGAGTTTGCAGCTACTTCATCAAAGCAGTTGCATCAATATACCCCAAAGGCATTAAGGATACAGGGAGAAGAGATGGGGGGAGGGGGAAGCCCAGTCTTTCCAAATTTTATGAAGATTGTAACATAATTATCTTAAATTTCAGAAGAATTTTAGGGTGTGTTTTTAAGTTTACTTCAACTTAACACTGAGTTGGCACCTTATTCACTTGGCTAGAAGTCTGCTTGTCCAGTAATAAAGGCAGAAACCAGGAAGTAAAAGAAGTCAAAAATTGCAAAACACGATGCTGCCTTATGTATCTATGCTGAACTTCTAGAATTTGGTCTCTACCCAACTTGAGTGTGGCCTGTAATCAGTCTTGAAAAGAACATCATGAAAATGATGGAGATGAAAAGAGGAGTGATGACAAATGAAATAAAACATCTTTATGTGAATTGAAAACTATGGTTCTAAAAACGTTAGCTGGGAATGTATTTCATACTGAAACAATTCTGTTTCTTGTTCTTCGGGGAGCAGTCATGGTGGGAATGGCACAACAACGGAGTCATGGGACAATGTCATCATCAGAGGTGTGAGCAGCCCCTCCTCACTGTCTTCGTTTTGGACACAAGTGCTCCGCACCTGTGCCTCTTCTCCTAATGTGGGCTTATTCTTCCTGTTACTAGTGTGTACTTCCTAGTTACTAATCTGTAAAAGAGTTTGCCCCAGGTTTAGGTAATCAATGATTCATTTTTACTTTTTTTTTTTACTTAATTAAACACCTTCGATTTTAACTTCTTGTGTCTTCTAACTGAATAGAAAAAAAGAAACACACTGGTGAAGGTAAGGACTTATAGATGTGAGTAACCAACACAGTACCTTGAGTCTGGATACCCTGTAAGAGCTGGGGAGGGGTTGATGTTAGATGCTCTTTGAAATCATTTAGATACTAAAAATGAACCCATACGTAAGTATTTTTCTCTTACCAAAGTCTTTTTTTTAACTCCTCTTCAAATTGCAATAGAAAAGGAAATCACATTTCCCAGCATCAAGCAAAACACAAGTACACAATGTCCTATATTGTCATTTGGGACACAGATGTCCTTGGACTTTTTTTTTCTGTATTTAACTTTCCTCTCATCTAGAAATGCACTATCTAACCTGAAAATCTCATTATGATCAAAATTTCCTCCCATTTGGAGTATATTTATTGTGAAACTACATGTTTACAATGAATAAGGCCCTGCAATATCCTCCATCAGATAAGAATGATTCAGTTACATTCACTATATGTGTTTAAATGTGCAGAAAAGTCAACAAATATAATTTAGACCAATACAATGACTAAAGCAAGCAAGAGTTGAGGATTAACTCTCAATTAACCAGAATGGTTATGCTTTTGTACTTATTTAAAATTAAAGTTGTATTGAAGTTTTCTTTTTTTTTTTTACAATTACTTATAGATTTGCTCTTCCCATGGTTTACCTACCCCGAGAGGGTTTCTGTGCAATATAGAAAAACAATTAAGCAGAATCCACTAACATAGTGAGCACATCTGAGAGTGTATGCAGCATTCTGTACCATAAATCTCCAACATTTTAAAGAAAAATACAGTTACATTTCCTCATCTCTTCTCTGGAAGCTAGACTGGTCATAATAATTATATACAACTCACCTTCCTGTCATTGTTCTCTTCAGTGAGGTGACCCAGTGGTCACCAGGAAGGCCTGAGTTCAAATATGACTTCAGATACTTACTAAGCTATGTGACCCTAGGTAAGTAACTTAAATCTCTATCTGCCTCAGTTTCCTCAATTGTAAAATGTGGATAATAATAGTGCCTATCTCCGAGGATTGTGTTTTTTTTTTTAAAGCAATCGGGGTTAAGTAACTTGCTCAAGGTTACACGGCCAGGTGTTTCTGGGTGGGTGCTAAGTGTCTGAGCCCAGGATTCGATCTCCAGGTCATCCCAACACTAGAGCTGGTGCTCTTAACTCGCTGTGCTACCTGGCCACCCCTCCCAGGATTGTTTTGAGGACCAGATGAGATAGTAATTGTGAAGCATTTCGTATAGTGGCCAGCATACAGTAAGTGCTATATAAATATTAGATGTGATTATTATTATCATTATTTCCATTTTGTAGTCATTGGAGATATTGTTTTTCTCAATTCTGTTTACTTCATTATGCCTCAATTCACTTGTCTTTCCATGTTTTTTTCTGACTTTTTTCTTATTTGTTGTTTTTTTACAGCACAATAATGCTTCATGATGTTCATAAATCACAACTTGTTCAATCGTTTCCCAATTTACACATTTGTTTCTAGTCTCTTCAAGCATTCTTTTTAGTTGAGGTTTTTAATTTTGTTTTGCTTTAGGTTTTGGGGTTTTTTGGTTGGTTTTTTTTTGGATCAGAGCTGTGATTTCTTTAGTATACAGCAGTCCCTATGAGGCTGATTCAAATTATCACCTGCCCACTAACTATAGTCTTAGAAAGTTATCTGTGTCACTGAGAGTTTTTAATCAGTTTCAGTTGAACTTCCAGTGAATAGTCTGAATTAATTTCTTTAAGTATTGACAGATATGATCAAATGCTGTTCAAGGTACTGTCAAAAGTCTTCTTTTGACATAATTCGAAAGAGTCAATTCTGCAGTGCTCAGCTTCCTTATATACCAACTCTTACAGTCATACATCTTCCTGGAAAAAAAACTTTGACTATCTGGACCTTTGTCAGCAAGGTGATGTCTCTGCTTTTTAGTATGCTGTCCATATTTGCCATAGTTCTCCTTACAAGGAGCAAATGTCTTATAATTTCATGTCTACAGTCACCATCCACAATGATCTTTGAGCTCAAGGATATAAATCTAACAGTGCTCCCATTTCTTCTCCCTATATTTGCCAGAAAGTAATGGGAGCAGTTGCCAAGATCTTAGGTTTGTTTTTTTTTTCCTTTGATGTTAAGTTTCAAGCCAGCTCTTATACTCTCCTCTTTAACTCTCATCAAAAGGCTTCTTAATTCTTTTTCACTTTCTGGTGTTAGAATAGTATCCAGCTTTTATTCATCCAGTCTGGAATTTCACATAATGTATTCCTCATAAAAGTTAAATAAATAAGATTGTAATATACAACCTTGTAATGCTTCATTTCTAATCTTAAACCAATCAGTTGTTCCATGTTCAGTTGTAACTGTTGTTTCTTGATCCATATGTAGGTTCCTCAGGAGACAAGTAAAATGATCTGGTACTTCCATTTCTTAGAGGACTTGGAACATTTTGTTGTGATCCACAAAGTCAAAAGCTTTAGTACAGTAAAGTTAATGAAGCAAAAGTAGATTTTTTTCTTGAAACTCCCTTGCTTTCTTCATCATCCAATGAATGATGGCAATTTGGTCTCTATTTCCTCTGCCTATTCAAAAACCAGCCTGCTCTTGTAGTAATTTTCAGTTTACACATTGGTGAAACCTACCTTGCAGAATCTGAAGCATAACCTAGCTGGCATGTAAAATGAGCACAATTGTTTAGTAATTTGAACATTCTATTGCATTACCTTCCCTTAGGATTGGAAAAAAAAACTGATCTTTCCCAATCCAAAGGCTACTTTTGAGTTTTCCAAATTTGTCAGCATATTAACTGCAGCATTTTAATAGCATCATCTTTTAGGATTTTAAATGGCTTAGTTGGAATTCCATCACATTCACTAACCTTAATGTTAGCAATGCTTCCTAAGGCCCACTTGCCTTCATTCTCCAGGATGTCTGGTTCTAGATCAGTAACCACACCATCATTTTTCCTGTATAGTTCTTCTTTGCATTCTTGCCACCTCTTACTAATCTCTTCTATTACTGTTAAGTCCCTACTATTTTTGTCTTTTATATGTCTGTTTTGGCATGATACATTCCCTTGAAATCTTTAATTTTCTTAAAGAGATATCTTGTCTTTCCCATGCAATAGTTTTCTATTTCTTTGCATTACTCATTTAAGAAAACCTCACTATTCTCTGTAATTCTGAATTCAGAATTGGGTATACCTTTCCTTTTCTCTTTTCCCTTTCCCTTTTCTTTTCCTTTTCCATTTTCCTTCCCCTTTCCCTTTTCCCTACCTTCTTTCCTCACCTATTTGCAAAGCTTCATCAGACAGCCATTTTTCTTTCTTGCTCTTCTTTTTCTTTGGAATGATATTTGTCGTTGCCTCCTGTACAGTATTGTGAACCTCCATTCACATAGTTCTTCAGGCACTCTAACTACCAGATCTTCCATATTCATCACTTCCACTTCATATTCATAAGGGATATTATTTACCCCCAAATTATGTGATTTGATAATTTTCTCTACTTTCTTCAATTTAAGCCTAAATTTTACAATAAGTAGCTCATAATCTGAGCTAGAATTAGCTCCAGGATTGTTTTAATTAACTAGATAGGACTTC
Source organism: Petaurus breviceps papuanus (assembly GCF_028583685.1). Classification (NCBI taxonomy): domain Eukaryota; kingdom Metazoa; phylum Chordata; class Mammalia; order Diprotodontia; family Petauridae; genus Petaurus; species Petaurus breviceps. The sequence continues at coordinate 13,614,896 of NW_027185903.1, forward strand.
TCCACCTGTGGTAAGGGAGAATACAATCAATCTGGTTTCAATATTGACTATCTGGTGATGTCCATGTGTAAAGTCACCTTTTAGGTTGTTAAAAAAGGATGCTTGCTGTGACCACTGAGTTATTATGACAAAACTCTATTATACTCTTTCCTGCTTCATTTTGTACTCAAACGCCAAACTTGACTTATTTCAATTACCTTTTGATTCATACTTTAGCATCCTAACCCCCTATGATGAATGATATCTTTTTTGTATTACTTCTAAAAAATGTAGCTACTCTGAATGCATTTGTCATTATATGCATAACATAAATGTATTTTTGATGATACAAACAACTTTCACTACCAGTTGTGTCACCTAAAAGCTGATGGGTACCATTATACTTAAAAATAGCCCAGCAGCAAATGAATATAGTAACTTTGTATTTGATAAGTGTAAAGACTTAAGATTTTGGGATAAGGATTCATTATTTGGTAAAAATTGTTGGGAAAACTAGAGAGCAGTCTGGCAGAAATTGGGCAAAAATAAATATCTTACATCATTTACCAAGATAAGGTTGAAATGGATTCATGACCTAGATATAAAGAGTGATGTTATAAGAAAATTTGAAGAACATGGAACGTATTACTTATCAAATTTATGGATAGGTGAACAATTTATGAATAAACAAGATACAGAAAGCAAAGTGAGGTGTAAAATATATATTTTTATTACATTAAATTAAAAAAGTTTTGTACAAATAAAATAAGTGTAGCCAAGATCTGAAGGAAAGCAGAAAATTGGGGAGAAAATTATAAACAGTTTCTCAGATAAAGGTCTCATATTTCAAATATATAAAAAATACTTTGTAAAATCTACAAGAATACAAGTCATTCCCGAATTGATAAATGGTCAAAGGATATGAAGAGGTAATTTTCTGACAGAGAAATTAGAGCAATTTATAGACATATGAAAAATTTCTCTAAGTTGTTATTGATTAGAGAAATACAAATTAAAACAACCTTGAGAAATCATTTTACATCTATCAGATTGTATGGAATGATTGAAGGGAAAATGACAAATATTGGAGAGGATGTGGAAAAAATGGGACACTAATTCATTGTTGGTGGAATTGTGAACTGATCCAACCATTTTGGAGAGTAATAATTTGGAATTATGCCCAAAGAGTTATTAAACTGCCTATACCCTTTGATTCAGAAATAACACTACTAGGTCTATTCCCAAAAATGATTAGGGAAAGAGGAAAAGAAGCCATATGTTCTAAATTGTTTATAGCAGCTCTCTTTGAGGGAGCAAAGAACTGGAAATTGTGGGGATGCCCATCAGTTAAGGAATGGCTGAACAAGTTGTGGCATACAATAGTGATGGAGGACTACTGTGAAGTGATGAGCTTGAGGAATGTAGATCATGGACATTCTTGCACAAAATAATGAAGTCTAAAATGAACAACCAAGAGAACATTGCATACAGTAATAGCAATATTGTTTTAAGAAAAACTGTAAATGACTAATTCATTTTGACTATTATAAATACCCAAATTAACTACAAAGGACATGTGAAGCAAGTTGCTATCTGCATCCAGAGAAAGAACTGATAAATAAAAATATGTATAGAATAATTTTACATACATATACATATTTGTGTCTAATGGTAACCATCTTGGGGTGGGGCTTGGGACTAGAAAAAAAAGTTTACATGATAATTTTATCATATATTTAAAAGGAATAGCAAGTTGTACATAATAAATTTGCAGTTTCATGTGCAATCATCTTTTTCATTATACTATGTAGTGGGAATGCTTATTTCATCCCATAAATTAATTTAAAAATCAGCCACAATGGATCCATTGGGTTCTCACCTTGTCACTTTTGATCATAATAGAAAGACCCAGTGCTACCATACCGTGTTTCCCCGATAAGACCTATCCCGAAAATAAGCCCTCCCCTTACTGTGTAAGATTCCTCTAAAATAAGCCCTCCCCCGAAAATAAGCCCTATTGAGATTGCTACAGTAGTGAAGATGATCCCCTGCGCTACATGCTACATTACTACGGGACCCTCTGCATGCACCGTCCTCCCCCCCCCAGTGAAACGCACGCCGCTCCGAGCTGCATCCAATCAGAGCTGCAGCAGTGAGCGCGTCATCCTGTTCTTCCCCGGTGATTTGCTTGCTGGCGCCATTGACAGCAGTGCCGCGGAGGAGAGCTGAGGCAGCACAACATAAGCCCTCCCCTGAAAATAAGCCCTCTGGTGTTTTTCTTTCCAAAAAAATAATAAGACAGTGTCTTATTGTCGGGGAAACACGGTAGATATCAACCCTAAGCCTAAACAAAGTTGAATCAGAAAATCCTGCTTTTGGTAATGAACCAAGATTTGAAAGAAAAAAAAATCTTAAGCCTTGAATTTCTTGGAGCTCAATGGGGACTAATAGTAGCCTCAACTCACCTAAAACTGTATGATCTGGCATGCAGTCATCATGGCTATGCTGCTCGGCTTCTCTACCCAGATATATATTTCCCCTTCTTCAAGCTTAATCTAATCTATCACCATTGTTTTTCCTATTCTGGGGATGTTAAGATTACTTGGGGTTAGTTTGAATAAGATGCAGGGCTGGTAATTCCCTGTTGTAGCTTTCATGAAATTTAGGTAATTTCCAGTGTGTTGTGTGGGGGTCAAAATAGGGACTTTTATCCTAATTATTAAGTAACTGAGTGATAAAGTAAATTGAGGGAAGTAACAGGGGGTGTATCTATTGACTGGAGGTAATTAAAGTATAAGAGGAGGACTGACTGTCCAATGAAAGTCCAGTTGTTAGTAGCTGCTCCAGCATGCTTTGCCTGACATAGCACTACGAGTGGATGTTTAGTGAGCCTGCTTCCAGGTTGATGTGCTGCAGCTAATCAGCAGGCTCCTCATCCCTACACAGTAGAAAACAATTCCAAAATATCTGCACATGCTCTAAAGTGAAGAATACAGCCCTCCATCATGTATGCACTAACACAGGCTCACATGACTCCATGTGTAGAGTAGACCCAAGGACTGGGTTCTTATTGGTCAGACTCTTGTTGGAAAAGTAGTTTAAATGACTAAATCATTGAATCTCTTGTCTTTCCTCAGGGGGCACTTTCTTAATTTCAGTGATTGCTTTTCACATAGCACCTTTTCACATTGACTCAAAAAGTCAATAAAAGAATGCTGGGTAATCTCACTTGAGAGCCTAGGGGTGTGCTGGAGCCAGTTTGAATTGGCTGGAAAACCTGACTACTAAACTTTCAATATGGGCATTCATACCTCAGAAATCACTAAACACTAAGAATCAGTTATTCTTTTGTTGATTGTCTAAACTTAAGAAAGTGATGGAGAAAATGTTAATAATGGAGATTAAACTTAAAAGTGTGTCAAGTATACTTTTTTTTTTTTTTACTGATTAGTAAACATTCACCAGCACATCCACTGACTGAGAAACTCCCTTGGAACTAAAATTCAAATTCTTCTTTTAAGCATTTAAAGCCTTTTCAATTTTCCTTCAACAACAACAATATTGGCCCCCATCTTCAATGTCATAACTGATATATTGTAAGCTCCTTGAGAGTAAGGATTGCTTCTTTCTGAAAAATATTTGTATCCCCTATGCCTAGCACAAAAGGTGATCCAATGGAGAAAGAAATGTCAAACTGCTCAAGTATCTTGGCAAGAAAACCCCTTGCACAGTACAACATGAGCTTGGACAGATTTGGGGAGATAAGTGGAGGACAGAAGGGTCTGGTATCTATGTCCACAGGGTCATGAAGAGTTGTACATGACTAAAGACTGAACAATAACAACAATGCTCAGCACAATCCTTAGCACATAGTAGGCACTCAATAAATACTTGTGCATTAGTTCATTAATAGTCAACAATCCTCTTAAAATATGAACAGAAATCTCAGATATGACTGACACAGGGAAATTACAATTGCAATAACCACCTCCCTGATTCCAAGAATTAGGTCTCTTTCATGTTGATTCTATTATACAAGGTACTTACTATCTATTCATATCAGCTTTATATCCTCTGAAAATTTGATAAGAATTGCATCTATGCTTTCGTCTAAGACATTGATAGAAATAATAAGCAGCACAGGGCTAAAGATAAATCTTTGGGGGCATTTCACTGAAGACTTCCCTCCATGTCAATATCAAGACATTGTCTACATTATTAATGTCTACTGTTTTGATCTAGTAATTCAACAACTAGGCCGAACTGTCACTAACCCTGCATGTCTTCATTTTATCCAGAAGAGTAACATGAGACGTTGTATAGCAAAAATAATATAAAATAAGGCTAAACTGGCACCATTCATTCTTTTTTTTTAAAATGCTTTATTAACTTCTGATTTACTTCATTCATTTCCACCAGATTTTGAGTTACAAATTTTCTCCCCGTTTTTCCCCTACCCACTGCCCCAAAATAGCAGTCCCACAGGATATCCCCTCCTCCAATCTGCTCTCTCCCATATTTTCTCCCATACCACTTTCGACTTTTCCAGTGGATCTCTATGCCCAAGTGCCTGTATATCTTATTCCCCAATTACATGTAAAATAGTATTAATAATATTATATATATGTATATATACATACACACAAATATACATATATATATACACACACACACATATATATACATATATATTTGAATATTTGACTTTGAAACTTCGAATTCCAGATGCATTCCCTTCCTCCCTTGTCACCTACCCTTACTTTGAAGATAAGCAATTCAGTATAGGTTGTACATGTGTGACTAATGCAAAACAATAACATAGCAGATATATTGTAAAAGACTGACTATATTTCCCTCCCTCCTATCCCACCTCCCACTTGCTCTATTCCCTACTTTGATCCTGTCCATTTTCAAAAGTGGGTACTTTCAACTTCCCTCCCCCTTAGCCTGACCTCTCTTCCATCATCCCCCCTCTCATTCCCTTTCCCCCCTCCTCTCCTGGAAGGTGAGATACCCTATTTAGTGTGTATTTCATTCCCTTCTCAAGCCAAATTCAATGGGAATAAGGCTGACCCATTCCCTTTTGCCCTCCTATTCTTCCCCTCCATTGTAACCATTGTCCTTGCCTCTTCTGTATGAGATAGTTTACTCCAATCTTCTCTCCCCATCTCCTTTCATTATATCTCTCTCATCTCTTAATTTCACCTTTTAAGTATTATTTCTTCCTGTTAAATTGGTCCTGAGCCCTCTATCTATGTATATCTGTAAACATATACACACACATTCACATATGTTTTCATATGCCCATATACCCTCATATATATATACACACACACACACACACACACACACATATATATATATATATATATATATATATATATATATATATATATTTCTATTCCCTTCAACTACTGAGAAAAGTTTCATAAGTTACAATTATTGTTTTTCCACGTAAGAATGTTAATAGTTCAATGTTGATAAGTTCCTTATGATTTCTTTTCCCTGTTTACCTTCTCATGCTTCTCTTGCTTCTTGTATTTGAATGTCAGATTTTCTATTCAACTCTGGTTTTTTCAACAAGAATGCTTGAAAGTCCTCCATTCCACTGAATGACCATATTTTTCCCTGAAACATGATACTCAGTTTTTCTGGGTAGGTGACTCTTGGTTTTAATCCCAGCTCCTTTGACCTCTGGAATATCATATTCCAAGCCCTTCGATCCCTCAGTGTAGAAGCTGCCAGATCCTGGGTTATCCTCATTGTGTTTCCACAATATTCAAATTGTTTCTTCCTGGCTGCTTGTAATAGTATCTCCTTAATCTGGGAATTTCAGAACCTGGCTATAAAATTCCTAGGAGTTTTCTTTTTGGGATCTTTTTCAGGAGGTGATTGGTGGATTCTTTCAAACTCTATTTTGCCCTCTGGTTCTAAAACATCAGGGCAGTTTTCTTTGAGAACTTCCTGGAGGATGACTGCTAGGTTCTTACTTTGATCATGGCTTTCAGGTAGTCTAATAATTTTTAAATTACTTCTCTTGGATGTATTTTCCCGGTCAGTGGTTTTTCCCATGAGATATTTCACATTGCCTTCTATTCTTTCATTTGTTTGTATCTGTTTAACAGCATCTTGATTTCTCATAAAGTCATTAGCTTCCATTGGCTCCAATCTAATTCTGAAGCAATGATTATACTCATTTAGCTTATGTGATTCTTTTTGCATCTGGCAAATTCGACTTTTTAAGGCATTCTTCTCCTCATTGCCTTTTTGAGCCTCTCTTGCCATTTGAGTCAGTCTATTTTTTAAGGTGTTATTTTGTTCAGTCAGGCTGTTGACTCTCATTTCATAATCGTCTTGCATTATTCTCATTTCTCTTCCCAATCTTTCTTCCACTTCTCTTATCTGCTTCTTAAGGTCCTCTATGGCCTGTAACTAGCTCATATTTTCTTTTGAAGCTTTTGGTGCAGGAGTTCTGACTTCACTGTCTTCCTCCTGTTCCATGCTTTGCTCCTTTTTGTCCCCAAAATAGGAGTCTCATGTTGGAATTTTCTGTCTGCTTTGTTTCCTTTGCCTGGTCATGTTGCCCCTCAGTCACTTGACCCCTGGGCTTTTTGCCACAGTAGGACTCTGCCACCAGACAGGGGAGCTTTCTTCCCAAATGCTGGGGTTTTCTCAGCTGCTGGAGGTATTAGATGGGTGCCCTTTTTGAGGTCTCCACATGCTCTGGCAAGCCAGACACACACCCCAGGACCTCCACCCTAGACTGTAATCCAGATCCAAGCAGGTTAAAGCAAGAACGATTAACCCTCAGACTGTTGCTTGGTCCCCCTACACTTAGGCCAGGAGCTGAAGCTTCCACGTGGTGCTGGCTGGCTGTGCCACAGCTCAGTGGCTTCTCACCTTGGGGCAAAATCCATGCACTCCCACTTACTGGGTCCCAAAGTCCAGACTGCACTGATCTCTCACTTTGTACTTTGTGTCTATGTGTTGATAAATCTGGAAATGGCCACAACTGCTGCTGATCTGGGGTCCCTCTGGCCGGTGGCTGGTCAGGCCCACCCTGGGGCTAAAGCCTCGGTGTGGGGCTGGGCTGGGCTCCCAGAACGCTGAACTGTCCCATTCCTACCAGCCTGGCGGGCTGTCCTCAGCAGGAGGTTAGCTTCTCTGTTGTCATTTTGTGGGTTCTGAAAATCCAAAGTTTGTTTAGAGTACCCTTTGTACATGGAGTGGGGAAGGTGGAAGCTGGAGCCGTGGGGAGGTCCTGATTCTACTCTGCCATCTTGGCTCCGTCCCCTGTCTCTGGCACCAATCATTCTTAATGAAGCCTTTCTAAGTCTTTGTAGTTACCACTTTCTTCTCTAGGTATTCATAAATCATCCTAATAATGCTATAAACTTTTGCCAGAAATCTCACTAGCAGTAAATGACCTGTAATTTGAAGACTCCATTTTCATCCAAAGTCAGACCAAATTTTTCCCTTCTCCTAACCTATGGAACTACTTTTGTTTGCTATGATCTTTTTGGTAGGAGATGCTACTCTAGAACAAAGAGAATGAGATTGCCGAGGAAAAGAATAAAGAGAGAAAAGAGGCCTAAAGATAGAACCTTAAAAGAGCATCTTAAAAGGGCTTTAAAAAGAACAAAAAGCTGACAAAACAGAAGAACAAAACCAGGATATAATGGTATATCTGAAATAGAGCACATCTTTGAGTTGCCTTCTTTGCCATATGTGCTTGACTCTACTTTCTTCTGGACTTTGATTGTACTGATGACAGAATTCCAGACTTTTGGTCAGGGGAGATATTTTGTAAACCATTTTTACAATATACAATCTTTATAAATAACCATTTCTTTTCTAATTAATCTGGCTGACAAATTAATATCAATTAGTAATCATGGAAGTGGGAGTGGGATCACACAGAAAGGGGGCTGATGAGGTATAGAATTTGTAAAACCATTCCAACCCCTTAAGGCCCTCTAGGATTCTAAGAAAGAAATAATCACCCTCTGGGGACCTAGCCTGACAGTACAATAGGGGATTGAGAGGATAAGTCCAGAGGACATGCTATCTTGAAACCTGCCACTGGATTTGATTATTAGAAAGCCCCTGAGGACTTTTAAACAAGTAGGTTCAATAAAGTGGTGGTTATGGAAGCCAAATTTTAGGGGGGAGGGGATAAGGAGACAATGGATGGCGAAAAAGTAGATAATAATTAAAAACTAACATTCATATAACACTTTTAAGTTTTGCAAAATCCTTTCCATGTGTTAGTTAATTTAATCCTTACTATCTGGAAAAGTAAGTGACATTTTATGACCATTTTGTGGATGAGAGAACTGAGGTGAAGACATTAAGTGATTTGCCCAGGATCACAGAACTACTTAGCACCTGAGAAAAGATTCTAACTCAGGTATTCCTGAATCCAGTACTTTATTCTCTGTGACATCTATCTCTCAGGTGTTTAAATTAAATTAAATTAAAATGTGTTTAATAGGAATGTACGCAGAGCCTACATCAGACTGTATGCTGTCTTGGGGAGGGAGCAGGGAAAGAGGGAGAGAAAATTTAAAACTTATGGAAGTGAATGTTGAAAACTAAAAATAAACAAAAGAACTGGGTGTCCCAAAAATCTTAGTGCAGCTTTAATCTTCAGCAGCTTTAAACTGCACTAAGTCTTTTGGGACACCATACATATACAAAATAAATGGAAAAAAAAATGATTGGGAAGGGGGGGGGCACTAACACATATGGGAATTAGTAAATGTCTCCTGAAGCAGGTGGCACTTAAGCTGAGCCCAGAAGGGAACTCCAATTGAATCCAAAATGTATTGGTAAAAATGGGGAGCATTTCGGGTATGGTAGACTTTTCTTCTAACCTGAGACTTGATGCCTTTAGCTTTGATAAAAGAATACAAGAATATAGCACATCTTGCTCAGAATCCACACTAAAGACTTTCCAAATGAAAAATTCTCTTTCTTGGTGCCTCATTTTCTTTACCTACAAAACAAGAGGATTGGACTAATGTGTCTTATCCAACTCTAACATTCTGTGATTTAATCACTGAAGCCCCAAACCCTTCCAAAGGAAAAACCACAAGTGCCAGGGCTTATGGATAGGAAAAAAAACAAAGGACCAAGGATATTGGGAGGATGCCATACATATCAGTCTTCTCAAATGTTGGCCATTTAAGTAAAGGTATTCCTCGCTATTAAACATTTTTGTCAGAAATTTGGTTAGATGACAATTTGCCCTCCACAAAAATGCCTGTGTTTGGTGTGTCCTAATAACATGTGGTTTTATGGAAAGAAACTTGGATTTGAAATCAAAGGACCTAGGTTGGAATCTCAGTTCTACAATTAATTAGCTTGTCTAACCTAAGATCAAGTCATTTCCTCTCTAGGGGTCTTAGTTTCTTTTCCTGAAAAAAGAGGAGATTAGAAGAGTTTGAGGTCCCCTCCCCATCTCTAAATGCTTTGAGTGTGAGATTCAGTTGCCTTCATTTTAAAAGGATCATTAGCCATATGGATGGCACACACCAGCAAAAACAACACATTTATTTCTATCAGGGACAATTGCAATAAAGTGGCCATGAAGCAGACCGTTGACATTCTTAATCCACTTGTCCTTTTGTATCCTAGAGAATTGTATTTGCCTGGCAGCCTTTTCCAGATTAGCTCTATTAAGGCTCACATGTTCAGTTCAACTGATTGAATCAGGGATATAGCACCATCATCCATCTTTTAATAGACAATGAAAATGAGGAAGATAAAGAGTGACAGCTTGAAATGGGTTATAAAATGTAGTCAAACTATCAGAAATTAAATTAGCCTGCCTTTACTGGGATTTTTCAAAGTGGTCCTTTCGGCATAAATTAGGTTTTTGGGCCCAATTTTCAGGTTGGGTTCTCTGAAGAAACACAGTGAGCTCCTTACTTAGCTATATTGGCTAAGAACCCAAAAGGAAGAATACTTTTGAGTGGGGTGAGGGAAACAAAAAGAAACAACAAAAATATTCATTTAACTTATTATTTTCAGTGAATTGAGAGTGTCTTGCTCCAACAAACAAAATGCTGCCCTTGATTTAAAGACTAGAAATTGTACTTGTTCTCTTATTGCCCATGGAAATACCGGGATGAAGGCAAAGCCCTCCTACCATCCTGGAATGAAGACTCTTCCCATCATATTATACATGGCTCTCTCTTCTAAGATTTTTCTTTCCTTGTCTTTTTCTTCTCTAACATTCATCCCAAATATCTCTAAGGTTCTGATTCAGTTACTCTGTGGTCATATATACTTTTATGTGGTCATCTTATTTCCTTGAAAGTAGAAACATTGTTAATACAATAAATAACAACTGATATTAGACAGGTTTTGGGGAAGCAAAATGGTTTGCCATCTTAACCACCATGTAAAGAGTTTCTTTTGGGGGGCGGGCAATGGGGGAACTATTTACAAGTTAATTTGAATTGGCAACGAACATTCAAAATTGTTTGTTGGTATTGGAAGCACACAATGTAGCACAAAAGTTAATACTCAGTGTGACTTTTCCTTGGTTGTTTCTTACACATGGCTGGAGGCAACACAAGTCATAGGACCATGAATATAGAGCTGGAAGATACATCAGAGACCAGCAAATCTAATCTCATTATTTTATAATTGAGGAACCTGAGACCCAAAGAGGTTTAATTGCCCAAGGTCAAACTGAAAATAAAGAGAAGAACCTGGATTCTGAAGTGCTCCCACACCAGAGTCATTTTCTCTGGGGTTCTTCCCTTGGGCCTGTGAACTTTTTTAAAAAAACATTTTGATAACTCAATTTCAATGTAAATTATTTCCTTTGCAAAGTTATATATTTTATTTTATGCATTTAAAAAGATTCTTCTGAGAAGGGGGACCATAGGCTTCACCAGACTTCACCAAAGGAATCCATAACACACACACAAAGATTCAGAAGCCCACACTGAATTCTGCGGTAGTTGTGCTTGTTGTCAAGGGATAAAAGTGATAAAGGCCGGAATGCGGACTAAAAGGATGGAGGGCAATGACCTTGCCTTCCTGTGCTGGCTTTTGTTTTCTGCCCAACTTCATTTGCTTGGCCTTGGGAACAGTGTCAACTTTGTAAGCCATAGCTTTAATTTGCACAAAGCTCCTTTGACGTTTTGTTTTTTTATGTTTTCTTTGGTTTTGTTTTTTGGAGAAGTCTTTTACATTGGTTTGGATGACATAGGATCCAATATCATAACTTACATTCGCTTTAAAAGGAATTTTCTAATCTTAAACTGGACCTATTCCAGAGGTCATAGGCTTCCTGTCAGTACCAGACACTGTCCATTAATGGCAAGGGCTTAAGCAAGTCTGGTGTGCTCCAGCAGGCTTTTATCAGCTGCCCTTAGCTGGGTGTGCTGGCTTCAGCCTTCAGCTATGGATAAAGAACTCCTAGTCTGCTGTTGTCTTGGACAGACTTTCTTATCAGCACACCTTTGTGGACCAGAACCAAGAGTCTAGTAGATGACTCTGAAGAGAAGATAATGCCAGAGAAAATCTCAATGACTAAGAAACAAGTGAAGGTAGCTAGGTGGTGCAGTGAATAGAGCACCAGCTCTGGAGTCAGGAGGACCTCAGTTCAGATCTGACCTCAGACACTTAACACAAAAACTATCCATGTGACCTTGGGCAAATCACTTAACCCCAATTACCTTCCAAAAAGCAAAAAAAAAAAAATTAAGGGCCTACTGATTTGTTCCTTGGGGCAGCTAGGTGGCACAGTGAATAAGACTGCTGGCCCCGGAGTCGGAAGGACCCAGGAGAACCCCGGATTGGTTCTGGCCTCAGATACTTAACACCCACCCACACACACATACACACCCACACACATACACACCCACCCACACACACACACACACACACACACACACACAAAACTGGCCTGTAACCTTGGGCAAGTTACTTAACCCCAATTGCTTTAAAAAAAAAAAAAAGAAAAGAAACAAGTGAAGACAACATGTTCATCAGAAACAATGCCTTCAACAGAAAGGAGAGGTGCTCTATCAGGTGAAGAGTACCATAGAGGTCTGTCCTCATATCACAAAGACAATAGTTAATGGATATTAACTATTAACTAGCTCATTCTACGTGCTAGGCACTTTGATAAGTACTGGGAAAACAAAGAAAGGAAGACAGTCTCTACTCTCAATGAGCTCATAGTCTATAGAGACAACATGCAAACAACCATGTACAGACAAGCTCCATTCAGAATAACTATGACAATAGCAGACTACAGAAATGTAGGTATGGGTTGTCTTGGCCACATGGGTTCCCTGGCCATGTGTATCTCTTACGTGTGTGCTGTAAATACTCAAGCTCCTGGCCTGTGGCACTTCATGCACGATCCCTTGCCCCAAGTGTTCCCTACGCTCATGCTCTCTATGCATGTTGCTACTCATGTGTGCTCTGTGTAAGGATATATGCCTTCCTTCGATGTTCAGGGCTCACCTGAAGGAGAGAGTGCCGCACTTGAAAATAATACCTTGGTAGTTATTTTATTTTCTATGCTGTTTGATTCAATGTACTTTGTTTAACTAGTATGTTCTCTGGCTGACTGATAAAAGGAAACATATAACAGGAAGCTTTGGAGCACTGGTTCAGGGTAGGTGCTCAACCACAAAACACTGTATTTTAACGACCTGAGTAGTTTTTCTAGGTGACTACTTGAGACAAAAATGCCTCAGATGTTACCTTTATTTAGGTACATGAGGCACATATTTTGGTACATTTAGACACATGACACATGCAGCTATATCAACCTATTCTCAATGAATATAAAATTCATTGAGTAATTGCTCAGGATCCACTGACTACTGAGTGTGCATCTCCATCAGTAAATTAGCCATTGATAGTGAAAACAATTCGTGAAATCAGTTAAAACTTTGCTTCACCTCAAAATCCTACACTCAGTCAACCATTTCACTTCAGCTTTGAATTAATCTGACCAAGTGGTTTTCATTCACTCAGATCATCCCAGGTCAGCTCCTATAAGCAGCTGAAGCACAAAAGGAAATCACAAGTATCCGAGTTCCATTTTAGTCTATTATCACCCATAAGGCAATAGGGCTGGGAGGGATGAGACCATGAGTGCAAAGTACCAAGAAAGGAGCAGGATATGTTGTTACCAATTCTAAGCAAAGATGTTTTCTTTGTTTAGATTTAGCCTTAATTTGAATAAAAAGGATTTTAATGCATCAAAGAGAGACAGCTAATTAGTAAATTTCCCAAAACAAGACCAAGTAACCATGAGAGCTAAGATGGAGTGGGAGGGGAATCTGCTTAGTGAAAAAAGTGAAAAAGATGCTTGCCAAAGGATTGAGCTGAATGAATTTTCTTTTGTTTATGTTCATTTTCAGGCTCCATGATTGACTTAGGCTTACAGTGAACCAGAGGTCCTCATTTTTACCCTAGTTGATAGGAACACTTTTAGGAAAACTTCAATAAGTTACAATTTTTCCATGACTCAGACTCTTGGATTCATGCAACCTCAGAAAGAACTTTGAAGTTCATTTAATCTAAACAACACTGGACTAAAAATCCCTGTAGTGTTTTCAACAAGTTATTATTTAAAGTCTCCATGAAGACCTCTAGAGAGGGGAAAATCTATTCATTTGTAAGACCACCTGTCTTACTTTCAGAAAGGTCCAATTCATAAGAAGCTTGATTGACAAAGATGAGAAAATCAGCATATGCATCAGTAGTTATTAATGTTCTCTTGATCAATGTTTTGGGTAATAATACCATTCATTATATTTTCCCAATCATTCAGTATCTTCCATTGTTTCAGGTATCATGAGAATTGGTCCCCCAATGCCCTGAAATTGCATCATCCTTAGCATAGATTGTCTTCACATATTTTTGCTTATGCTGTCCCTGGCATCTTTAATTTCTTTAGTTATATATCCACTTTCTCCTCCAGATCATTGAGATGTTAGAAGCCAAATGAGAATATGACATATCTGTAGTCTTTTCCAAAATAATGTAGAATTTGGATACTGCCCAGAAGTTCTCAAAAAAAGTCAGAAACAAAGACAGAGTCACTATCTAGGTCCCTGAGGAGATTGTTACTAAGCTTGCTAATTTTATCTATTCTTTCATCTTTTTTCCTTCAAGATCATGATCTAGCATGCATATGACTTTCACTGTTTTGCATGAGGAATCCAAACCATATGAATCTAGATCCTTGAGTTTTCAAAAATGGAAGGTAGGCAGATTTTGGCTCCAAATGCCAGGAATTTCTACTAGGAAGTTCCTTGTGGAATCAATATGGCAGCAAATATTACATTGCAGCACTTTAGTATAATTCTCATCAGGTATCTAGTATATCATCCCAGAGCATACCCCTCACCCCCACCCAAAGAGTACCTATCTCTAAAATTCTTCAAGGTCTATTTTAAAGTAGTCATCTTGGAAAGTTAAGTATTATTCGTACAATCCTACTCTTGGTCAATGCAATTGAGAAAATCAGCTTAAAATCACTTTCAAAACTTGTAGCACATTCTTTTGAATATTTTTAATGAAGGGAAAGCTTCATTTCTTAAGAATGACTTGATTTTCAAAAGCAGCCAAAAATCGTTCAGAGACAATAGATAGATGTATGGACAAGCTTGCGGGTTCTGTTTAGAATTAAACAGGAGCAGCAACTCTAAAGTAATGAGACTGGTGTACCTCTATGTTTTGTGTACTGGCTTGGAAAGAAATTCCTAAAGGAGAGCAAGACACATTCTGCATGAGATTACGAGGTAGTTGTTGCTTTTTTTTTTCTTTAAGACAACATTATTTGAACACATAATTTCCAGTATATTTGTTTACAAAACCAGGCTCATTGCTTTAGGATGACATCTCATATCTTTTTCTTTTTAAATGATGGGGGTTAAGTAACTTGCTCAAGGTTACATGGCCAGTTATATCTGGGTGTGGTGCTAAGTATCGGAGCCCGGATTTGATCCCCAGGTCATCCCGACACTGGAGCTGGTGCTCTTACTCGCTGAGCCACCTGGCTGCCCTGACACCTCATATCTTACAGCATTAATTGATACTAAGACAATAATAATCAATAAGACCAGAATTTATATATTCCATGGAAGCACCAGAATATAGCCAATGTAGTGTCAATTCTGTCTGTTCTTTCAACCTAGCATTTCCAGATACTCTAATGAACTCTGCCCACCATATTCATTAGCATGACAATAAACATCCTTGGTCACTAAGGATAATACAATCAACAGCAGCAAGTGTGTGCTGATTCTCTGTCCCTCTGACCATTGGCCTCTGTTCACTCTCTGCATCTTCAGGGAAATCTCACAGTCATTCACATAACTTTTTATTATTCTATTTTCATTTTCATCTGTGTGGTTAGGATTCTCTAATATAGCCCTGTCTCCTGTTTCCATTTCCCCCCAGAATTTCCTAACTGCCTCATCCTTTTCTCTTTTCATAGATCATTTTGACTTTTGCCAAATCTTTCATCACCACTGATGTTAGAACATGGCTAAAGGCAGGGTCTCATGCTCCATCCCAAGCCCTGCTCATAGCAGTGGCAAAGGCCACCACCTGCAGTAGTCTTGGCTAGTAACAGATAAATATCCCAAGAACAGTGTAATCACACATATTTGAGGAAAAATCCATGGGACAAATCAGCTCCTGTCTGCAGACCCTGGTGCTATGCATACTAGCCCAGTAAGTATACTACTTATCCCCACTATTGAGTTAGTCTTGATTGTTTATTCCCATGTCACCATGAAGTTTTACAGTGGCAGTCAGTAATAACAAATAGAAGGGGGTTAGGGATAGGAAAAGAATGGAAGGGAATAATCATTTATAAAGCACCTACTGTGTGCTAGGCACTGAGCTAAGCACTTTACACCTATTATCTCATTTGAACTCTGAGTCAGTTATCAAGTATTAATTCTGTGAATGAAAGGAGACTGATTTCGGTCCCTTCCTATTCTGAGCATCCAAGAGTTTCCTTCTAGCTTTCTAGAATACTTTTTCTGCTACCTGTGTTTCCCCGATAATAAGACCTATCCCGAAAATAAGCCCTCCCCTTACTGTGTAAGATTCCTCTAAAATAAGCCCTCCCCCGAAAATAAGCCCTATTGAGATTGCTACTGTAGTGAAGGTGATCCCCTGCGCTACACGCTACATTATGGTACCCTCTGTATGCACCGTCCCCCCCCGTGAAACGCGCTCCGAGCCACATCCAATCAGAGCTGCAGCAGTGAGCGCGTCATCCTGTTCTTCCCCAGTGATTTGCTTATTGAATAACGGTACATTTTTTTGTTCACATTTACCTGTTTATTAAAATTGCTGTCAATGTTCATTAAAATAAGCCCTCCCCTGAAAATAAGCCCTCTGGTGTTTTTCTGTCCAAAAAAAATAAGACAGTGTCTTATTATCGGGGAAACACGGTAGGTTGGATCATCATAAAGCCTCTTTCAAATGTCACAAATCTCTCCACTGCCTTGAAAAGAAACTGCCTGATGGGCATTCAACAATAAGTGAAAGCAACTACATTTTGTCCTCCAGGGTTCAATGTGTTTCTGCTGCAGGAGATCTGGCTTTCTCCACAGTGTAAATTATAACCAGGTGGGTTTGTAATAGCAAACATGGTTCTTATCTCAGCAATCTTACAATCTATCTGAGGAGACAAGACGAATGAAAAATGAATAATGGGACATACCATGAACAGAAATATAAATATATGTGTTGCCAAATACATGAATGTGAAGGACAATTCTTGAGTTTCCAGCTGCTGAATTTAGCTGTTTTGAGTAACTATCTCAGATGACCCAGTTATATATTTCATGTCCCTAGAGAGAGTCCTGATGACCAAATCAATAAGCTCTCCACTGGAATTATTTTGTATTATTAGTCTGTCCCCACTGAGAAAATTTCCCTCTTTTTTCTTTTTCTTTCCCTGGTCCCTGTAACCATTGAATTGAGACACTATTATAGAACCTTAAACTTCACAGTGGAATCACAGAATGTTTTAGTAGGAAGGGGCATTAGGGTTCATTACTACACCCACACACATGGTGCAGCAATCTTCTCTGCTACTAGCATCCCTGACAGGTGGTCAGTCACCCTTGGTTTGAATATTTATAGTGATGGGGGAATTGTTTCTTTAAGAAGAGCCCCATTTCATTTTTAGGGAAGCCCTAATTATTAGGAAAATGTTTCTTTTGTTGTACCAATGGGTAGAATTGGCAGGGAAGTGGACTTAGGCTTAAGTTGGGACCTCTGCAGTATATAGGCTAAATCTAGTCTTCCTGTCAATTAAAATTCCTTCCAATATCTGAAAATGGTCATATGCCACTAAGCCCTCTATTTCCCAGGTCAAAAACTTTTCCTCTCAGTTCCTTTAATCATTTCATAATTCACTTTCAAATCAAAGTGAAGCATCTTTCTGCATTTTAATTTGTCTTCAAGACTCCAACTAAATCATCCCAGAGAGATGAACATTTAGAAGGAGTAGAAGGAGGAGGAGGAAGTGGGAGAGGAGGAGTAATCCTGGCAGTGGCAATATATGAATTGCATGCAAGAGAATGCCACCTTCAGTCTTTAGTAAGTTACATGATCCTAAGGGACAAAGAGACAGTAAAATGTATACATGAGGCTCTTTCACATATAAAGTATTCCATACCCTGTCAGTCAGTAGTAAGCCCACCACCAGTTTTTGTAATAAAATGGTTTTTACATATTTAAATTATTGAAAAAATAAAAGAATGATATTTCGTGATGTGAAAATTATATGAATGTCAAATTTTGATGTCCATAAACAAAGTTTTATTGGAACAGATCTATGCTTATTCATTTATGTATTGTCTACAACTGTTTTGATGCTACAAAGTTGAATAGGTATAATGAAAACCACTTGTGGCATTCTCATTACTTTGTACTGTTGTTTGGTTCACTGCAAATTAAAGTTACACAGTTTTAAATTCATAGTATTTCTTTTTATTTTCCTTTTGAATATTATTTTATTTTTTCCCAATTACATGTCAAGACAATTTTTAGCATTCATCTTTCCAAGATTTTGAGTATCAAAGTTTTCTTCCTCCCTCCCCTCTTTCTAAAATGATAGGTTATTTGATATGGGTTATGCATGAGCTATCATGTAAAATATATTTCTGTGTTAATACAATTGTAAAAGAAGAAACATCAAAATAAAATAGCACATAAAAGAATAAAGTACACGAAGAGTATGCTTCAATCTGCATTGAGAGTCCATTAGTTCTTTATTTGGATATGGATAGCATTTTCCTTCATAAGTCCTTTGTACTTGTCTTTGATTACTGAGAAGAACTGAATCATTCATAATTGATTATCATACAATGTTTCTGATACTGTCTATAATATTTTTCTGGTTATGCTCATTTCACTTTGCATCAGTTCATATAAGTCTTTCCATGTTATTCTGAAATCTCCCTATTTATCATTTCTTAGTATTCCATAACATTCATATGCCACAGCTTGTTCAGCCATTCCCCAATTGATGGACATCCTCTCAATTTACAATATTTTTCCACCACAAAAAAGGGCTGCTAAAATATTACTGCACCTGTATGTCCTTTACCCTTTTTTATAATCTCTTTAGGATACAGACTTAGTACTGAAATTGCTCATCAAAGGGTATGTACAGTTTGGTTGCCCTTTGGGCGTAGTTCCTAATTGCTCTCCAGAATGGTTGGATCAGTTCAAAATCCCAACAGCAGAGCATGAGTGTCCCAATTTTCCCACATCCTTTCCAACATTTTTTATTTTCCTTTTTCTTTTTTGTCATATTATCCAATCTGATAGGTGTGAGGTGGTACCTCAGAGTTGTTTTTATTTGCATTTCTGTAATCAAAAGTGATTTGGAGCATTTCTTCACATGCCTATACACGGATGTGATTTCTTCATCTGAAAACCGCCTGTTCATATCATTTGGCCATTTATCATTCGGGGAATGATTTGTATTCTTATAAATTTGACATAGTTTTCTATATATTTGAGAGATAAGGCCTTTTTCAGAGACACTTGCTGTACATAAAGCTTGTTTCCTAGATTTCCTTCTAATCTTGGTTGTATGGGTTTTGTTTGCTCAAAAGCTTTTAAATTCTATATGATCAAACTTATCTATTTTATGACATTTTGTAATGTTCTCTATCTCATTTGGCATGAACCAGTTAACTACTCCTATAAGAATTTGAGTGCTAGGGGCAGTCAAGATGGAGGACATACCACCTCCAATTCATGTAAAAGGGGACTCTGAACAAACTTTGGAGCTACAGAACCCACAAAATGACACAGAGAAGCTAACCTCCTGCTGAGTACAGCCCAACAGGAATCGACCAGCACAGCTCTCTGGGAGGCGAGGCCAGTCCCACCCTGAGGTTTTTTTTTTCAAATGCTTTATTAAATTCTGATTTACATCATTCATTTCCACCAGATTTTGAGCTACAAATTTTCTCCCCGTTTTTCCCCTACCCACAGCCCCAAAATAGCAGTCCCACAGGATATCCCCTCCTCCAATCTTCTCTCTCCCATATTTTCTCCCATACCCCTTTCGACTTTTCCAGTCGATCTCTATGCCCCAGTGCCTGTACATCTTATTTCCCAATTACAGGTAAAATAGTATTAATGATAGCATATATATATGTATATATTTCAATATTTTATTTTAAAACTTTGAATTCCAGATTCATTCCCTTCCTCCCTTGTCACCACCCTTCCTGGGAAGATAAGCAGTTCAGTATAGGTTGTACACGTGTGGCTAACGCAAAACAATAACATAATAGATATATTGCAAAAGACTTACTATATTTCCCTCCCTCCTATCCCACCTCTGACTTGTTCTATTCTCTACTTTGATCCCGTCCCTGTTCAAAATTGGAAGCTTCCAACTTCCCTCCCCCCAAGCCTGCCCTCCCTTCCATCATCCCCCCTTTCATCCCCTTCCCCCTACTCTCCTGCAGGGTGAGATACCCTATTTAGTGTGTATTTCCTTCCCTCCTCAAGCCAAATTCAATGGGAATAAGGTTGACCCATTCCCTTTTGCCTTCCTATTCTTCCCCTCCATTGTAACCATTTTCCCTTGCTCTTTTGTATGAGATAGTTTACCCTATTCTGTCTCTCCCCATCTCCTCTCATTATACTTCTCTCTCACCTCTTAATTTCACCTTTTAAGTATCATCTCTTCCGATTAAATTGGTCTTGTGCCCTCTATCTAAGTATAGTTGTAAACATATACCCTCATATATAGATAAATACACATACAAAAATATATGTATATGTGTGTGTGTATATATAATGTATTTCTATTCCCTTCAACTGCTGAAAAAAGTTTCATAAGTTACAATTATTGTTTTTCCATGTAGGAATGTTAATACTTCAACTTTCATAAGTTCCTTATAATTTCTTTTCCCTCTTTACCTTTTCATGCTTCTCTTGCTTCTCATTTCTGAAGGTCAAATTTTTCTGTTTAACTCTGGTTTTTTCAGCAAGAATGCTTGAAAGTCCTTTATTCCACTGAATGACCTGAAACATGATACTAAGCTTTGCTGGGTAGGTGACTCTTGATTTTAATCCCAGCTCCTTTGACCTCCAGAATATCATATTCTAAGCCCTTCAGTTCCTCAGTGTAGAAGCTAACAGATCCTGGGTTATCCTCATTTTGTTTCCACAATATTCAAATTGTTTCTTCCTGGCTGCTTGTAATAGTCTCTCCTTAATCTGGGAGTTTTTATTTTGGGATGTCTTTGCTGAGGTAGATTTATTTATTTATTTTTAGTTTACAACATTCAATTCCACAAACTTTTGAGTTTTAAATTTTATCCCCTTCCCTGCATTCCCTTTTCCTAAGATGGCATGCAATTTCATATAGGTTCTACATATACATAATTAAACATATTTTCACATTAGTCATGTTGTAAAGAAGAATTATAACCAATGGAATGAACCATGAGAAAGAAGAAATAAAAGAAAACAAAAAAAGAGAGACAGCTAATAGTATGCTTCAATCTGCATTCAGACTCTGTAATTCTTTCTCTGGATGTTGATAGTGTTTTCCATCACGAACCTTTTGGAGTTGTCTTGGAACCTTGTGTTGCTGAGAAGGGCCAAATCTATTAAAGTTAGTTATTTCACAAAGTGACTGTAAGTGCACAACATTCTCCTGGTTCTGCTCCCCTCACTCAGCATCAGTTCAGATACATCTTTCCAGGTTTTTCTTAAGTCTGCCTGATTATCATTTCTTATAGCACAATAATATTCCACTACATTCATACACCACAACTTGTTTAGCCATTCCCCAATTGATGGACAGGCCCTCAATTTCCAATTCTTTGTCACCACAAAAGGAGCTGCTATACATATTTTTGTACATGTGGGTCCTTTTCCCATTTTTATGCTATCTTCAGGATACAGCCCTTGAAGTGGTATTTCTGAGTCAAAGGGTATGCACATTTTTTTAGCCCTTTGGGCATAGGTCCAAATTGCTCCCCAAAATTGTTGGATCAGTTCACAGCCCCACAAACAATGCATTAGTGTTCCAGTTTCCCAACATCTTCTCCAGCATAAATCATTTTCCTGTTTTGTCATGTTAATCAATCTGACAGGTATGATGTGGTACCTTAGAGTTGTTTTGATTTGCATTTCTCTAATCAATAGTGATTTAGAACATATTTCCAATATTACTTTAGATATCTTTAATTTTTTCCTCTGAAAACTGCCTGTTCATACCCTTTGATCATTTCTCAATTGGGGATTGACTTATATTGTATAAATTTGACTCAGTTCTCTCTTTTAGAAATGAGGCTTTGATTAGAGACATGGTTTGTAAAAATTCTTTCCCAGTTTTCTGTTTCCCTCCTAATCTTGGTTGCATTGGCTTTATTTGTACAAAACCTTTTCAATTTAATGTAAATAAAATTATCCATTTTGCATTTCGTGATATAGCACCAATGTAATATTCACAGCACCAACAGTCACTATAAATATACCTGCATGGTGCTTAATCGCAAAATATAACAGACTCTCTATATAAGACAGAAGCAACACATTTATTCAGAAACCAAAAACCAAATCCCAAATCAGTGAGCTGATTCCATCATGGTAGCAAGGAAGTTAATAAGCCACAATAGCACAGAGAGTTACAGCATCCTTTAGCCTTCCCACAAACCAACACAAACCTACCTGTCACAGCAGGTGGCAAACACCAACTTTTACTCACAAGCATAACTGTCTCTCTTGGATGCATCTCCTCCCAACCATGTCTAGCTGCTCTGACTCCCAGCTTCCAGTGGACTCTGCTCCACCCTTCAGCAAACTCCTCCCACCACAGGCTTCATGTGATTATATTCAGCCTATTGGGGACTGTGTGTATTTTCAAAGTAGGGAAGGTCTTCAAATTCCCTTAGGCTTATTAAGAGGCAGGAAAGATCTTCAAATTACCATTACCATTACATTCGACCTCAAGATCTTTCATGTCCTTTACACATGAAAAATACGTTAATGATACATTTCCTTACATAAATGAGAGTTAAGGGGTAATGGGGGGGGGCGTAACTAGTGTCAACAGAACTTTGCAGCAATATAACAGGGATAATAAAAAATAAGTATATGAAACAATATCTTAGGGTGGACAAGCACTCCATCTTACCCCCTGCAAACAAATGGGGCTCAAAGTCTTGAGATAACGGGAAAAATCTCTTTCTCTATAGTTACTTCCAGCTGAAATTGGACATAAAGCTGTCCTTGCCCCAAGAGGTGCCATTTGAGAGATCAGTTCTTTAGTGGCATCTGGAGCTTGGTCAACAACAGGTCCAGGGGTGACACATCACAGCTGTGGACAGGGGTGACATCCAGCTTAAGCAATCAGGCACCTTCAGGTGACGTGTACTAATCCTGCAGGAAACAAATCTCACAAACAACTTTAACAGACAAAAAAAGCCAAAAAGAAACAAATAAAGGGTCAGCCATCCTTCTGGAGTCCATGAACTTACTCTCATACCCTCATTCAGGGTAGAATATATGAGTTGAGTACAATTTGATAATCATCTTCTCCTGAATAAACAACAGCCACAGTATTGTCTTTTCCATGTGCTATGAAGCCTTTGGAATATCATTGGGCTTGCACTTTGCCCATACTTTAGCTCTCGATTTTATTCTATTAGTAGAACCAAACCTTTCAGTTACTCTGATAGTTATTTCAGGAGGGTCAGTTTTCACAAGAGGTATTGTTACACAAGGAATAATAATCACTTGAACTATTCTATAATTTTTACAAAACTGAATAGTTTCTTCACCCAAATTTTGGAATGTCACAATAACTCCTTGATAATTACAATCTATTACTCCAGCTAATGCATGTATTGCTCAAAAAAACCTGATTTAGGTAATATTCATCCAAAATTATTTTTAGGGATTCCCATACATATTCCAGTAGAGATGTTTCTTATTTCTTTTCTATCCCAACAAACGTCCTCTAAACAATGTAGATCATATCCTGCCAAACCAGGTGTTCCTGGATACAGTGCTGGGATATCTTTCCTAACAGTCCAGTACTCAATATTTGGGATCTTATGTGTCTTCTGTTTTCTAATTTGCTGATTTAGGATCATCATTCTGGCTAGAGGTGTATTTCCTCCCAAAAATATTCAAATTACATAAAGCCGTGAATAAGTTATCTTTCCAATGTTGATATGAATCATTAGAACTTAATTTCCTTACCTGTTCTTTCAATAATCCATTTATTCTTTCAATTAACCCAGATGCTTATGGATAATATGGAATATAATATATCATTCTATATTGTTTAATATATATTATCTATTCATTTCACTACCTTTGAAATGTGATCCATTGTCACTTTGAATCTGCATTGGGTTCCATAATATAGACTTATGAGATCTAGAGTTTTACAGGTGTTTGTCTGGGTCCCATTCTTATAAGGATAAGAAACTAGTACACCTGAATAGGTGTCAACAAGAGTACATATAAATTTGTATCCTTTATCTTGGGGTAGGGGACCAATATAATCTATTTGCCAAATTTGAACTGGGGCTTTTCCCCTTGCTATCTGCCCAGTTACTACCCAAGGAACAGTTCATTCCTTTTCCAATTGACATATATGACATTGCTCTGCTATCTGTTTTAACAATGAATGAAAGATACTAATATCTCAAACTTGTGCCCATCAGTGTGTGGCCTGGCCCCTTAAAGGGTCAGCCATTAGATGGACCCATTTTGCTAATACTGAATCATCAGCTGGTGTCAGAGTAGGGACAATATGTTGAGTAGCTATCTTTACTAGTCGATCAGTATGTGCATTGTACTCACATTCTAGCAGGGTGAGGGCCACATGAGCATCTACATGAAAAACTGACAAATTAGTAGCCAAAGACATGTCCCATACATTTTCCCATAATTCTTTGCCCCAGACTTGTTTACCATGAATTTCCCAATTTTGATTTTTCCACATAAGCATCCGTGTAGTTAACCCATTAGCTACTGCCCATGAATAAGTAAATATATGGCACTGTCCTCCTTGTTCTGTATTGCCATAAGTTCAGCATCAGGAACATATAACCAGAAAGCATTCACATGAAATATGCTTGATGTAGGACTGGGACAAGTCATGACTCCATGCTACAGATATGCTAATGTCCTCTAACGATATTATCACACTATTCTCTGATAGGTGTACCTGCTAAATTCTGGTACTGTATCTTCTTATTTCGTGTACTTTAGTTGCAATATGGTTCTGAGGAACTGTTGCTTTCTGCAGCCACCAGGTGATCATCAATTCTGATAAAACTTATTTCTGGAGCTATATTATGCCCTTTTGTGAGGCAAACCCCAAACAACCATATCCAGTCATCTAGCTAATTAGAAAAGCCCCTATGGATTTTAAGGCCTGTCTTGGGATTTTCTTTTTCCTATTGCCACTTGTGGTCCTTTAGGCTGACATCTGAGTTATTGCCTAAAATTTCTTTAAACTCTTAAAATATCCTTAAATCACTAGACTGAGTCCTTTTCAAATCATCCTGGGGAATTCTGCTTAGCAAAGCTTCAAAAAAGTATCTGGATGGTGGTGAAGGGATTCCTTTTATCTCCCATAATTATTGTCATCCAAATCAACTCAGGAGTAAGCCAAAGATATCTGAAAAGGACCAGATGGAGCTAATGAACCTCATAACCTTTCTTACACTTCCCACAAGCAACAAAATCACTTTAATATATGTTATTAGTATTAATTATTATTATGAGGGAGGAAGTAGAATAAAATAGCAAAGGAATCATAAACCTCAGACTCAGGGCTTAATAGAATGGCCTTCATTTCAAAGGGAAGCTACAGGAATTGCATGAAAGAAATTGCTTAGTGGTTTAAAATCTGTTCCAAAAGAATTGAGTGTGGTACTTTAAGTGAAGCTCAACTGTATATATTTCTCCAAGAATTCCCCACAGTTTAGTCAACTTACATTGTGTTTTCACTGACAGTGTTTACTGATTCCCCAGGTAGACTTCTGTGGTCAGTAAGAAAGGGAAATTGCTGGGGAATATAGTGAGGAAAGTCTGGACCCCTGGGCCACAGTGTTTGGGAGCCAAGTCTCTCAACATTTTACCCTGGGTTGGTAGCAGTGAAAAGTAAACTCAACACTCACTAGAAGATGTAATGACAATGCCAGACCCCATTCATGATAGGAACTAAAAAGAACCAAGCTTTCTACTTTTCTTTACTTTTCTCTTATGGTTTATTTCTTATCAGAATGTGTATTGAATTTCTGGGAGAACTCTGCTGCCTCCATCTAGCAGGAGGAACAGATGGGGAGGCAATAGCAAGGATAGGTGAGCCAATGCAGACTGTGAAAGCCAAATAGAAGTTTTGTGGCCTAATGATTTTTTGAAAACTATTTTCAAGATTGAGCTCCAGCGATAAATGCTCCAGCCAGGTTTAATGAGTACTGGCAGCTAAAATGAGTCCTCCATTTAAAAAAAAGATCTAAGGACAACAAAACTAAGATTTTTTTTTCCATTTTAGATACCGTCTGGTTCAAAATTTTTCTTTAGATAAAATTACAGAAAAAATAGCAGCCTTTCTGGGTGGATTTCAGGGAGCTTTAACTTGTGTTTGCTCTTGGCCTGGGAAAAAATTTGAACTAACAGTGAATCTCAAAGGTACTGAATTGTGGGAAAATACTTGCCCTTCTTTTAATAGTAACTACTGGAAATAAATACATAGGGGTCTTGATCCATCAGTGCTACTGGCTGACTGCATGACCTTGGATGGGTCCTTTCATCTCTTTCTGTCCTTCATTTCTCCCAGCAGTGTGCTCCACCTACATTACAGGAATGTTATGAGTAAAAATAATATCTCTGAAAGCATAAGGGCCCATCAGAAGAGGGCATTACATAAATACAAAGTGTTGTTGTTCTTCCATTTCCATTGTTCAGATTAATCTGGTTTTAATCTGCAAGAACAATAAGGCCATTAGCCAAGAATATTCCACTTGGCTGGATATGACAGTATACCACAAGCATATTGCTGAGATAAAAATCTCCTCTTTAGGAGAGGCAGCCAGAAATACTGCCATAGCAAAAGATGTCAGCTTGTTGCAAAGGATGCCAAACCACCACCTTCCTCACTTTAAACAATAGCTGACTTGACTTTGGATGAGCCCAAATGCATGGCACCGGAATGATGTGATCTAAAGTCAATGTGTGTTATGTGTTTAGACCGTCATATGAGCAGTAAGACTAGGACCTTCCACTCATTCCACAGTGAAGATTTAGGGCAACAAATGGAAACCAGGAAATTCTTCTCCATCATAATGTTTCTGCTATATTTTTTGGGTCTACACACTACGACAGGCTAATCCATTGCAGAAAAAAAAAAAAACATTTACATTTATTCACTAAACCAACTTCCTGCCTATCACAGCTGGCTTGGTTCTGCCATTTCACATCCAAGCACTCATCAGGCCCAACCCTATTTGGTTCATCATGAAATTATTTCTTCAGGAAAATAATGCTGCCTTTAGAGGAGAAAAAAGAAATGCAACCTGGCTACAAGACCTCACTTATTGAAGCCCAAGTAGTTTTATGTTAACGTATCCCTCCCTGACATGCCAGATTTTCTCCATTTTAGAGTTTTGGTCACAGAAGCCCATTTCTCTTGCTATGTCAGAAAAAGAGGAGCCATCTTGTAAACTCTGGAAAGAGGATGGAAATTCTCTAAGGAATGGCAAGGCAATGAAGACAGGGATGACTGGGAGGAGGGAGGTGTGAATCATTATTTGGCTTTTTGTCATACCCATAACAATTTGCTTTGATTGAAAGCAGCCACAAGACTTCACAATTAAAAAAGAACTGCTCTGGGGAAGCACATTCTTGTTCAAACCTTCTCCTGGATGATTCACTTCTGCTTTTAAAACCAAAGTGCTCTCAGTCCCATAGTCATATTTTAGAACCATATTGATTTTCATATAATATTATAATTTTCTTTTAGTATTCCAGAGTTAAGTTACATAAAAACTTCTGCTAATTCCATTAATAAATTGTCTAATTCCTGTGACAAATGTCCCTGTATCACACATTCTGAAAGGTTGTAGGATGATAGAATTAGTCAGATGGGACCTTAGAGTGTATCTAGTCCAACCTCCTCATTTTACATATGAGGAAGTTGAGGCCCAGAGACCTGAAGAAACCTTGCCCAAGACCACATGAATAGTAAGTGACAGAGGCAGGATCCAAACCCAGCTCTTCCAATGCCAGAGCCATACTGTTCTACATTCCAGCACCTTTGATCTTTCAATAGCATTTGACACTATTGACTAAACTTTCTTTTTATTACATATTCTTTCCTCCCTGGGTTCCAGGACCCTTTTTTCCTCCAGGCTCTCCTAACTGCCTGATGATTCCTTTTTTGTCTCCTTCACTGGTTCATTGTCTTCCTCCTGCTGCTTAACTGTGGATGTCTATCAGGACTTTGTTCTCAGCCTTCTTTTCTTCTCTTTCTATACTTCCTCCCTTGGTGATCTCCTACATCCCCATTGGTTTAATTATGATCATCATTCACTTACGCTGAAATCTATACAATATCCCCTCCTGAGCTCCAGTTTCATATTTCTAACTGCCTGATAGATATCTTTGCAATTGTCACCTAAAAGCAACATGTTCAATATTGAACTCATCATCATCTCCCTAAAATCTGACCCTCCTCCCAACTTTGCTCTTAATGGCATCCCAATCTTCTCAGTTGTTCAGGTTTAAAAGCTTATAATCACATTTTATTCCAACTCTGCTAATGCCAACTGCCTATGTGATCTTAGACTAATCACTATACCTCTCTACATTCAGTTTATGTAAAAATGAAGTTTAGACTACTTAATTTTTGAAGTCCCTTCCAGCTTTAAATTTGTTATCTAAGATCTTATGACTCTTACTTTCCCTTCAACACCCTCTCCACCATATTCAAACTATCACAAGTTTCTACTGACTCTAACCCCATAGTATTTCTTGATTCTATCATCTTCTTTGCCCTCATATTGCTCTCTTCCCTTAGTTCAGGCCCTCATCACCTCTTTCTTGGACTATACTCATAGCCTCTTAACAAGAAATTCTTCCTTCAGCCTTTTTCTCCCCTTTCCACCCTATCATTCACACAGATTCCAAAGGTTTGAGTAAAGGAACAAATGTGGCATTGCATGTGGTGTGTTCAGAAGACCAGTCTGACTTGAGAATGCTTCTAAGTTGTATAAGGAGTAGATGTCTAGAAATATTGGAGACAGATTATGGAGGGCCTTGAATGCTAGGTGTGATAGTAATGGCATTTAAAGATTCCCCTGTATTGGCTTGGTTTTCAAATTGATTGTGTTAAAATGAAGAGCTTGTTAATCCCACCTGTGGGATGGACTTGTTGATGTGAAAAGAGAGTCCGGAACTGGGAGGAGCTGGTGACGTAGATTTGGAGAGACAAGAGAGAGAGAGAGAGAGAGAGAGAGAGAGAGAGAGAGAGAGAGAGAGAGAGAAGAACTTTTTGGAAGCAGCACCTTTGGAGGCAGAGAGAGACTGAGAGGATTTCTGAGGGCCACTTTGAATTGCCCTGGACTTTTGAGACCTGCCCCCGGAGCTGCCAGGGACTGAGGAGACATGGCTGTTTTGCTGTTACTTTGTCTGTCTGTTTTGATGTTGTTTTGCCAGATTTGTCCACTGGTGAAAGACAGTCCTGTTGTTGAAGAAGTCCTGGAACCTGGCTGTTGGTTCAGAGCTCCTGAGAGTGTCCTTCACCAGTGGACACTATTCACTCTCTTGTCTGCAGGACAGTCTCAGGAGCTCTGAACCAACAGCCAGGTTCCAGGACTTCTTCAACAACAGGACTGTCTTTCACCAGTGGACAAATCTGGCAAAACAACATCAAAACAGACAGACAAAGTAACAGCAAAACAGCCATGTCTCCTCAGTCCCTGGCAGCTCCGGGGGCAGGTCTCAAAAGTCCAGGGCAATTCAAAGTGGCCCTCAGAAATCCTCTCAGTCTCTCTCTGCCTCCAAAGGTGCTGCTTCCAAAAAGTTCTTCTCTCTCTCTCTCTCTCTCTCTCTCTCTCTCTCTCTCTCTCTCTCTCTCTCTTGTCTCTCCAAATCTACGTCACCAGCTCCTCCCAGTTCCGGACTCTCTTTTCACATCAACAAGTCCATCCCACAGGTGGGATTAACAAGCTCTTCATTTTAACACAATCAATTTGAAAACCAAGCCAATACAGGGGAATCTTTAAATGCCATTACTATCACACTAGGCTAAGGAGTTGGGATTTTGCAGATATGTCCTGAAGAAGTTGTCAATTTGCTTCATAAAAATATGCCCCAACCCCCAGCTTCACTCTTTCTCTTTAGAGCACCACCATCCTCCCAGTTGCTGGGGGTAAAACACTAGGTGTCATCTTCCCTCTTGCTTTTCCTGCCCCTCTCCCAAAGAAAAAGTACCTCACATTCAATTAGTTGCCAAACTCTCTGTGTTCTACCACTGGAAAATTGTTTCCTTCTGAATTCCAACAACCTTAGTTTACATCTTTATCACTAGCTGCCTAGTCTATTTTCATAGCCTTCAAACTAATTCCCCCTGCCTCTATTCTCTCTTCTCCAGGTCATCCTTCATGCTGCTACCTGAATAATATTCTTAACAAATAGCTCCAATCATATCACTCAAGACTCCTATGCTTAAAAACAAAACAAAGCAAAAAAAACAACCACCCAAAAAGATAAAAAAAAACAAGACTTTTAAGTGCTTTCCAATACCTACAAAATAAATTATAAACTTCTCATCTTGGAGTAACCTGTATGACAAATGTGCTTCCTAGTGGTAGACAGTACTCTGCTCTTGGCAGATGGAATAGAGTTAATCTTGAAGCTTTCCCTATAATTTATGTGTGTGGGCTCATGTTGACCTGACCAGACTTGGTTCTTAAGCCCTGTGTATATCTGAATTTGGCTTATTTTGAGCTTTTCTCTGGGTATATTTAACTGCCATATAAGCATGAGGCTTTCAAGTCACAGGGCATGGAATTTCATTACATACAACAAAATACAACACCAAATATAGGCTATGATAAGGACAGGAGAGATTAATCATTTACTTTTTCTTTGCAAGAAAAAATCTTTGGACCTAGAAAAAATAGCACTAATTTAAGGTGCTAATAAAATAAAATAAAAGCACTAATTTAAGTTTAGGAAAATAATTTGGAGTTGCTAAGGAGTCAAACATTTACACCTCTGAAAGCAGTATCACCCTCCCCAGGGACACATACGGTGCTGTAGACCTAAAGCACATCTGGGTTTGCTTCCTATTCCCTGCCCCTCTCCCAATGCCCTCCTCCCCCCCCAACCCCAGACCCAGAGTAAGGAAATAACTCTGAGATTTCTAGGGAGTAAAGCATCCATTATTCTGATGAACCTCACCTTCCCTGGGCTTCCCATCCATGGGAAATGAACTGTCTCTCATCAAATTATTCAGAGTACATTATCTGGGTTTCTTTGTATTTATTACCTTCTACATTAAATTCTAGTTCTTTAAGTAGATTTTTAATATCTCCTATTAGAGTGTAAACTCAACAACAGCAGGGGCTGTGTCCTATATATCTTCTGTACCTAGAACAATGCCTTATTCAGCACAGGCCCTTGATGCTTGCTAAATTGAATTGGTGAAGCCATGGTACCACAGTGAGAAAAACCAACGTAATTTTGTTTCAGACTTGTTGAGTTTTCAAAATCCTCATGGAGACAGTGCAGTCTAGAGGATAAAAGAGTAGCTTCAAGGTCAGGAGAGACTTGGGTTCAAGTTCCACCTTTGAAATAGATGGGCTGTAGGACCCTTGTGAACAAGTCAATTAACCTCTCTATGTTCTAGGCAGTTATCAAAGAAATGGTGAGGTCAAACTCAAATAGAAATGGGACCACTATTCCATACATAAGGACCCTTACAGATTGCTCAGAAAATCACATATTAACATTATCTACATTTGATTATATTTTTATTTGTTTGCTAAATATTCCCAATTACATTTTAATCAGATTGGAGCAACAATGAGTTGTTTTATGGGCCTAGGTCAGATCCTGCCAGTTTTGACACCTCTGCTCTAAAACTTTATAACTTAGAGAAGATGCTCACCTTTTGTGTACATAAAGAGAGTTTCCTCATTTTGGATTTGTACTGACCAATGGAACCACAGTTTCAATTCTATCTCTAACCCTGGGGGAAATAGCTAGTGAATCTTCAAAAAGCTAAAAAGGAATTTGCTAACAATTCAATGAACCTTGGGCATGAATGTGGAGTAAAAGAGAAATATTGCAACAGCAAGAGAAGAAATTGGAAAGAAAGGGACAACATCAGGTTTGAATTTTCCTGTTCTCAAGTTTTTAGAACTTTCTCTTCAGAAGCCACATCAAGTTTATTTGCTGATAATTTTCTGGGTGGGAGGTGATGGACCAGTTATGTTTATTCCTCATCACTGTCCAGCTCAGATTGAATCTTCAGAGAGTAAATGTACTTCTTTTTTTCCAATAAAAAGGAAAAACAATCAAATGAAAATACATCCAAGAAAAATAAAACCCTATTTTCTTGTCCTTTTTCTGAGGTTATCTTCACTGGTCAGGAGAATTTGGTTTTCTTTTCTTTGCCCTGCTGCTATTTTGTTGTGTGATGCTAAGTAATTAAAGGCCTCCATTTCCCCAGCTGTGTAATAGGATTGTGAGGTTGTTGCTATTGTTACTGTTGTTTCTGAATTGAAAGCTATGAACATAAAAAATTTTAAGCTTTCTATGATCATAATATTAAGTCATAGTATAAAGATTCCCTGAAGTTTGAATTATTCATTGAAAAATGGTAAGAGCAGATTGGCATCTCCCATACCATTTAATATGCTCTTGTCAATCCTTCACAACCAGTAGCCCATTATGTGGTCAAGGGGTATAAATTGGTTTTCTTATTGACCTACTGACATAGATATTCATCTAACTTGTTTGGGCTGCTCTCATTTTAGTTATCAAAAATTGTAAATCAAATCAGGTCAATCATTCATAATTAGATTTCTCTAGGTAATCAACCTTTTGATGATTGACCTAACCAATGGCACCAACCATACTTTCCCTTACGTCTGATTTCTAGGGAGTAAGGCAGCACAGCCTACTGGGTAGAGGATTAGACTTGAAGTCAGAAAGACCTCTGTTGGAATCCTACCTTATCCTTTAGTGGCTCTTCATCTACACCATGCCCATGAACCATGGGTATTCTCCAAAGCTCTGTCATGGGCCTTCTCTTCACTCTTTATACTATCTTGCTTGATGATTTCATCATCTCTCATGCATTTAATTATCATTCCTATGATATTCTAGATTCATATATCCAGACCTGCTTTTTCTGACTGCCCTCCAGACTCACATCATCAACTGCCTAGTAGACATCTTGAAATGGATGTCCCACAGGCATCTCAAACTCAGCATATACAAAATGGAACTCACTATCTTTCCCCTTAAACCCTCCATTCTTCCCAATTTTCCAAACACTGTGGAGGGCACTACCATCCTCCCAGTCACTCAGGCTCACAACCTGAATGACATCCTCAACTCCCCACTCACACTCACCCCACATATCCAATCTGTTGTCCAATCTTCATATGTCTACCTTTGCAACATCTTTCACGTCTTTCTCCTCTCTCCATCTATCTTAGTACATCATCGAAGTATAGGCCCTTATACCTTCTCATCTAGACTATTGCACAGATTTTCTGCTTGGTCTCCCTCCTTCACATTTCTTTCCTCTCCCATCCATCCTTCGCACTCAGCAGTCAGAGTAGTTGCTTTGTAAAGCATGTGTTTGTGTCACCTCCCTGCTCAATAAACTCCATTGTTGTAGCTCAATCACTTTGGTCATGTCCGACTCTTCATGACCCCATTTGGGTTTTTCTTGGCAAAGATAATGGAGTGGTTTGACATTTCCTTCTCCAGCTCATTTTACAAAAGAAGAACAGAGACAAACAAGGTTAAGTGACTTAACCAGAGTCACACAGTTAGTGTTTGAGGCCAGATGTGAACTCAAGATAATGAATCTTCCTTACTCCAGACCTGGTACTCTATTCACTGTGCCACCTAGCTGCCCTCCAATAAACTCCATGATTCCCTATTACCTCCAGTTTCAAATAGAAAATCCTCTGGCATTTAAAGTTCTTCACAACAAACCTCCTTCCTACCTTTCCTGTCTTTTTACATTTTCACTCCCTCCATGTACATTATGATCTAGATATACTGGCCTTCTTGCTGTTCTTTTCACATGACCCTTTATTTCCTGACTTTGGGCCTTTGTATTGACTGTATCCCCTTCCAACAATGCTCTACCTCCTCACTGTAGCTTCTCAGCTTCCCTGGATTCCTTCAAGACTCAGCTCACATCCTACCTTCTGCAGCATATCTTTCCCAGCCATTCAATCTTGATAGCTTAGATTCTAAATGAGGGGACAACATACATGGGAAGTGGAGGCCAGGGAAGGGAGTCATGATCTGGATGTCATGGAGATGGTGAGTAGAGTAAGCTTGTCCCTTGGCAAGCCCTCATCAGAAGCAATGATGGCACTGATTACACAACAATTCTTTAGATGAGAGGTAGAAAACTAACTGGGTGAGTGGGTGGAGGGGAACATTATGGAAGACATACAATGTTAGGGTGAAAAATAATGTGAAGATGAGGATGCACGATCCCAGAGAATGCAGAGCTGAGTTATTGTCAATAACATAATATTAGTAATGATAATAATTTACATTTATATAGTGCTTTAAGGTTTACAAAGCACTTTATATATAATTACTTCAATTGATCATCACAACAAAACCTATGGGATAATTGCTACTATTATGCCCATTTCACCAACAGCAATAATAATAGTTAACATT
This sequence comes from Petaurus breviceps papuanus, assembly GCF_028583685.1. NCBI lineage: Eukaryota > Metazoa > Chordata > Mammalia > Diprotodontia > Petauridae > Petaurus > Petaurus breviceps. The sequence goes on from NW_027185903.1 coordinate 13,649,336, forward strand.
TATGCCACTTTTAAGCTTTGCAAAATATTTTACATATAGTATCTCATCTGAGTCTCACAATAACCCTGTAAGGTAGGTATTGTTATTATCTTCCATTTTACACATGCAGAAACTCAGAGACTTTGCACAATTTGCAGAGGGGCATAAAACTCATGAGTGAGTGAGTCAAATAGCATTTATTGAGTGCATCCTATGTGCCAGGCATTGTGCTAAGGACTGGACAAAAACATGCTCCCTGCCCTCAAGGGAGGCGTACTGAGATCCTCCTTCTCAAACACAAAATCCTCTGGCACTTGAATCATTTTATAATCTGACTCCAGCTACATTTTTATCCTTGTTCCACATGACACCCTCTCATGACCTCCATGGTCTAACTAAACTGACTGTCTTACTGGTCCCTTACAGACAATCTCTGTGTCTTTGCATGGATTATTCTTTATGCCTGGAATGTACTAACTCATTCAATCAATAAACATTGATTATGCATCTATTATGTTCCAGGAACTGTGGTAAGTGCTGGGAATACAAAAAGAGGCAAAAGAGGGGTCCTTACCTCAAGGAGTTTACAATCTAATGGACTCTCCCCTCACCACTGCTTATTAGAAACCCTGGCTTGCTGCGAAGCTCATCTCAACCACCCCCTTTTAAGTGAGGCCTGTCCTGATTCACCTAGTTATTAATGCCTCCTTCCTGCCAAATTAATTTGCACTTCACAATAGAATATAAACTCCTAGGGAACAGAGATTAATTCATTTTTGTCTTTAAATCCCCAGGGCCTAGTATGATGACTGGCACACATTAGGTGTTTAATAAATGCTTGCCAATTAATTGATTCCCATATACTACAAGTGGTAATTATTATATTCTGACACCTTGGACTCTTATGAGGATTACTTAAACATCTGTTCTAATGTTGTTTCTGAGATCATTTTACACAATTCTGGCCCTTATTAGACACAGAGAAATTGGAGTTTTCAGCATAGCTTTTAACAATACTACACTGTTTAAAAACTTATCTAATAGATATGAGGTATTTATTAGCCAAATCATTTTGATGACAGAGCATGGCACTCTCTCTCACCCAGTACATACTATTAGGTTCCTTTTCTCATTAAGAATCTCATGGGACTACAACAGGAAGTGAAGAATCCAAGATTCTGCTTTAATTCTGTGCCGGGTGAATGTATCCCAGACACTCAAGCATTTGGGCTCATTTCATACATGAAAAGCAAAAAAAAAGAAAAGAAAAGAAAACACTGATCATCTCTCCAAGTACATTAGGAAAACATGTTGGGTAATTTTAAAAGCAATTTTTCCCTCTTTCCCACCCTTCACTCTGGTCCCAAATGAAAGCACATGACAGAGTCACAGCTGAACTTACTCTGAACTATGGGTTAGGCTCATGTTGGTTTTCTCTTTATTGCTCTACCCTCAGTACCATCCATTCTGTCCCTCTTCGACCCTAGTAAAAAAGCCCTCAGTTGCATACAGTGAAGAATAGAAGGACAAGCTTGAAAACTCAGGCTTATTGAGGAAAATGTCAACAGTCCCCATGGTGGATATGGAGTAATTTGGCACAGCATAAAGTGCATGCTCTATAGAAAATGGAAACCTAGCCTATTGTTGTGTTCTCCAGTCATCCATCAGATTTCCCACAAGTTTATGCATTTTCAGGGGAAAGGCAGGAAGAAGATGAAATCCCATTGACATAAATATGGGAGCATGCATGTGTGGGGTCTCCTTTTTCAGGTAGTCGTTGAGAGTAGACATTCTAATATTTTCTGATTCACCAAAGGATGTCTTCTGGATGGTAGAATATATGTCACTTTGTCATTGCCTAGCAAATATGCCAACATTTCTATGTTTCTTCAATGTCCTGTTATGTTGTGGTTTTACCACAAAGCATACCCTAAGGAGATATTTCCTGCAATCATTTTATAGGTTCAAACATGGGCAACCTAGAATAAATGGATTTCCTCTTGGAGGTTAGTCTGTGAGAATAAGAGTTTCCTAGAGAGGACAAAAAGAAATAAATGGTTTTGTAGCAAGGTCTTTAATCTCCTTCCTTATCAGCTCTCACCAGTACTATTATAGACTATTCTCCTGCTTCACATTTCTTCCCTCTCCAATCCATTCTCCACTCAGTTTCCAGGATATTAAAAAAAAAAAATAAAGTAGGGGTGGCTAGGTGGCACAGTGAGCGCTGGCCCCAGAGTCAGGAAGACCCGAGTTCGGTTCCAGCCTCAGATACTTAACACACACACACACACACACACACACACACACACACACACACACACA
>NW_027185903.1:13651646-13691097 GCF_028583685.1 Petaurus breviceps papuanus
ACACACACACACACACACACACACACACACACACACACACACACACACACACTAGCCGTGTAACCTTGGGCAAGTTACTTAACCCCAATTGCCCTCCAAAAAGGCAAAAAAAAGTGTAAAATGTCCATGCCTAGTCCCTGCTCCATTACCTCCAGGACTCAGAACTCCTTCAAGGCCTCCCTCAAATCTAGGAGGCCTTTACAGGTTCCCCCAGCTGCTAATGCCTTCCATCTACTTTTTACACATTTTGTAAATACCTGGTTGTTTGCATGTTGTCACTTCCTGCCACCAACAGAATGTGAGATACTTGAAAGAATTTTTTTTGCCTCTTTTTTCTTTCTTTCTTTTTTTTTGGTAACATAGTACTTGGAACATAATGAGCTTTTAATATATGTCTTTTGGCTTGACTCTACATGTCTCAAAAGAACAAGATAGCTCTGGGTTCAGAATGATTGAGAGGACGACTGTTGGAAGGAAGTGAGGCAAATTAAAAGGCTAAAACTACACACTCATGGCTGGATTGAAAAGACCAAAACATCAGATCCGTCTTATGGCCACAGTTCCTCTATATCTGGTTGTCCCTTACAGTAGACAACCATATGTCACCATATGTGCACAGCTGATTGAAATGGCTAAACAGTTTCCAATATCAATCTTTCAAATTCTCCTCGTGGTCATCAATACCAAGTTCATTCTAATCTGATTATTCTTGGAGGAGTAAGGAGCATAGATAGCATTAGTATGCTAACCAGAGACTTGGGAGAAAGAGACTTTGTAGCAGGCAGAGCTGCTGCTGAAATGAGATCTGAAGTTCAATTTGCATGCTGTAATTATCAATAACCACAGCGACTGAAGGCAGGGTGAGGCTGGGGTGGGGGAGCAATGGGAAGGGGGAGGCACCCATAAGCGCTCACTTTGTGCATAAATGGCAAACTGGGATTAAATGCCTATTGGAGACTCTTAGGCTAAGAGGCAGCAAGAAAACTGGGCAAGAAAGACAATTGAAGCAGGTATTTAATTAAAGATGAAAAATAATAAGAAGTTCTAATCAAATATAATTTTACATTTTAATTGCTGGTAGTGTTGGAATGTTTTCACCTGAATCCATTGCCTACATAGATTTTTATCTTGCTGGTGAAGAAATTATTATAGATCCAGTCAACCCATTAACTAGGATGCCAAGAAAATTGAATTTCTTTAGTCAATTATATTATAGCTTTCACCCAAGTTAAAATATGCTCTCCATATGAACATGCATATATATATATATGCATATACACTTATGTATGTATGTGTGTGTGTGTGTGTGTGTGTGTGTGTGTGTGTGTAGTGGAGGCAACTAGGTGGTTCAGTGAGTGGATATAGTTCTGAGTCTGAAGTCAGGAATGTCTAAGTTCAAATCCAACCTCAGATACTTACCAGCTGTGCAACCCTGGGGAAATCATTTGACTCTTATTTGCCTTAATCCACTGTAGAAGGGAATGGCAAACCACTCCAGTATCTTTGCCAAGAAAACTCCATGGACAGTATTAGCATGTGATGGTCCATAGGATCATGAAGAGTTGGACACAATTGAACATCAACACTGTATTTATGTATGTGTGTGTATCCCCGCCCCCCCCACCCAAGAAACAAACAAAACCTGCCAAACCAAGCCAGTCACAAAATGTGACTCTAGGTATAGCAAGCAGCAAAGGATCTAAGACACATTAAATGAATATGTCTATTAAAGTCCTTGATAATTTTTCCTCTCCAACAATTCTAAAGTCTGTTGCGGACGTGAAATTGGAATCTGGAACTATTACTACACTTTGAGAACTCAAATGTCTTCATCATCATCAGTAATGACTTATTATGAAAGAGAACTTTTTATCAACAACAACCCAGACATTCTTCTGCATCTGAAAGAAGCCAGTAGAATGCCCATTTTTCAATTTTACACAATAAGGGAGAATTATGCTTCCTTTTCCATTCCCACTACCCCTCCTTTAGAATAATCCCAGACCAGTGGAGCCTCAGAATACCACAGAATGTCAGAGACACTGAGGCTCTGAAATTGTCACAGAATGAAACTGCTTAATGTTGCAATGGACTTCATTGCCTTTGGGACAGCTCAAGGAATGTTAAATTATATCCTCCCTCCCTTAAAACATATCAGTTAAAATAATGAAGCAGTGAGAAAACTAGCATTCAGCGCCATGATGGAATGTGAAAACTAGAAAGGACTTTGAGAGTATTTAGTTCAAATCCTTCATATTACAATTGAAGACCCTGGAATTTAGAAAGCTGAAATCCAGTCTCATCCAATCCACAGTGTATTAAGTACCTGCTAGGGCAAGGTACTGTGCTAAGTACTGGGGCGGGGGTGGCAATTAACTTAAAAAAAAAGAGGAAGAATGATAATCTCTGCTTTCAGGAATCTTACAATATAAGGGGGGGTGGGGATATAACACATAAAAGCAGTCAGAAAAACAGGGAAGAGCGGGGAGAAACGAGAAGGTACTTGGGGACATCTTATTCTGTGGAGTTAAAATTAGTCAGAGCAGATGTAGAATGGAGAGGAATGAGTGGAGTGAAATGACCTACCTAAGGTCTCTCACAGCTAGACAGTATCAGAGCAGGATTTGGAGTACATGATGGTTGGATCTGCTCATTCCATTCTATCACATGTGTAGTAGAAATTATTCCATTCAGTCAAAGGTCTTTCTTCTCCACAAAGAAAAAAAATACTGCTGACCTCTTCACCTGAAACTAAAAAAAAGTTTTCTAAACAGTGGCTTTGCTAGGTGGTGGAGTGGATATAGTGCTGGGTCTGGAGTCAGGAAGACTCACTTTCCTGAGTTCAAATCTGGCCTCAGACACTTTCTACCTGTGTGACCCTGTGCAAGTCATTTAACCCAGTTTGTCTCAGTTTCCTCATCTGTAAAATGAGTTGAAGAAGCAAATAGCAAACAATTTCAGTATCTCTGCCAAGAAAACCCCAAGTGGGTTCATGAAGAGTTGGACATGACTGAACAACAACAACAAAGCAGCAACTTAAAAAAAAAGGAATCTTGGTAGTTATTGAGAAGAGTACTTGAAAAAACAAACCATTATAAAGTAAAGCCACCCATTTATAGGATCCTAGGGTTTAGATTTGGAAGATATCTCTGAGATCATTTAACTCAACCTTCACATTCTACAAGGGAGGAAAAACAGAAGTCAGAGACAGGAGATGTCTCTTCCAAAGTTACATAGATGGTAAAAAGCAGGAATAGGATTCCTTGGCTTGGTTCATGATCTCCATTTATTCTGACTATTACTCTAATTCCAATAATACCAAAAAAGTACTAGGGTTATGTTGGTGTTAATTTCCTCAAACATTTCATCCATGTAAAAGACAACATGGTACAATGGAAAGAATACTGGTTCTGATGTCAGAGGACCAGAATACAAATCCTATCTTTGATGACTGTATTATAGTAAATCATTTAACCTCATTAGGACTCAGTTTCCTGCAAAGTAAAATAAGAGGGCTAAATTGAATTATATCAAAGGTTCCTTCTAGATCTGGATCTTTCATCCTGTGAACTCATTTGAAAAATAATAGACACTACAACAGGAAAATAGGTTCACACTAGACTGTCCTTTGGGCATTCCTAAGTTCTCTGATCATTCCTCAACCATTTGGGTAAGGAAATCTACAAGTTCTGGGTCATCCTAAATCTCATTAATAAAAAAAAAAGAGACAGCTTTAAATAACATTGGGTAATAGCTTCCACCCATTAAATAAGCAAAGAGATTTTAAAACAAAGAAACTCAGTATGACAAGGGTAGTGGATGAAAGGGTATATTCTTGGGGGCGAAGTCAAGATAGCAGAATAGAAGCAGGACCTCCCCGCTGCTCCGGCTTCAACCTTACCTAATCCATGAAAAAAAGGGGACCCTAAACAAACTTTGGAACCGCATAATGCACAAAATGACACACAGAAGCTAACCTCCCACTGAGGACAGCCCTCCAGGCCTGCAGGAATCAGCCAGCTCAGCGCTCTGGGAGCTGAGCACAGCTCCACACAAAAGTTTTAGCCCCAGGGTGGGCCTGACCAGATACCAGCCAGAAGGACTCCAGATCAGCAGCAGCTGTGGCCATTTCCAGATTTATCAACACATGGATGTGAAGGACAAAGTGAGAGGTAAGTGCAGTCTGGACTTTGGGACCCAGTAAGTGGGAGAGCATGGCTTTTGCCCCCAGGCAAGAAGCCTCTGAGATGCCAGCACAGCCAGCCAGCACCACATGGCAGCTTCAGCTCCTGGCCTGCAGAGTGTAGGGGGACCAAGCACCAGTCTGAGGGGTAATCACTCTTGCTTTAACCTTCTTGGATCTGGATTGTAGTCTAAGGTGGAGGTCCTGGGGTGTGTGTCCAGCTTGCCAGACCTTGTGGAGACCTCAGAGAGGGCACCCATCTAATACCTCTGGCAGATGAGAAAACCCCAGCATTTGGGACAAAAGATCCCCTGTCTGGTGGCAGAGTCCTACTGTGGCAAAAAGCCCAGGGGTCAAGTGACTGAGAGACAACATGACCAGGCAAAGGAAAAAAAGCAGACAGAAGATTCCAACATGAGACTCCTATTTTAGGGACAAAAAGGAGAAAAGCATGGAACAGGAGGAAGACAGTGAAGTCAGAACTCCTGCACCAAAAGCTTCAAAGGAAAATACGAGCTGGTTACAGGCCATAGAGGACCTTAAGAAGCAGATAAGAGAAGTGGAGGAAAAATTGGGAAGAGAAATGAGAACAATGCAAGAAAATTATGAAATGAGAGTCAACAGCCTGACTGATGAAAATAACACCTTAAAAAATAGACTAACTCAAATGGTAAAAGAGGCTCAAAAAGACAATGAGGAGAAGAATACCTTAAAAACCCAAATTTGCCAGATGGAAAAAGAATGTCAAAAGTTCAATGAGGAGAATCATTGCTTCAGAATTAGATTGGAATAAATGGAAGCTAATGACTATATGAGAAATCAAGATGCTGTTAAACAGATCGAAACAAATGAAAGAATAGAAGGCAATGTGAAATACCTCATGGGAAAAACCACTGACCTGGAAAATAGATCCAGGAGAGATCATTTAAAAATTATTGGACTACCTGAAAGCCATGATCAAAGTAAAGGCCTAGAAATCATGCTCCAGGAAGTTCTCAAAGAAAACTGCCCTGATGTTTTAGAACCAGAGGGCAAAATAGAGGTTGAAGCAATCCACTGATCACCTCCTGAAAAAGATCACAAAAAGAAAACTCCTAGGAATGTTATAGCCAGGTCCCAGAATTCCCAGATTAAAGAGAGAATACTACAAGCAGCCAGGAAGAAACAATTTGAATATTGTGGAAACACAATCAGGATAACCCAGGATCTGGCAGCCTCTACACTGAGGGATCGAAGGGCTTGGAATATGATATTCCAGAGGGTAAAGGAGCTGGGATGAAAACCAAGAGTCACCTACCCAGAAAAACTGAGTATCATGTTTCAGGGGGAAATATGGTCATTCAGTGGAATAGAGGACTTTCAAGCATTCTTGATGAAAAATCCAGAGTTGAGTAGAAAATTTGACATTCAGATACAAGAAGCAAGAGATGCATGAGAAGGTAAACGGGGAAAAGAAATCATAAGAAACTTATCAAAGTTGAAGTATTAACATTCTACATGGAAAATCAGTCATTGTAACTTATGAAACTTTTCTCAGTTGTTGAAGGGAATAGAAATATATATATATATATATGTATGTATATATATACATACACACACACACATATATATGAGGTTATATGTGCATATGAATATATATGTGAATTTCTGTATACATGTTTACAGGTATACATAGATAGAGGGCACAGGACCAATTTAACAGTAAGGGATGATGCTTAAATTGTGAAGTTAAGAGGTGAGAGAGGAATATAATGAGAGAAGATGGAGAGAGACAGAATGGGGTAAACTCTCATATAGAAGAGGCAAGGGATAATGGTTCAATGGAAGGGAAGAATAGGAAGGCAAAAGGGAATGGGTCAACCTTATTCCCATTGAATTTGGCTTGAGGAGGGAATGAAATACACACTAAATAGGGTATCTCACCCTCCAGGAAATTAGGGGGGGAAGGTGATGAGAGGGGAGATGATGGAACGGAGGGCGGGATGGGGTTGAGGGAAGTTGGAAGCACCCATTCTTGAAAAGGGACAGGATCAAAGTAGAGAATAGGACATGTGGGAGGTGGGATAGGAGGGAGGGAAATATAGTCAGTCTTTTACAATATATCTACTATGCTATTGTTTTGCATTAGCCACACATGTACAACCTATACTGAACTGCTTATCTTCCCAGTAAGGGTGGGTGACAAGGGAGGAAGGGAATGAATCTGGAATCCAAAGTTTTAAAACCTAATATTAATATATATATATGTACTATTACTAATACTATTTTATATGTAATTGGGAAATACAGGAACTGGGGCATAGATATGGAAAAGTCGAAAGGGATATGGGAGAAAATATGGGAGAGAGCAGATTGGAGGAGGGGATATCCTGTGGGACTGCTATTTTGGGGTGGTGTGAATGGGAAAAACGGGGAGAAAATTTGTGACTCAAAAATCTGGCGGAAATGAATGATGTAAATCAGAAGTTAATAAAGCATTTGAAAAAACAGGTATATTCTTTTATAGTTGACCAAATTCAAACTTGCCGAATTCCTTTGGAGAGAAACCTGGCAATGTGCAGTAAAAGTTATCAAACACACACACACACACACACACACACACACACACACACACACGGCAAGGCAGGGGGTAGGGATAGACAGAGACAGAGACAGACTCTTTGAACCAGTAATTTCATTGTGGAGGAATATACTCTGATAATGTTGGGGCTTTTTTAAGAGTAAAGAGTTGCCTATTCAAAGATTTTCATTACAGCATTATAGGTAATAAAAAAAAATTCTGGAAATAGCCTACATATTCAATAATAGGGGAATGGTGGAACATTAATGTCATGGAATATTATGAAGCAATTAAAATGTAAAATCATGGAGAATATAAAGAAATAAAGAAAGGCCTTTATGGTCTAAAACCAAGCCACCCCCCCAAAAAAAAAGAAAGACAAAGTCAGAAGAACGCACTAACTACAATGATACGAGGAAAAGTGAATAAAAAAGAATAGATAACGAATCCCAACAGGGGTCTTAAAAGGCAGGGTTGAAAAAGTGTTGTAATTTTTTGTGTGTTGAGATTAATTTAAATGTAAACAGTTAAGCAAGTAGAGCTGCTTTTGGTTATGTTTAATGTTTCTAATGAAACATTTTTTAAAAAATTCTGGATTAGCAACTTGATATCAGTAATGGACCCTGTATATACATCCCTGCTGCTAAATAGAAGCCAGGAAGAAGGGCTCCCAACTTGGGTCACACTAGCATATTTAAAGTGGTTGGTGTTTTGTGGCCTTAATCCAAGTCCCATTTCCATCCAATTGCCACATACCGTGTTTCCCCGATAATAAGACCTATCCCCAAAATAAGCCCTCCCCTTACTGTGTAAGATTCCTCTAAAATAAGCCCTCCCCCGAAAATAAGCCCTATTGAGATTGCTACTGTAGTGAAGGTGATCCCCTGCGCTACATGCTACATTACGGTACCCTCTGTATGCACCGTCTCCCCCCCGGGCGAAACACACGCCGCGCTCTGAGCTGCATCCAATCAGAGCTGCAGCAGTGAGCGTGTCATCCTGTTCTTTATTGAATTCATTATTGAATAAAGGTACATTTTTTTGTTCACATTTACCTGTTTATTAAAATTGCTGTCAGTGTTCATTAAAATAAGCCCTCCCCTGAAAATAAGCCCTCTGGTGCTTTTCTGTCCAAAAAAATAATAAGACAGTGTCTTATTATTATCGGGGAAACACGGTAGCACAGGAATCTGGGCCAGGGCACAGAATCCAGGAAGAAGAATCACTGTGAACAAGGAAAACGATGCTGACCTACTAGGAGGAAAAAGTAGTTCCATGAAGACTACGTGATATTGTGGAAAGAACACTGGATGTGGAATTGACCAGAATATGTAGCTTTGAAGCTCCCTGACTAACATAAGAGCCCTGGTTAAGTCATTTGATCTAGGTGGCACAGTGGATAGAGCATTGGGTCTACGTATAGTCAGGAAGACCTTGTACTTTTGGACTGTTTGACCCTGGGCAAGTCAGCTAACCTCAGACCACCTATTTTCTTAACAGTTAAACAAGGCTCTTAATAGCACTACCTCCCAGGGCTATTGGACAAATCAAATGAGATAACTTTTGTAAAGTACTTAGCATGGTGTCGGGCACACAGAGGACCCTTAATAGATTCTTCTTTCTTTCCTTTGAGCTTGTTCCTGGCCCCCACTTCCCTAATATATGTTGTCTCCTCCGATTAGAATATAAATTTCTTAAGATGAGATACTATGGTTTTCTACTTGTATCCTCAGAGCTTAGCATGGTTCTTGGCATATGATTTATTGTTATTAAGTCATTTGGTCATGTCCAACTCCTTGTGACCCCATGTACTTGTCCATAGAGTTTTCTTGGTAAAGATGCAGTTTGTCATTCATTCTCTAGCATGCCCCCACTTTACAGATGAGTAACTGAGGCAAATAGTGATTAAGTGACTTGCCCAGGGTCACATAGCTTCTAAGTGTCTCTGGCTGGATTTGAACTCAGACCTTCTTGACGCCAGGCCTTGTGCTCCACTGTCGCATCTAGCTGCCCCTCTGGCATATAATTAGGACTTCATAAAGGCTTCCTCTGTATTTCATTCATTCACTCATTTGTCGTTCACTTATTCATTCCTGGCTCTTCAGTTCACCTTTGCTCTCCTGTTATGATGTCATCATCCCACCCTGGATCCTGAGCTTCTGAGTGTTGGGCCTTCTCCATCTCATGATCCTCCCTGTTGCTAGTCCCTGCAGTCTTCCTGTCATTCTGCTACACATATAATCCATCTCTTGGTGTCTATTTCCAAAAACAGACTTCAGTTTCATAAATGGATCCTTGTGCAGGTTGCCTAAATTACTCAGTAAAAGAATTTCATGGTTACTGCACCTGCTGGGTGGGATTCCACGTGCATTATTTGTCCCTTTCCATTCCTTCCCTTTTTGCAGGGGAATGAGAAAGGCCTGCTGTATAGTTGTGAGGGGCCACAAAGTAATGCTCCTGCCAAAACTGAAAAAGGGTCACTCACGGAGAAACAGCTGGGAGTTTTCCCACCCACCCATCCTTGATTTTGGCCCTCTGCTTGGTGAAACCGTGGGAAAGACGTTTTTCCCACCCACATGATGAAAGAATAATGGACATGGAGGGGTGGCCAGGTAGCTCAGCGAGTAAGAGCACCGGCTCCAGTGTTGGGATGACCTGGATCAAATCTCGGGCTCAGATACTCATCACCACACCCAGAAATAACTGGCCGTGTAACCTTGAGCAAGTTACTTAACCCCGATTGCTTTAAATAATAAAAAAAAAAAGAATAATGGACATGGGAAGTAGAGAGATGAACCACAGAGTAGTATGGAGAAATGATTAAGCAGAGGCCAAACAAGGAGAAGATGGTTATGGAGGCGACAAAAGAAGACACAAGCATTCCTCAAAGACACTTAAGCCCTTCCCTGAAGTCTTCCAGAACTATCCACAAACATCCTCCAGGTACAGAGAGAAGATGGAACCCATGCTTTCATTTACCAGATTAGTGAGTTTGGGGGACCTTGAACCCTAAATTATTCAGGGATGGAAAGGGATTGGGAGCTACTCATTCAGGCATGTGACTGATACCGAGTTTATTACCAACTTCTGTTCCCAGTAAATTTTTCAGTACTATTTCTTGCCTGGATCTATTAACTCCACTGAACAACTAAAACCTAGGTCTGAGATGCCTTCGGAAGTCTTCAGTTTTTAGACTGAGTAAAGGCGAAACTAGGTAAATTGCCTTTAAGAATGCCAACTACTTGAGCCCAAGTCAATGTGGGGAGATCCCTCCTTGAGCAAGGTGGGGATGGGCTACATACCTATACTAGGCAGTGCTATGGAGCAAAAGAAGGGTATTATTTCCTTTGAATACAAAATAGTAGAAAGTACATGAGATTTGGAGTGAGTCAGAGGATTTGGGTTCAACATTGGAGAAGTCATTTAGCTTCTCTGGGTCTCATGAGTTTCCTCACCTGTAAAATACAGTGTTTGGGCTAGAAGATCTCTTCCAGCTTAGTATCAATGGTCATTTGACTTCCTTAGCATCCTTTTTGACTCTCCACAGTTGATTCTGCAGGTATTTCTAGAGGAATGCTATCATGTCGAGTTCAGTCATGTCAAAAAGCTAAACATCCTTGCCTGTTATAAATGATTCAATTATTATATGTTATATGTTATAATATTTATTATATTAAGTATAAATACAATAGATATATTCTATTATATATTAATAATATAATAAATATAAAAATAAATAATAAACAAATATAACATTTATATGTTATATAAATAGCAACCTCTGTAGTCTGTATCATCATCAAATGTTCTTATTGTTATTGAGTTCTGTTGTGAAAGCCAAATTTTGCTAGAATAGAGTACCTGTTTTAGTAGGGCAACCAGGTGGCATCATGGATAAGGTAACAGGCCTTGAGTCAGGAAGTTTCACTTTCCTGAGTTCAAACCTGGCCACAGACACTTACTAACTTTGTGACCCTGGGCAAGTCACTGAAGTTTGCCTCAGTGTCCTCATCTGTAAAGTGAGCTGGAGAAGGAAATGGCAAACCACTCCAGTATCTTTGCCAAGAAAATCCAAAGTGGGATCATGAAGAGTCAGACGTGACTGAAACAACTAAACAACCACAACGGTTACAACAAAAACCTGTGTCACTAGAGTCACAGCAGGTTTGGAAAACAATGGAATAAAATTGAGTTTGTTCTAAGAGAGATGAACCAAGGAAGAACCAGGAATTGAATCCTTGAATGTTCGAATTTTAAAGAATTTTGAGGATTTTTTTTACCAAGTTCTCCATTTTAAAGACGAGGAAATAAAGCCTGAACAAGTGAAGTCATACTGGTGACTGGGCTTTTGACTCTAAATGCAGCACTATGCAGTGCATTATTTTTAATTATTAAGGTTTCCTTAAACTTTTTGAAAACGACACCATCCTTTACAAAGATATGAGGTTGTGGCTTGTCCTTTGTTCTTGAAGAGGACCATGACAGCAGGAAGATGATGTTATGACTTGCAAGTGAATTGGATTTAAGTGAGGGAGGGCTGTGCAAAGTCACCAGCTTCACTCTCTCCTCCTGAGTTATCTGTGGTCAGATAAAAATCAGGACAAGTGGACAAAGACAGGAACACATGGAACAACATGCATAACCAACACTTATGTTTTGAAAAGCACTTTACAAATGTTATCTCATTTGAACTGCACAACCACCCTAGGAGGCAGGTACTATTAATTGTATTATTACAATGATGTGAGGAAACTGAGGCAGACCAAGGTTAAGTAATTTGCCCAAGTTTACACAGTTAATAAGGTATCTGTGGCCAGATTTAGATTCTGGTCACTCCAGGTCCAGTTCTTCAGCCATTGCTTCTAAAGAACAAAATATAAAGGATTTTTGAAGCATTCTATATGAATAAGGAATAATAGATACCAGGAGAAAATGAAAAGTTAGTCCCTCTGTGGTGTGGTAGAAAAAAGCTCTGGAGATTCCTAGTTTAGTTTGAAAACTCCTTGAGGGCAGGGCCTGTCTTTTGCCTGTTTTATATCCTGAATGATTATTGGGATGCCTGACTGGCACATTATAGGCACTTAATAAATGATGACTGATTGATTGATTGATTGATTGGTTGATTTATTGAAGAGCTGAGATCTGCCCTGAGCCAGTTGTTCCACCTTGAGCCAGTCACGTCATATGTCCAGGCTTCTACTTTCTCATCAATAAAATTAGGGTAATAAGATAAGTGAAGGAGTTGGACCCAATTATCTTTAAGGTACCTTTCAACTCTAACATTCTATAAGTAACTCTAGTATGTGGTGTTCAGGAGGCTTAGCACCTCTCCTGTGGGGACTTCCTGAGCACTTTTCAGGCCACTCCTCCACCTTTGGTGTCCACCTGTTACCCAGCTCTCACCTGTGGCCCCAAGAAGGTATAGCACGTAAAGGGGCCACACCCTGGTAAACCTGACTTGGTAGACTAGCTAAACCAGGTTGAGGGTAACTGACAGGCCTCAAACTTGGTGGGGAGCTAGCAGGGTGTTTACTCCAAACGTGTGAAGACTTTCCCTGGCAGAATGGACAGATGAGAACAATTTGTTCTAATGGCCATGAAGGTGCCTGAAGCAGGTGTGATGGAGAGCTTAGAGTTTGGTCACACTTCAAAGACACCAAAATCATCCACTGAATCTTGGGCCATCACCAGTCATTCCGACTTTTGTCCAGTTATTCAACTTTGATAACTCCTGAAGAGAAAATGAGGCTGACAACTTTGTGCAATTCTGCCTCACTTAAATCCAATCCACACACTAATCAAGACATCACCCCATGACGTCTTGGTCCTCTTTGAAAACAAAGAATGAACATTATTGCCCCAAATACAAATGTTGTTAAAATACCCTCACATAACTTTTCTTTTTCTTTCTCTTTGCCAACCAATAAATAGACAGACACAGCTTCTTAGAACTTAATCAAATGTAGCCACCACCAAACCCTATCACCTATATGCATCAGAACCCATTCTAATCTAATGTGTGCCATATTTATCAAATGTCATATTTTTTGTATTTATCCTGACTTCCTCTTCTTGGAAAATTTTTTTTAATTTCATGAAAATTCACTTCTGATTTGGTGTCCTTCCACTGATGATAGCCTTGGCACCTAAAGTCCCATTTGGGGTGTTGAAGTAGGAGAAGACAGCAATAATGACCTTGGTTAAACTATTTCCCATCATCAGATATAACTTTCAAAATCAATAAAATGAGGGACTTAAACTAAACTGTTTCTAAGGCATCTTTTAGCTTGAAATCCTGCGATCTTATATAAAAAATCATAAACACACACACACACACACACACACACACACACACACTGGATTTGGAGTCAGAAAATTCACATGTGTTCACATCCCTTCCCTGCTACTTAATGTACAAATACAGGCAAGTCATTGAATTTCTCTGGAGCTCAGTTTAATTATCTGTAAAATGAGATAGTTGGATTATTAGATCATACCTTAGGTCCCTTCTAATTCCAAAATTTTATGATGCTATGAGAGTTTCCTGGCTTAAAAGGTCTAAAAACCTTTCTGGGAATTTTCTCACTTCTCTTGGCTCATCTACACCCACTGAGGAAACTCGAAATAATCTCTGCATGGCAATACTCACACTCACCAACATGAAGAACCCTCTGACTGAGCCCTCAGCAAGTCTGTGCCAGTCACATAAGAAGTGACTCCTTCTTCTGCCTCCTGCCATTACTGACATCGTCCTCCCCAGTTCTGTATAATGACTACATATTGCATCCAGCTTTTCAGGCAAATTGGGGGGGAAATTACCCTCTAGGATCCTCCATCTACCTGTTTAAAACTTAGAAAAAAATTTCACAATTGTCTTTGTTTGAAAGGAGACACAGATCACCCTATAATTTCTGCTGGTTAACAAGCCCTACTCTGGCATCTCATTAATTATCATCCTCCTTAAGGATATTGTGATTTTCTTGTCTTTGCATCATCTAGACTCAGCACAGTACCTTGCTTTTACTAGGTGCTTTAATAAATGCTTATTGAATGAGTTGAACACATTTTTGCAGGACGTCACTATTTTCCTTAGTCTGCAGTGGGGAAGCAGTGAGAGAAAGAGATACCAACTGAAGACAAATATTTAGCTATAACCAAGTATACAAGTGTTCATTATGTCATCAGTGTAAGGAACTCCCATTGTGGGAATTCTTTCAACAATCACAGATCTCAACCCAGCCATGACACAGTAGCCAAATAGAAGCAATTGCTTGAGACACATACAGGTTAAATGACTTGTTTTCTCTATAACACAGCTAGTAACTGTCAGAAAGGAATGTGAACTTAGACATACATCAAAGACACCAAAGTCATCCCCTGCATCTCAGATCATCAGCAGTCATCCTGACTTTTGTCTTGGCACTGGACTTTGATAGCTATGGAAGAGAAAATGAGGCTGACAACTTTATGCAATACTGCCTCACTTAAATCCAATCCACACATTAGTCAAGATATCACCCTGTGAAGTCTTGGTCCTCTTTGAAAACAAAGAATGGACATTATTGCCCCAAATGCAAAGATCTTTTTTACTCCAGACCCACTTTCTTTTCATTGTGTTATATTTCAGTGCCACAGAACTTTGTCCATCTGATCACAGAGAGTTCAAAAGAAATTCAGAGATGCTCTCACAGATCTTTTATCAAGACATTGTGCATAATTCCCAAAATGGTACTGATCCTAACTCCTCTACACCATCTACTGTCCGCCTCTTTCCTATGTCCTCCTTTCAGACCTCTAGAGGGATATACCCAGTATGCTGGGTGCCTTCCCCAAAGACTATCAAAGAAATCTTGATTTCCCATTTTATGTTTGTTTTCTGTCCTAATTTCATTTTTAAATGCTCTTGGGATAACCTGATTTAATTAGTGTCTCACTAAACTTTCCACATAAGCCTTTTTTTCCTGTCCACTGTTTCTCCCTATTTGGTAAGGCAGTACTGCTAATGATTCTCCCACATCTGCCCTCATAAAATTTTACCAAAAAAAAATTTACATTTTAAACTGATGTTGCCCCTGGCAGCTATCTTGTCTCTGCTTGGCAAGACACCTAGGGTTTACTGATTGAGATGATACCTAGGACTTTTTGGTGGAAGAGGAAAGACATATCATGGGAGACAGTATTGTACAACAGAAAGAGCAATGGTCAGGAGACAACATGCCTTAGCCCAACACATATTCATGCATAAATACACTGTTCTGTGTACTAGTAGTATAATCCTTGTGGAACCAAGCTTCCTCCTCAGACTAGATGGCCTCTGAGGTCTTTTCTAACTCTACAATTTAGAATCTCATAGCGGTGATTGATTTACATCAATTAATCCTCCTTGGGAAATAATAGTCTGTTTATTATTTTATCCATTTTCCATATGTCAGCACCAACAGCTCATTTCATAGGTTAGGTTAGAATTATCTAAATTGCATACCACCTTTTCTTATTTTTATTCTTTCTTCTAATTGATTTTTATATTTTTATATTTATGGTGAAAGATTTTCCTTCATTTCTCTTCCTTCAAATAGCAATATTTTGTTCATTTTCAAAAATCAGTGTTGTTCCCTTTATCACTTGTACAGTCATTTTTTTTGCCTGATTGTTCCTTGTCACTATTGGTAGAAAGAGCATGTTAAAGGCAACACTGAGACACTGTTTAGGCCAGATCTGGTGGGAAACCATGGCCTATATTTGGACCCATTTAGAATAATCTTCTGGGAAATTCTACCTAATTGCAATTTAAATCAATAAAAATTATTTTTGAGAAATCGTATTCCTTGGTTCTCAGCATACATTGCATATCTGATTTCTATTCAACCTTTGTGTTGTTATTCCTAACCATGTTCTCTTGGATTCTAAATAATTTCTTTCTCTTGGGCATTTTATAATTTTCAAATGCCAGATGGTGACGAAATCTTGTTGCAGCCAAGACCTCTGCCTTCTTCAACTCCAGCTTTGATTTCTCCTCAATCTTGAGACCTGGTCCCCAATGATATCACACAGAACACCAATTCTTGGAAGTAAGGTGGGGCAGTTGAGCTGAAGAGGCAGAAAAGCTATGTCTATTGCCAATCACCTTAAAAGGGGAAGTACCTTCTCTTCCAGGTTGCCTAAAAACCACAGGTTCAGGAGCAGATAGGTGTTGCAGTGAATAAAGCACTGGCCTTGGAGTCAGGATGACCTGAGTTCAAATCCAGCCTCAGATACTTGACACTTACTAGCTGTGTGACCTTAGGCAAGTCACTTAACCCTGATTGTGTCACTTAACCCCAATTGTTTCCCCTCCCCCCTCCAAGAAAATAAAAAAGACCACAGGCCAAATTAAAAAGAGCTAGAGCCTATGGACCAAGTGCCATTATAGGCTGGCCTATTTTAACCAATAGATTGGATTGGGGAAAACAGCATGATATAGTGGAAGTATTATTGGATTTCAAGTCAGAAACTGTGAGCTCAAATTCTGGTTTTCATTACCTGTTTAACTACTGGCAAATCACTTCCTTTTTTTTTAGAAATGTTTTCCCCATTTGTCAAATGAAGGAATGGACTTAGAAGATCTCTCATCCCTTCTAGTTCTTCATTCCCTAAGAAAGGGAAGTAAAAGAATGAGGTGAGATGCTTCTCCATGGCAGGATGGGAGGCCCCAGGTGCCCCAGGTGACCCTGGAAAAAATCATTGAAACTCTCTGGGCCTGTTTTCTCAACTATAAAATGAGGGGGTTGATTCATTGACCCTAGGCTACTCCAGAACTTAGCATGGCTCCTAGCACATATAGTAGGTGCTTAATAAATATTTATTGATTGTTTGATTTTTAGTCCTAAATCTATGATTCTCACACAAACTTGACAAGACTACAAGACTACTTTTACGAGAGTACTTTAATTAGGTTCATTGCTAGGTTTTAAATATTAGATTAAATTGTCCTGGGAAGGCCGCTGTCTGCTTCTGTTATTCATGGACCAGAAGTGGGAAAGAAATGATAGAGTCAATCAATAGTAATGCTGCCACAGGTGGGGGGGGTAGACAAGCCAAGCACCCAGCTCTCCTTGACCTTGTGACACCAAGTTATCAGTACCTAAAAGTTTTGGTATTCCCTGGGTCCAATACCTCAGGGGCTAATAGTAGAGTCCAGAATCTCAGGTTTCCTCACAGGTACACACATCACAAAGGGAGCACAAAAAGATGGGGTGGGGAAAGGGTAGGGGCAGAGAAGCTACTCAAGAACACCCAACCCTTCTGGCTAGACTGCTCTGATGTGAAGAGGTCCCACCTGAGTCTATTTCTTTCCCTCCTTTGTAGCCAACCAGCTCTGCAAACTGCCTGGATGGGCCAGACTGACAAACCACTTCTGAAATTCTGACTATTACTATCTACTCCCTGAATAAAGTCTCAGGGTGAAGGAGACTGTTGGGACAGATCTCAAGGCTATTGATCCCAAGGGCTACTTGTCAAGTCCAAAGCTCAGCAGCCTTGGTGTCCTTAATGTATCCCAATGACACTGGGTGGCTTGACGCTTTGGGTAAGAAGATGGAAAAGTAGAGGCAGTGGGGGGGTCACTGGGGTTATATGCAGATAAAAACAAAATAGAGAGTCAGTTCTGTCAATTAAGGGAAAGGTATTGGGATTAATCATTTGACGGTCCAGCTATGAGTTAATGGTTTAAGCAAATTCACAGATCTTTCTAATAACCTCTGTCATTACCAGGGAGTTATTTAGACCCTGGGGGAGATGAAGACCCATAATTTACTACTCTCCCCATTAGAACCAAACATATAGCAGGAACACAGTGGGTGTTTTGGAGGAGGAGGAGGATGAAATGATAACACATAGTTAAGGATACCCCTAAGCCATTCTCCAAAGCAGGCCCCTATGCCTTTAATCTCCCAGAATACATCAATCTCTGCCAATGAGTTTCACATGGCACAGGGCTCACTCTTGGCTCTGTGGGAGTACCTAGTAATTATCCCCTCACCTTGGCCTTCTGTCTCTCCCTCTCTCCCTCCTACCCTTCATCATTGCTCTGCCTTGAACTCCTGCCAAACAGATCTACATCTACCTGGCCCTGAGCAGCTGAAATATGAACAGAGCATTCCATGTGTGGCCTCATTTAGATATTTCTGCCTTGCAAGGCCTCAGGGTCCTAAGGTCAAAGGGTCAGAGAAAAAGAGGAGCTATTCCTTTCCCAAGCTGTGACATGATGCCTCTTGTAAACCAAAATAACCCTGGCCTTTCTTGCTTTGGGATCACATTGCAAAATCTGTATTGCCCCTTCACCCAGAAGCTTCTTTTCACAATATTTCTTTTGAGTTGGTATCTACCCATCATAAAGCCTATGGTTTGGATGCTTCTTCCTCTCATTCCCTCCAGATGCATTAGCTTAAACTTTGCCAAATGAATCTCATTTTGTTATTTTCTGCCCTGTACACTTTTATTATTGCTCAGTGCTGGCTGGAGCTTGTACCGTCTCCCTTTTTAATGACATCTGCAGATTGCATCTCAGTGTTCATTCTGTCTTCCAGCACACTAATGAAGGTATTAAAAATGATTGCCCCTAATACTGAAGTTTATGCCACCTCACTAGTCTCAAGACATATACTTTGCCTTTGGGATTTCCCTTAATTTGCAGTCATTCATCCTACCCCCTTTTAATCTGCTTGAATGGTTTCCTACG
This sequence comes from Petaurus breviceps papuanus, assembly GCF_028583685.1. Classification (NCBI taxonomy): domain Eukaryota; kingdom Metazoa; phylum Chordata; class Mammalia; order Diprotodontia; family Petauridae; genus Petaurus; species Petaurus breviceps. The sequence continues at coordinate 13,670,106 of NW_027185903.1, forward strand.
CAAATGAATGTCTTCATTAAATCAGATTTTGAGGCATTAAAAAAAATGAAATCCAAATAATCTATAAGTGGCCAGGCCTCAGAAAAAGTAGGGAAGTAAGAAAAGCTTGTCTTTGAGTTCCATTTTCCCTTTCCACACCCTTGTTTAATAACCTTCATTTGTACATTTTTCCCCTCACCACCCTCACCTCCCTGAAGACTGCCACTTTGGACTATTACTACACAGGAAACTATATAATAAAGTTACTCATACTAAAGCATTATGATTTTACTGCATTTATTTCTATATATATTCTTACTGTATTTGCTTCTCCAAGAATATTTGCATTTTAAAAGATGACATGAGGAACTTGAGGAACAGGGGCAGTATAGGAATGTGCTAGAAACAACTTGCTTAGCAATGGGAGCTGATTAATAAATTTTCAATGTGATCATTTATACTTTGGAAATAAGCAAATGCTTCACATCAGGGCTTGGTTTACTATTTTGTTGATTTCTAGACTTAAGAATGGGTTAATAATGAAGATTAAATTTAAAAATACATGTGTATACATTTTATTTTCTGGAGGGCACAGTTATTAAACATTGACCATCTCACCCCTGTATTGCTCTGTAAACATTGTTTGAGCTCAATAGGAGTGCGACAGAAGGCTCAAGAGATGAAGTGATCACCCAAAATGGAGGCCTGATGACTGCAGGATGATGATGATGATGATGATGATGATGATGATGATGATGATGGTGATGATGATGGTGATAATGGTGGTGATGATGATGATTATGATAACTGGCATTTATATAGTACCTTAAGGTTTGAAAAGTGTTTTATGTCCATTATTTCATTTGATCTTCACGACACCCCTGAGTAATGGTAGGATTTTAGACACCAGCGAGATATTTTTTTGACAGAGAAGGCTTTTCTAGGTATTACCACTGAATCCATGGCCTTAACAATCAAGAACAATATTTCTATAGCAATTTACAGTAACAAAGAACTTTCATATTCTTTTATTTGATCACTATAACTTCATAAACTTTTTTTTAATGAAGAAACTGAAACCCAGCAAAGTCAATTAATTTACTTGAAGTCAAAAAGCTACTAAGAGAAAGGATCAGAATTTGAACTCTCATCTAATGACTACGAATTCAACACTGTTCCCATGGTACCACAATTCCTCCCTAATTAATGTACAGTAGAGCTGATACCAGAAATCAGGGTTCTTTTTATTTCTGCTGAGCCATGATGCCTTATGCCTTCCTATTGTGTGTCATTGAATAATTACATAAAATAAGGCCAAAACTCTTCCTAAAAGCTTCTTTATTAGGCATCTTCAACACTGAATTTTGTCTCTGATAGTTTAGAGCCCTGAAGTTGTCCCTTTAGATAGAGCCATCTCTATCTACCCTGAATATTTGTAGTTCTCCACACCCTGGAGACGTTAAGTCCCAACAGCTAAGGTTAAGAGATCATTTGGAAATATCTCAAGGTTACTCGAACTTTTTGCTCACTCTCTGAGTTTAAGATTCATGGTTCCCATCCTAAAGATATTTTTTAAATCCTTACAGACTTAACCATATGATGTGGTGGAAAGCGCATGAGATTTAGTTCCAATATTTACAAACTGTGGCTCTGACCCTTGGTATAAGTCATCTGACCTCAATCAATCTCAATTTCTCTATCTGGAAAACAGAGTTAATACAGAGGTATTGTGAGGAAAAATTCTATAAATGTTAAAATCCTGTATAAATGTTGGATACTATCACCTGTATTATGGCTGTGTTAAATGAATTTTTGCTTTGATGATGTTTTAGAAGCATTCAATATTCCCTCTACCCTGTACTGGCCTCCAGATCCATCTCACAGATGCATGACACTGAAGTATACGAAAGAATAAACAAAAAAACCTGAAGTTAAGGTTAAACTATTTGCTACTCCTAAGTAGCATGCTTTAAAATTTGGAGACAGATTTGGAAGTTGATATTCAAAAGTCAAAAGTTAAGAAAGTCAGGCTGTGAATCAACGTAATGGTATCTTTGGGTTTGGGTGGGGGAGGGGTGGGGTTTGGTTGCTATTTCCTACCCTTTCCTTTGGGAATGCACAGATAATACTTCAAAGATTCTTATTCTAAAGTCACGAGAACAAGTCCTTGTCTCTATGTAATAAATAAGAATTTTCAAAGCTAGTTATAGAGTAAGCCAGGCTGTCCTTCATTCCTTTTCCTCCTTCACCCCTCACCCAATTGTATTGCTCAAAGATCTCAAAGCATTTTGAGAATGGAAGCAACAGATGGTTTGTCTCCCCATCACTCAATGGATAATGCCTTCACAAGCCTGTATCAGAGAGTGGACTCTCTTTGTATCTGAGGGCAAAGCTGGGGCTCTATATCGCTGTTTTCTTCCCAGGAATTGTGTGCACCTGCTGGTATTGTTAGCAATGCCAGAATTCAGATAAGAATACGTCTCACACCAGGAGCCCCAGAGAGAATGATCAGCAATATTCCTGACTTCACTTTGCATTGCCAAGTGAACTGTGACTCCAAATAACCTGCAATACACTTTGTAAGGATACCAGAGATTGGTTCATGGGTTGCCATTCCTTCTCCAGCGTAGGCATTGGTTTAAAAAAACTGCTTCCATTAGAGAATATTTATTGCTCAGTAGGGGAAGTAGAAAAGAGAGTATATTCATTCCCAAATGACATTTGTAGAGTGCTTAGAACACTGCCTGGCACACAGTAGGTGCTTAATAAATGCTTGTTCTCTTCCCTTCTTACCTGCAGTTGAGCTTCTTTGAATCCCCAAACTGAGCCACACAATTCACATTGGTGGAAATAAAACATATGAACTGAATATTCCTCTGATATGGAGATTGGTAGGTAACATGTTGAGTTAGTCAATCGGCATTCATATCTTAAATAGTATCTGTGATGGGCAATGATCTGGACCCAGAATTGAAGAGGAAGAGAAATTTGACTGAAATATAGTTGGGAAATTGTGTATTGTTTCAACTATCCTAACTGCTTGCTGCCATAAAAGCTCATCTCTTTAATACCAATATTCTGATGGTTCTATGTGGCTTCAACTACATTTTCAGAAAAATTAAAATGACAATCCGAAGAGCAATTGAAAGATGCATGCTGAGACTTAATAGCCAGCAAGAGATGACCAGTAATGCTTTGTCTCAACAGGAGACAAAAGAGACATTTTGATTAGGCAAGGAGATGGCTCAGTTGTGTGACTTTGTTTATTATATTGATCGCAAAGACCAATGGCATCATGCTTACATCATAGCCACTAGTCCTCTTTAGAAAGAGGAAATGTTGACTAATGGTTTGAAATAATCTTTTTCCTTTCCCTCACATTAATCATGTGGAATTTGCCAGTAGGAGTTCCTGGATACAGTAGGGAGCAGAACATACTCCCTACAGACAGAGAGGGAAACACAGTTGTACATTGTTAGCAAAGGGGAAGAGTCAACTTTGAACTCAATAGAGGAGCAAACCCAGACAGTCCAGCTGAGGGACCCACTTAATAGAGATGCTCCCCTCAAGGGGAAACTTTGAGAAGATCCCACAAGGAAAGATAACCTCAGAGCTGTGCAGTAGCAGGAGCTCTGAATTATCCTTGCCACACATGTATCCTACACCTCTCCAACCTTGTTCTCGAGGTCTGCACCCATTCTTCCCGTGGATGTCTTTGTGGAATAAGGCAATATTTTGTCACTACTGTTCTTGATATGCTTTTTTAGTAAATGATCTTTCCTAGGAGCTAATCAATATACCAGTCAATTGTCATGGAAAACTTGCAGGCAGCAGCTCGTGAGCTACAATGTCAGGAGTGCAGCCCCACAAGGTTGACCCTAGGATCTGAAGTGGAAGCTGCCATCTAGGATACTTTCACACTATCAGTGTGAAAGCAAGTTCAGGATAGTTCCTAAAGTGAGGATTATATTCTATCTTTCATTTAGTTTTATTTAATTCACTGAGAGGGACAAGGTACAATGTTCAAAGTAAATCCGACTTCCACAATTTTTTTTAGAATACTTCAGTGAAGGAATACACACAAACTCCCACATATCAATATATCTATATCTATTTATACACAAAAATGCAAATATATACATATATATGTACACACACAAGCAGTCAAACTACTTGGATCAGCATGTGCATCTGACTTAATGACTAAACAAAACAATTGGCAAGAAGGAACTAATTACCATAATTTATTTGCCTTTCACACTACATGTGTTTCCCATCAGTCTGAAGATGGTATTTCTGACTAGCCTGAAAGCTATAAATAAGTTTACAAATATAAGCTTATTTTAAATAGACCATCTAGAAAAAAAAAATCTTCTAATTGGAGCTGGTCCAAGTGTTTGCAAACATTGTTAAGTGCCATGTAATCCTATGGCAAAATTATGCTTTTCAGAAATGGGAGAGGGAGTTAATGTATTTCATCAACCGCCATAGTTGGCAAAAAAAATATAAAAATCTGTGGAAAAGAAACCAGCGTTTCCCCCATGATTATCAGCCAGTCACAAGTAGGCCGCTAGAGCCAGATACTATAAAATTATTTCTGTAATTACAGCTGTCCAGGGTCTTTTTCATCTTCTAAATGAAGAAAAGGATTTTGAAAGGAATTATCATATCACAGGACACAAGGTTTAGTATTGGAAAGGACCATAGAGACCATCTAGTCCTGTCTCCCCATTTTATAGATTGGAAAACTAAGGCCCAGAGATGCTAGTTAAGTGATATTCCCAAGCTCATGCCAAAGTCGAGTCAATGTCAGAGGCAATAAAGCTTATTCATCCTGCCACCTGGATTGGGTTGGTTTGAAAAGAGGAAAACCTCCCCATGTTATTAGCCTATGCCAGGCTTAATGGTGCTTTAAGAGTTATATTAAAATTGAAATGGAATGAACTTGACTTTCAACAATTAAATATTTATTCATTCTATCCTGAAGACCAAATCCAGTGTCTCATCATACTGTGGAACTAAGCCAGGCAAGGACTATGCCAGGGTGGAACTGGCTATGCCAAGCCCCACTTACCAAGAAAGAAGGATTTTCAGTATGGCCTAACTAATGCCTTCACAAGTTCGGGTCTGAAGAACAGGACACTGTAAGTTGGGAGAGGATTACCAAGGGATGAATCTTTTTGGTCACAAAAACTCACAAAAGTATCAATTAGAAAGCATAGGATTCTTTCTATCTTTTAAAGAGAATATGGAAGCACAGATCTTCCCACATATTTTTTGAGCACTGCCCTGATCCACCTTGATACCCTTCCTGATAGGCTGCTTTTTTTAATGAGGAAAAATAAGACATTAAAGGGTCTGATCTCTCAACTCCAGACTTCCAATGGATCATTTCATATTTTCCACCCTCTGCTTTGATGGGTGCTTCTGGCTGATTTCCCTTTCTTAGATTTTTTTTAAATTTCATTTTCACTTTATTTCTCCCAAGACCAAGTCATCTCTCCTCCTTCTCCATCTGACACATTGTTTGTTCACCCATGGAGACCAGGCCTACCTCCCTCCCTCTCTTTTAAGGCATGACTAGGAATATAGAATAATCTTCACTTGTTCTATCCCAGTGGCTGGATGCGATATCCCTATGCAACACACTATGTATCGCACATTAGAAGAGACCTCAAGAACCAGGTCCTGCTCTCAAGGAGCTACACTTTAGTTCATTTTAACAAAGTTTTTTCAATACTGACTTTGTGTACCTAGGCTGTTACTAGGTAGTATGGCAACATAGAGAATGCAGAACCCCAGCTCTTTAGAAATTTTCAGTTGTATATTTTGGAGATAAGATAGAAATCAATGAAAAAAATTAAAGGACAACACACGACAAATAGAATTTAACACCAAGATGTTTGGTACAGACAGTGAAGTACCAGAAAGGTAAAGAAGGAAATGATCAATTTTAGCAGAGGTTATGAAGGCACGAATTATTGGGTCACTTTTGATGAGAACAAGAAGTCTTTTAAAAAATATATTTTTAATGTCATGGTTTAGTTTTCTACCAGACAGATAACATCATGATTATTGTCCTGTGTTATTTTAATTGGTTTATTTATTATCATTATTATTATTATACAGTGTTTTATGTTTGTTTTTAACTTTAAAGGATTCCTGGGAGTGGGGATTCTTAAAATCCCAACAGAATAGAACATGGCAATTGAAAGCATTCTTGTTGTTGTTGTTGAGTCATTTTTAAGTCATGTCTGAGTCTTCATGACCCCATTTTGGGTTTTCTTGGCAAAGATGCTGGAGTGATTTGCCATTTCCTGCAATCACACAACAATAATAATAGCTAACATTGATATCATGCTGACTATTTGCCAGGCACTCTGCTAAATGCTTTACAGTTATTATCTCACTTAGCTGCTACAATAACCCTGGGAAGTAAGTCGTATTATTATTCCATTTTACAGATGAGGAAACTGGGGCAAACAATGGTTAAGGGACTTACTCAAGGTCACACAGATAAGTAAGTATCTGAAGTATCAGACCTTCCTGGCCACTGCATCACTTCGTCGCCCAGCGCATCCAGAAAAGTGACCTCCTGATTCCCTCTGAGCAAAAGACCAAGACCCTGACCATAGTAATACAAAACTACTGAACTTACCTAGTAAAAAAACATCATCTAGTCCTCCGTTTCAGGATGGGAGAACAAAGAGGCCCCGCCTCCTGGAAGAATAGGGTCTGGCTTGCTATTTCTAGGACAGAGTCAAACCTCATGAGTAGAGAGAGGAAGGAGTCTGCCACTTATAGAGATCTAATGAAGACTATAGAAAATCTCTCTCCTTTTACCCCCAAATAGAGCCAACCATGGAAAGGGAACTTAGGGGCCATCAAGTCCAATACTCTCGCTTTATTCGTGAAGAAACTGAGGCTCAGAAATTCGTACTGGATTGACCCACAGTCTGACAGGTTGTTGTTATTGTTCAATTGCTCAATCATGTCAGACTCTGTGTGACCCTGTACACTATAGTAAGCCAGACCCTTCTCTCCTCCATTATCTCTCAGACTCTGTCCAAGTTCATGTTTGTTATTTCCATGATACTATTTTTCCATTTCATCCTCTGCTGTCTTCTTTTGCTTTTGCCTTCAATATTTCCCAGCATCAGGGTGTTTTCCAATGAGTTCTATCTTCTCATTATGTGGCCAATGTATTTTAAGTTTCAGCTTCAGTATTTGACCTTCCAGTGAAAAACCTAAATTAATTTTTTTAAGTATTGACTGATCTACTTGCTACCCAAGGGACTGTCAAAATTCTTCTTTAGCACCACAATTCAAAAGTGTAGATTCTATGGTGTTCAGCTTTCATTTTAGTCCAACTCTCATGGCCATACATTGGCATGCATTGCTAGTGGAGAAACCATAGCTTTGACTGACTATACAGATCTTTCTTTTTTTTTTTACCCACACAGGCAGTAAGTAAAAAAAAAAAAAGAGAGAATTTAAACAGGTCCTTTCCACATCCCAATGTAATAATAATGATGATAATAATTAATAATTGTTATTATTTTAGGTCTACAAACAGATTTATATTTGTTACCACATTTGATCCTTCCAACAACTCTAGAAGGTAGGTGCTATTATTATCCCCATTTTGTCGATAAGGAAACTGAGACACAGAGAGGGGTAGGCAATTTACCCAATCTAGGTCAAGATTTGAACTCAGGTCTTGCTGACTCCAAAGCTACTATCCTATGTACTGTACCAGCTAGCTACCTTATTAATCATGATAAAATAGGACTTAGGCAAGCAAAAGAAGGGTGGTTCATGCTCAGAAATCCTCAGGGCTGGCTCTTCCCCAGGCTCCATTGCAGGGATCTCTTGCAGCTCTTCCTCCCCTTTCCACATCTCACAAGACCCCAGAAACACATAAACAAGAGGGAGCCTCTAACAGAAATCCTAGAAAGTCATAGGCTTGTAGGCAAGACCAGTGGTTGCAAAGACACTTTCATCCCCTCCCCCTACCTGTCCTCAAATAGTTATCATTCTATCTTATGGCCAGCAAGAAGGGAAAAGCAACTGATTTTCTCTGTGGAAGATTTTGGTAAACATACTCAGTTTTAGCTTAGCAGCCCATTAAAAGGTATTTCTTCACTACACAATCAGTGGACAGGAAATAGTCACAGTATGCTGTGTATACATGTTCTGATTTGGAATTAGGGTCTCTTCATTTCATGTAGTCACTCCCAGAAAGCAGGCTTATCATGCCTCACTCCTTCTCCCTCCCCCGTGGTCAAGGGATACTACACATACACTAAGAATGGGGCCCCCACTGGTCAGTCTCCCATTATACATGTAACTGCTGAAAAAGTACAAATAATCTATATGGCCAACACCAGGAGAATGGTTGAAATGAGGTACTTTAATGAACAGAATACAGTGAAGACCAGCCGATATGAGGGATATGACTGGAAAAAAATCTTTACAAAAAAGTCCCAACTAAAATCCCATCTTCTACAGGAATCCTATCCTAACCCGTCAATTCCAACATTTTCTCTTTTTTTTATTTTTTCCTATTTATCCTGTACATAACTTGCCTTGTATATATGTACTTTCATGTTGCCTCCCTCATTAGATTGTAAACTCCTTGAGGGCGGGAAGTATCTTTTGCCTTTTTTTGTATTTCTAGTACTTAACACAGTGCCAGCACATAGTAGGCACCAGATAAATATTTATTGAATTGGATTACTGCAAAGTGAAAAAAGAACCAGAAGAATGTATTTATGCATTAATATGGACCATCGAAGTGTAAAAGTGAATGGAATGGGTTGTAGAAATAAAAACCAAAAACCTGAAGAAGTCTAGGAGGTTGTGTCTGAAGACAGTCTTATGATTGCTATATGATCAAAGTGGTTCATTTAAAAATGTCATTTCTAAATAGGTTTAATTGGATGTGTTAATACTCAATGTTAGGTTTTTAACGCTACATTTAATTTTGTTTTAAATCAGCTAATAACACATTGAAAATCTATGAAAAATATTAGGCATTCTGGAGGATACAAATGAAATAGAAAACATAGTTGTTGCTTTTAAGCAGATTATGGTTGAGTCTAGTATATAAGAAAGAACATGTACATAAAATAACTATTGAGCAGTATATCAATAAATAAAAGAACTGAGTAGAAATTAAGGTTTTATACATATAGGGAAAAAGTGAGATCTGTTGGTAATAGGGCAAAGTGGAGATTACAACTGGAGAGGTATTCTTGGTCATCTTTAGTATATAAATAGGTGAAATCATGAGAGTGGACTAGATAATTACAAGAATGGTATGTGTGTATATTACAGCCAGTCTGTGGAAAACCTGCTTATTTAAAGATAGGTGCTGAGTTCCATGGATTGTTTAGGGACATTCTAAACCAACTGAAATGTCAACAGGCTTGGGAGGAGGGCTTATGGGAATGCAAATGTAAGATTGTTTACTCTATTTAGTTCATCAGAGCTAATGGCAGTGGTTTTGAATGACTTTGAATGGTTTTTTAGACTTGGTCCAGAGCCATCTGGCCAACTGTCAGGAGGGACAGCTATTTACAGAGAGAAGTGTAGGAGGACTAGATAGAATAGGGTCTTGGGAGAAGATCATTTATCGGGGTGGGGGGGGGGTGGGGGGGGGGGAGAGGGAGGAGAGGGAGGGAAGGTACACCAACAGTGCTGAAGGATTAAGCAGTCCATGTCCAACAAAGACAAAATAAAGATGATTTGAAAGAGAATTTCACAGTATTTCAGACCTGATCCCTTCTTCAGATGGAACTAAGGAGATGGACCTTCAGATGACATTCAGTTTTATTCAAGGTCTATGATTTAATTAACATAATTAATTCCCAGGGAGAAAACTCCCTCTACCAATGCATTTGGTATCAATTCTTCCACTTAGTAATCTTAAAGGATTTACTAGGGTTCTGAGGGTTTAAAAGGTTGAATGACTATCTGGGGTCACACGGCCAGTATGTCAGAAGCCAACCCTAAATCCAAGTCTATTCTTTTCTCTCTTTTACTCTGTCTTTCCTTTAGCTAACATAAGAAAAAAATGATATTTCGCACATTTTTCTTTACCATGAAGATTCTAAGTACAGAACTTTTTTCCTATGCTGTCATAACATGAACAGTACAGCCTAGATAGGAACTGACCATTATAATAAAGATTTTGTGTTTTTCCCTCTTCAAGACATCTTTCCCCATCACTTTGGTAAATTCTGGGCTGTATAGACTAGAGAACCCCATTCTTCCATTTCCCCATCACTCCTTAAACCTTATACCTTACACATGCAGTAGTGGGTGCTTGATACTTTTTTGTTGAATATTTGAATGAATTATACAAACCATGTGTCAGTCATCAAGGAAAGGTTAAGCATTTGTTGTTGTAGTGATTAAGAAAGTAGGTAGATTATTTAGAATAATTTTCATTAATTAGTTAAAATAACAGAAAACCAGCATCACGGAAAAATAAAAATCGTAAATAGCCTGAAGAATACTGTGAAGACCCATAGTGAGTTTAAGTAGGCTATATAATCTGTTACTAGGAGTATGTATGAATACCAACCTCTCTCCCACTCCCTACCTAGATACTATTAGAAGCAGAGGAGTTACCTTCAGAGCCTTAGTTAGAAGTTCTATGGAAGTTTTATGTAAAGATATGTTAAAGAATCATTCAGAAAGAAAAGGTTTAAGAAATACACAATAGAGAGCTGCCACCTGCATTGATGGAGGGACTGCCCACACTCATGAAATCACATACCTAGCCAAGTTACAAAGTAAATAATCAAAAGGGAAGATGTCAGTTGTCTGGGAAATGAACTTTGATAGAACTATTTATTTTCTGAAGTTGTAGAATGTTATGTTTGGGTGGGAGTCAGCTGAGGTCCCTTGACTGATAATTTATCAGTTCCCTGTTTTTTTCTTGACAAACTACTTTGCTAACCAATCATTTTCTATTTACTTTAATCTAAAAAAAAACCTAAGCATTATTCACATGTAAGCAAGCAATCACTACCATGCAAGATATTTGAGCCCATCACCATTCCATATTCCAGGCCAAAAAAAAGTCATTTCTGGGGGCTTCTAGACCAAGTGATATATATAGCATAAGGAGAGATGATCCAAAAGTACAAAAGAAAGTCAAATAATCACAGTAGAGACTTCAAATTCATCTTGAATGCTCTTTGTAAATTTATATCCATCTCTTTGAAGTACATACTACTATCCAAAATGCTCTTTCACCTTTCTCTACCTCCTAGGTTCCCTGGTTTCCTTCAAGTCCCAATTAAAACCGAACTTTCTTTAAAAAAGTCTTTCCTAGCTCCCTATAAAGCTTGTGCCTCTTCTCTGAGATTATCTCCAATTTATTCTAGATATATCTTATATGTACAAAGTTGTTTGTGTATTGTCTGCCATACTAGACTGTGAGTTTCTTAAGGTGGGTCTATTTTTACTTTTCTTTGTACCCTCAGAGCTTAATACAGTGTCTGGCACATATTAGGCATCTAATAAATGCTTGTTGACTTAAGAAATAGAAAGTTTGATCAGTTGAACATATTAGGTACTTTACATGTAGAAGCAAATGAACACAGTAGCTTAGTATCTGAAAAACACAAAGACCCCAGCCACTGGGGTAAGAAATTGATAGTCAACAAAAACTGACGAAAAAAAAGAACAAAACTGAAAAGCAGTCTGGCAAAAACTAGATAAAGATCTCAATGTCTTATATGCCAAGATAAGTTGCAAATGGATACATGACAGACATAGTGACATCATAAGTAAATTAGAGCAATGAGGAAGAAATTACTTTTCATATCTATGGATAGGGGAAAATTCATGAGCACACAAGAGATTTAGAAAATCACAGAAAATAAAATGGAAAATTTTGAATACACAAATTTAAAAGGGTTTTGCACAAACAAAAATAATACAGCTAAATTTAGAAGGGAAGCAGGTAACTGGTGGAGGTGGAATTTACAGCAAGTCTTTCTAATTAGAGTCTCATTTCATATATTTGTGTGTGTATGTACACACATATATATGTATATATACATATATGTGTATAAGAATTGATTCAAATAAAATCCATTCCCCAACTGATAAATAAGAGAATGACATGAAAAGACAATTTTCTAAGGAAGAAACCCAAACTATCACTAGCTGTATAAAAATGCTTCAAATGACTAATAATTAGAAAAATGAAAATTAAAGCACCTCTGACCTCCTATCTGGCACCTATTAGACTGGCAAAGATGATAAAGAAGGAAAATGATAAATATTGGAGGGGCTGAGTGAAAATAAGCATACTAACACACCATTATTGGAGCTGTGAATTGGTTCAGTCAATTTAAAAAGCAATTTGGAACTGTGCCCCAAATTTTACTAAACTGGGAGTACTGTTTGATTAAGCAATACCACTTACAAGTCCTATACTCCAAAGAAATAAAATATTTATGGCAACTCTTTATATAGTGACAAACAACTGGAAGCCAAGGGGATGCCATCAACTAGGGAATAGCTGAACAAACAGATATGTGAATGAAATAGAATATTATTATGGAGTTACAAATGATAAAAGCAATAGTTTCAGAGAAACCTACTAAGACTTGAATGAACCATTGCAGAGTGAAGTGTGTAGATCCAGGAGAACAATTACTACAATAACAACATTACATAAACAACTTCAAAGGACTTAAGAATACTGATCATAGGGGTAGCTAGGTGGTGCAGTGAATAGAGCGCCGACCCTGTAGTCAGGAGGACCTGAGTTCAAATCTGGCTTCAGACACTTGACACACTTACTAGCTGTGTGACTTTGGGCAAGTCACTTAATCCCTCCAAAAAAAAAAAGAAGTAAAAAAAAAGAATACTGATCATTAATACAGTAACTAACCATGATTCCAGAGAACTGAATTTAATGAACAATACAACCTATTTCCTATCTACTGACAGAAAAGTGATAGATTCAGTGTGCATGTTAAGACATATATTTTTGGACATGACAAATGCAATATTTTATTTTGCTTGACTAAGAATATGTTAAGAATAAGAAGAATAGAATGACTCAAAAACATTACAAGCAAATCCTCAAAGAAAAAAATGCAACTTGGACATAATTTCAATGAGGATTCTGAGAAAAGTCTAATAAAAGTTGTTTTGAAAAAAAAAAAGCAAAAATGATTTCAAAAACCAAATAGAAAAAAGAGAGAAAGGAAAATAAATGTTAGCAAAACTTTAGACAGAACTGGAGTGAGACCCAACCAGAAGTAAAAGCATTTTTTGTTGTTGTTGTTTGTTAATTCATTTGGTTCTGTCTTGTTAAATACCAAATGTTTTTTTTTCTGTAAGATTAAAAAAAAAGCAAGGATCATGGAAGAAAAATATGAAAAGAAAATTAGCAGCTTGATGGGGAAAGGTTCAAAACTATCCTGAAGAAAATAATCATGTCAAAATTATAATTGACAAAATGAAATCTAATAATTCTTTGAGATGTCAGGAAATAATAAAACAAAGTCAAAAGTCTGAAGAAAATTGAAGAAAATGTAAAATATCTCATAGGATGTACAACTGACCTGGAAAACAGGTCAAATGGATTAAGGCAAGTTAATTTAAGAATCTTTGGACTGCCTGAAAGCCATGAATAAAACAGAGCCTACATATCATGTTTCAAGAAATGATAAAACTCCCCAAATATTTTAGAAACAGAGCAACATAAAATTCAAAGAATCCACTGATCACCTTTTGAAAGTAAACCGAAAATGAAAACTCCTGGAATATTGTAGCCAAAATGAAGAAATTGGAATTCAAGGAAAAATAAAAAAAAAAGAGAAAGAGAGAATTCACAGCCAAGATCACATAAGATTCAGCAGCCATTACTATGAAGAAACAGAAAGCTTGTAATATGATATTCCAGAAGGCAAATGGTCTAGACTGACAACCTAACAAAAATGAGTATGATACTATGTGGGGGGAAATGGATCTTTAATAAAATAAAGAACTTCTAAGCATTCCTAATGAAAGGAACAGAGTTGAATAAAAAATTTGACATGCAAACACAGCAGTCAATAAAGGCATAAAAAGGTAAGCATGAGTGAAAAACCATAAGGGACTAAAAAGATTAAACTATTTACATTGTTACGTAGGGAAATAATACAAGTAATCCCTCAAAACTTCATCATTCCCAGAGATTTTAGATGGAATTTAATTAGACAGAGGACCTGGGTGTGAATCTATTAGGTCAGGATGATCTCAAAAGAAGAATAGAAGGATGGGGAATTGGAATGTACTCAGAGAGGAAGAAATAACAAGGAAGAATGGGAAAAATTATTTCACATAAATAGAATATACAAGGAGAAGTTTATAGAACAGAGGAGATAGTGGTGGGAGTGGGTGATATTTGAACCTCCCTCTCATTTGAACTTGTTAAATGAGAGAAGAATATACATGAATAGTTCAGGTCAATATATATATGAAACCCAAGAGGGAAGTAGAAGGAAAGGGGATTGAAGGAAAGGGGAAAAATAAGAAGGAGGGTAGATTAAGGGAAACAGTAGTCACAAACAAAACAGACTCTTAAAGAGGGGGTGAGGGAAAAGAGAAGGGAATATATAAAAGAATAGAATGGAGGGAAATACATATTTGGCAATCATAAGTATGAATGTAACTGGAATAAACTCATATATAAAACATAAAAGAATAACAAAATGGATTAGAATCCAGAAATAACAATATATCCTTAATAAGAAAGACATTTGACAGATACAGAGTTAAAATACATGGTTAAAGCAGCATGCTTTAGCTGAAGTAAAAAAAAAAAAAACAGGAATAATATAAGGGTTATGGGATTTAAAGATTTTCCATGCCCCATTGGACTTGCTGATGTAGCAGGAAGGGGTGGAGCAAGAGGAAGCAGAAGCCAAGCTAGAGTTCCTGCAGTGACTAGCAGTGGCTGCGACAGTAGCAGTGGCAGTGGCAGCGGTAGTGCCCAGGTGGAGGTGGAGGCGCAAACCCCTTTTTGAGCCAGACAGAATTTCTGCTAAGGACTCCTGCTGAGGACTGCCAGGGTCCGGAGCTGCTAGGAGCACACTTCCTCGATGCTGAGTAGTTGCTGTGAGTGGAGAGAGGAAGACTTTTGCCTGAGGTAGCCTGTTCTGTTTTAAAGGCTTGAGAATGTGGGTGCTTTCTACTTTATCTACCTGTGCCAATTTCATAACTACTCTGATGGCTTTGACTTTCTGGTTTTGGGACTCAGGCTTTTGGTATTTTAATAAATGTTATAGCTTTATTGCCCATATAGAAAGCCTGTTATTTTTTATTAATAACCACATTAGCATATTTTTAATTGCCGTAGGCATTGTGAATATTGCATTGCTGATATAAATAGCAATAATGATCTCAAACAATGCAAAAGCAAAAATAGACCTAATTGAAAAAGAAAAACAGGGAAGCTACATTTTGCTAAAGTGTACTCTAGCCAATGAATTGATTTCAATGCTAAGCATGCATTACCAACTGGCATAACATTTAAATTCTTTGCTTTTTTTTAAGCAATCAAGGTTAAGTGACTTGTTTAGGGTCATACAGGTAGAAAGGTTCTGAGGTCATATTTGAACTCAGATCCTCCTGACTCCAGGGCTGGTGCTGTAGCCACTACTTCACCTAGCTGCCTCCATGACATCTAAATTCTTAGATGAAAAGTTAAATGAACTACAAGGGGAAATAGACAGTGAAACTTTAATAGTGGGGGAAATCTATTTATCCCTCTCAGATCTAGATAAATCTAGCTATAAAATAAACAAGAAAGAATGTAAGGAGATTAATAGAATATTAGAAATGTTAGATATAATAGAATTCTGGAAGTTATAGAATGAGAACACAAATAAGCATTCTTATATCTCTGATGTACATGGCACCTTCACAAAAACTGATCATATGTTAGGATATATAAAAAAATTACAAATAAATGCAGAAAAACTGAGATATTAAATGTATTTTACTGATCATACTGTAGCAAAAATGCATTTATTAAAGGATCAAAGAAACAAATATTAAAACATTACCTGGAAACAAAATAACTTAATCCTAAAGAATGGGTGGGAGAAATAACAAGCCATAGAAATAATGTATAATTTCATTAAATATAAAGATAACAATGAAAAAACATACCAAAATTTGTGAAGTGCAGAAAAAAAGAGCACATAGGAAAAAAATATATCTTTTATTTATTTATTATTATTTATTTTATTTATTATTATTTATTTGTAATTTTTTTATATATCCTAACATATGATCAGTTTTTGTTGAACTCACAACAAATAAAGAAATAAAAGCAATAATTAGGAGCTATTTTGACTAATTGTATGCTAATAAAAACTAACAATCCAAAGAAAATGGATGAATATTTACAAAACTATATATAGACCAGATTAGCAGAACAGGAAATAAAATACTTAAAAAAAAACCCCTTTCTTAGAAAGGAAAGTGAACAAGTCACAAATGAACTCCCAAGGGGGAGGGGATGACCAGGACCAAATAAATTTATAAGCAAATTCTACCAAATATTTAAACAATGAATTCCAATACTACATAAACTGTTTGGGGGGGGAGGGGAAAGTCGATAAGGAATCTTCTCAAAAACCTTCTATGAAACAATATGATCTTGATATCTAAAGTAGGAAGAGTCAAAACAGAGAAAGAAAACTACAGACAAATTTCCCTAATAAATATTGACACAAAATTTTAAAATAAAATAAAAGTGAGGATATTTTATCAATATATTTCAAAGAGTATACACTATGACCAGGCTGGACTTATACCAGTAATGCAGGGCTAGTTTAATATTAGAAATATTACAAACCTAATTGACCATGTTAACAATGAAACCAACAAAAAATATGATTATTTTAACAGATGAAGAAATTTTGACAAAATGCAGCTCCCATTACTGTTATTAAAAATACTTGAAAGCATAAAAATAAATGGAGCTTTCCCTAAAATGGCAAGTAATATCTATTTGAAACCAAAAGGCTACATTATTTGTAATGTGGACTAGCTAAAAGTCTTTCCAGTAAGATCAGAAATGAAACATGGATGCCCATTATCACCATTAATTACTATTCAATATTGTACTTGAAATGCTAGCTATAGCAATGACCAAAAAAAAAAGGAAGGAAGGAAGGAAGGAAGGAAGGAAGGAAGGAAGGAAGGAAGGAAGGAAGGAAGGAAGGAAGGAAGGAAGGAAGGAAGGAAAGAAGGAAGGAAGGAAGGGAAGGAGGGAGAAGCAAAGCAAAAGAGGAAGCAAAACTATCACTTTTTTGCAGATGACATGATGGTTTACTTAAAGAACCCGAGAAAGTCAACAAAAAAAATCCTAGTTGAAACAGTTAACAACTTCAGCAAAGTTGTAAGATATAAAATAAACCCATATGAATCATTAGAATTTCTATATATTATCAACAAAATCTATCAGGAGGAGATAGAGAAATTCCATTTGAAACAACTGCAGACAATATAAAATACGAGTGAATCTTCCTGCTAAGACATACACAAGAACCATATGGATACAATTAATAAGGCAGATTTAAATAATTGGAAAAATATTAATTGCTCATGGGAAGGTCAAGACAAAAAAATGAGAATAAAAATAACAACACAGTACCAAACCAATCTACTGAACTTATTTATTTATTCAGTGCCAAAGTAATCAAACAACCAAAACACTTTTAAAGAACTAAAAAAACAAGTAAATTTCATCAAGAATATCAAAATCAATAAAAAGAATGAGAAGCAGTACTTGATCTCAAACTACATGACAAAGCGATAATTTTTTAAATTTGGTAACACTTGAAAAATAGAGAGTTTGATCAGTGGACTACATTAGTACTCAACATATAGGAGTGAATGAGAACAAGAGACTAGAGTTAGATAAACTCCAAGATCCCAGGTACTAGGGCAGGAACTCCCTATATGACAACTCCCTATATGTACTGGGAAAATTGGAAAGGAGTCTCACAGAAATGAGACATAGACCAATATATCACACTGGATATACTGAGTAAAGCTCAAAATGGACACATTTAGACATAAAGGGTGGCATTAAAAAGCAATTTAGAAGAACATGGAAGAAGTTACCAGTCATATCTATGGATTGGGGGAAAGTCCATGACCAAACAAAAGGTAGAGATGTTCACAGAGGTAAAATGGACAATTTCAATCATATAAAATTAAAATTTTTCTGTCAAACAAAACTAATAATGAGGTCATTTGTTTTGTATGATTATACATATTTGTATTGGACTTTGATTTTCTTACCTTCTCAATGGGTGAAGGAGGGAGAGAATTTGGAATTGAAAGTAAGATTGAGGGTGGGGCCAAGATGGCAGAGTAGAAGCAGGACCTCCCCTCTGCTCCTGCTTCCACCTTCTCCAATCCATGTTAAAAGGGGACTGTAAACAAACTTTGAAGATGCAGAACCCACAAAATGACGCAGAGAAGCAAACCTCCCGCTGAGGACAGCCCAGCAGGCCAGCAGGAATCAGCCAGCTCAGCGCTCTGGGAGCCCAGCCCAGCCCCACACTGAGGCTTTAGCCCCAGGGAAGGCCTGACCAGCCACGGCCTGAGGGACTCCAGATCAGCAGCAGCTGTGGCTGTTTTCAGATTAATCAACACACACATTCGAAGGAAAAAGTGAGAGGTCAGTGCAGTCTGGATTTTGGGAGTGGGAGTGGGAGTGCATGGCTTTTGCCCCCGGGGCGAGAAGCCACTGAGACGCCAGCACAGCCAGCCAGTGCCAGGTGGCAGCTTCAGCTCCTGGCCTGCAGAGTGTAAGGGGTCCAAGCACCAGTCTGAGGGTTAATAGCTCTTGCTTTAACCTTCTTGCATCAGGATTGCAGTCTAGGGTGGAGGTCCTGGGGTGTGTGTCCAGCTTGTCAGAGCTTGTGGAGACATCAGAGAAGGCACTCCACTAATACCTCGGGCAGCTGAGAAAACTCCAGGGTTTGGGACAAAAACTCCCCTGTCTGGTGGCAGAGTCCTACTGTGGCAAAAAGCCCAGGGGTCGAGTGACTAAGGGGCGACCTGACCAGGCAAAGGAAACAAAGCAGACAGAAGATTCCAACATTACACTTCTGTTTTGAGGACAAAAATGAGCAAAGCATGGAACAGGAGGAAGACAGTGAAGTCAGAACTCCTGCACCAAAAGCTTCAAAGGAAAATATGAGCTGGTTACAGGCCATATAGCACTTTAAGAAGCAGATAAGAGAAGTAGAGGAAAAATTGGGAAGAGAAATGAGAACAATGCAAGAAAATTATGAAATGAGAGTCAACAGCCTGACTGAGGAAAATAACACTTTAAAAAACAGACTGACTCAAATGGCAAATGAGGCTCAAAAAGGCAATGAAGAGAAGAATGCCTTAAAAACTCGAATTTTCCAGATGGAAAAAGAATCTCAAAAGCTCAATGAGGAGAATCATGGCTTCAGAATTAGACTGGAGCAAATGGAATCTAACGGCTTAATGAGAAATCAAGATGCTGTTAAACAGATCCAAACAAATGAAAGAATAGAAGGCAATGTGAAATATCTCATGGGAAAAACCACTGACCTGGAAAATAGATCCAGGAGAGATAATTTTAAAATTATTGGAATACTTGAAAAACATGATCAAAGTAAGAACCTAGAAATCATCTTCCAGGAAGTTCTCAAAGAAAACTGCTCTGATGTTTTAGAACCAGAGGGCAAAATGAGGTTGAAAGAATTCACCGATCACCTCCTGTAAAAGATCCCAAAAAGAAAACTCCTAGGAATATTATAGCCAGGTTCCAGAATTCCCAGGTTAAGGAGAGAATATTACAAAGAGCCAGGAATAAACAATTTGCATATTGTGGAAAGACAATCAGGATAACCCAGGATCTGGCAGCTTCTATATTGAGGGATCGAAGGGCTTGGAATATGACATTCCAGAGGGCAAAGGAGCTGGGATTAAAATCAAGAGTCACCTACACAGCAAAACTTAGTATCATGTTTCAGGGGAAAATATGGTCATTCAGTGGAATAGAGGACTTTCAAGCATTCTTGCTGAAAAAACCAGAGTTGAACAGAAAATTTGACATCCAGATACATGAAGCAAGAGAAGGTAAACAGGGAAAATAAATAATAAGGAATTTATCAAAGTTGAACTATTAACACTCCTACATGGAAAAACAATAATTGTAACTTATGCAACTTTTCTCAGTAGTTGAAGGAAATATATATATATATATATATATATATATATATATATATATATATATGAGGGTATATGGGCATATGGATACATATGTGAATGTATGTATATATGTTTACAAGTATACATAGATAGAGGGCACAGGACCTATTTAACAGGAAGGGATGATACTTAAAAGGTGAAATTAAGAGGTGAGAGAGGAATATAATAAGAGGAGATGGGGAGAGACAGAATAGGGTAAACTATCTCATACAGAAGAGTCAAGGGGAAATGGTTACAATGGAGGGGAAGAATAGGAAGGCAAAAGGGAATGGGTCAACCTTATTCCCATTGAATTTGGCTTGAGGAGGGAATGAAATACACACTAAATAAGACATCTCACCCTACAGGAAAGTATGGGGGTAAGGGGATGAGAAGGATGATGGAAGGGAGCGCATCCTGGGGGGGAGGGAAGTTGGAAGCACCCACTTTTGAAAAGGGATGGGATCAAAGTAAGAATAGAACAAGTGGGAGGTGGGATAGGAGGGAGGGAAATATAGTCAGTCTTTTAAAATATATCTACTATGTTTTTTGTTTTGCATTAGCCACACATGTACATCCTATACTGAACTGCTTTTCTTCCCAGTAAGGGTGGGTGACAAGGGAGGAAGGGAATGATTTCTGGAATTTAAAGTTTCAAAATCAAATATTCAAATATATACATATATATAATGTATGTATGTGTGTGTATATCTATATCTATATATCTATATCTATATCTATCTAT
>NW_027185903.1:13691197-13710567 GCF_028583685.1 Petaurus breviceps papuanus
TCTATATCTATATCTATATCTATCTATCTATCTATCTATCTATCTATCTATCTATATATATATATATATATATATATATATACACACACACACACACACACACTATTTTACATGTAATCGGGAAATAAGATATACAGGCACTGGTGCATAGAGATCTACCATGCCCTACTGGAAAAATCGAAGGGGGTATGGGAGAAGATATGGGAGAGAGCAGATTGGAGGAGGGGATATCCTGTAGGACTGCTCTTTTGGGGCCATTGGTAGGGGAAAAACGAGGAGAAAATTTGTAACTTAAAAATCTGGCGGAATTGAATGATGTAAATCAGAAGTCAATAAAGTATTTGAAAAATGAAAAAAAATTAATTTATTTTTTCTAATTCAGTAAAATAATTTTTGTTCATTTAATTGGGATGGCATTGAGTATGTATATTAGTTTAGGTAGAATTGTCATTTTTATTATATTGTCCCTGCCTACATATGAACAATATTTATCTAATTATTCAAATCTGATTTTATTTGTATAAAAAGTTTTTTTAATGTAATTTGCTTGTATAGTTCCTGGATTTGTTTTGGCAGATGTACTCCCAGCTATTCTATACTTTCTAGGGTTATTTTAAATGGGGTATTTTTTTTTTTTACTATTTCTTCTTGCAGAATTTTGTTTGTGTTAATACAGGAATGCTGATGCTTTGTGTGGATTTACTTTATGTCCTGCTATTTTGCTAAAAATCATTGATTGGCTTGACTAACTTTTTAGCTGACTCTTTGGGATTTTCCAAGAATATTACCATATCATCTGCAAAAAAAGATAGCTTATTCAACTCATTCCCTGTTCCAAATCCTCCAATGTCTTTCTCTTCTCGTTGCTATTGCTAGGATTTCCAATAAAATATTGAATAATATTGGTGACAGTGGGCATCTTTCTTTCATACCTGATCTTGCTGGGAAAGCTTTCAGTTTATCCCCATTACAAATAATGCTTGCTGATGGTTTTAGATAACTGCTTTTTATCAATTTAAGGAAAAAATCATTTTAAACCAACACTTTCAATTGTTTTTAATAGAAATTAGTATTGACCATTAGCAAAAGCATTCTGCATATATTAATATAATCATATGATTTTTAAACTTTCATTATTGAAGTAATCAATTATGTTAATAGTTTTGCTTAAGTTAAACCATCCCTGCATTCCTGGTATAAATCCCACTTGATCTTAATGTATAATCCTGTGATATATAGTTGTAATCTTTTAACTAGTATTTTATGTAGGATTTTTATATCAATATTCATTAAGGAAATTGGTATATAATTTTCTTTTTCTGTTTACTTTTACTGCTTTAGATATCAGTGTCATATTTATTTCATAAAAGGAGTTTGATAGAATCCCTTCTTTACCTATTATTCCAAATAATTTATTTCATATTGGAATTAGTTTATCTTTAAATGTTTGAGAGAATTTGTTGTAAATCCACTAGGTACTGGTGTTTTTCTCTTAAGAAACTCATTTATGACCTGTTCAATTTATTTTTCTAAAATAGATCTATTCTAAAGTAGGTCCATTTCCTCTTCTGCTAATTTAAGCCATTTATATTTTTGTAAATATTCTTCCATTTTACTTAAGTTGTTAAATTTATTGGCATATAGTTGAGCAAAATAACTCTTTATAATTGTTTAATTTCATCTTCATTGGTAATATATTCACCCTTTTCATTTTTAATATTAGGGATTTGGTTTTCTTCTGTTTTTTTTAAATCAAATTATACATTTGTTTATCTATTTTATTTGTTTTTTCCACAAAACCAACTCCTGGCTTTATTTATTAATTCAATCTTTTTTTAACTCTCAGTTTTATTGATCTCACCTTTAATTTTTAGGATTTCCAATTTAGTCAATTGGTGATTTTTAAATTTGTTCTTTTTCTAGTTTTTTTAGTTGTATACCCAATTCATTAATCTGCTCTTTATCTATTTAAAAGATATGAATTTTTCTGTAATCACTGCTTTTGTTGTATCCCATAGGTTTTGATATATTGTCTCATTATGAACTGCTGAGAAAAAGGTACATCCCTTCCTATTTCCATTCATTTCTCTCCAAATATCTACCATATCTAATTTATCTAAAATTCTATTTACTTCTTTACATTCTTTCTTATTTATTTTTTGGTTAGACCTTTCTAGTTCCGAGAGGGAAAGATAATGTCCCCTACAATTATAGTACTAGTATCTATCACCACCTGTAATTCATTTAACTTTTAAAAATTTAAATGCTATAGCATTTGGCACTAAGTTCATTATTCATATTGCTTAATTGTCTATGGCACTTTCTATCAAAATGTAGTTACCCTTTTATCTCTTTTAATTAAGTCTATTTTAGGCATAACTTTATCTGAGACCATAAATGTTACCCCTGCCTTTTTCTGTATCAGCTGAAGCATAATAAATATTTTCTCCAACACTTCAGTTTACTGTGTGTCTATCGCTTATTCTTAAATGTGTTTCTTGAAAACAACATATTGTTGAATTCTAATTTTTAATCTGTTCTGCTATCATTTTCTCTTTATGGGTGGGTTTCATTGTATTCACATTCAAATTATAATGATTATTTGCAAATTTCCCTCCATTTTATTTTTACTCACTATTTTCCTTCTCAATCTCTCTTTTTACCTATTACCTTATCTTTTTACCTGTTACGTTATCTTCTCTCCTTACCCTCTTATTCTTTATACACCCTTCTAAAGGTCTCCTCCCTTATCTCCTCACTCCCCTCCTAATATTAATCTACAGACCTTCTAAAATTCCCTTCTCCACCCAATTCCCCAGTTTTCTCACCTCTCTAGAAATTGAGAAGACTTCTATACCTCTTCAGATGTAAACATTGCTTCTTCTTCAACCCATATGAGAGTAAGAATATTACCAGCCCTCCACCCCCACCTGCCTCTTCTGTACTAGTTCTTCCTTTCATGCCCTGTTTTTATGAGATACTTTTTCCTTTTAACCTTTTGTTACTCAATTTTTTTAGAATCACCTCATCATACACAACTCAGCCTCAACCTTTCTTTCAAACTCCCTTATTAATGACAATTTTAAAAATACTATTACTACTAATAATAACTAAGTTAATAACATTTCATATATCATAAGTAAACAGTTTAACCTTAAGCAATGTCTTATAATTAGTCTTTAATAATTTCCTTATCTTTCTTTTTTTAGCAGCTTATTATTATTATTATTACCAATTTTTAACCTCAAGTTGTAGATAATGTTGTCCTAGGACTCAGGTCCTCCTTACTGTTATTTTCTGAATTCTGTCCAGGGGCTCAACCTCAGGGACTCTTCTTCTTCTCCCCTAAGCCACAGTCAAGAGTATTCAGGGAAATAATGAAAGAAATGTAAAGGAAGGAGGCTTAGTAGTATCAGATCTTAATTATAATATAAGGCAGTAATTGTCAAAACTATTCTGGTACTGGTTAAGTAAGATAAGGGAATAGATTAGACATACAATTTACAGCAGCAAATAAGCATGATAACTTTGTATTTGACAAGCATAAAGACTTAAGATTTTGGGATAAGAATTCATTATTTGGAAAAAAATTATTGGGAAAACTATTAAACAGTATGGAAGAAATTAGGCATAGACCAATATCTCACACCATTTACCAAGATAAGGTTAAAATGGATACATAATCTAGATATTAAGAGAGATATTACATGAAAATTAGGACAGAAAACATATTACTTATCAGATTTATGGATATTCAAACAATCTATGAATAAATAAGAGATACAGAGCAAAGTTAGGTGTAAAATGGATAATCTTGTTTACAATAAACTAAAAGGCTTTTGTACAAATAAAATAAACACAACCAAGATCAGAAGGAAAGCAGAAGATTGGGGGGAGGTGGGAGGGAATGTATAGACAGTTTATCAAATAAAGGTCTCATAACTAAAATATATAAAGAACTTTGTCAAATCTATAAGAATACAAGTCATTCCCCAATTGATAAATGATAAATAAATTGATAAATGGGAGGTAATTTTATACCTATCAGACTGGCTAAAATGAGAAAAGGGGAAAGTGACAAATGTGGGAGAGGTGAAACAATTGGGACACTACTTCATTGTTGGTGGAATTGTATAGAACGATCTGGAAATATGCCCAAAGAGTTATTAAAGTATTTATATGTTTGACCTATTTGTTTGATTCTATTTCACCCACCAATACCACTACTTAGTCTATTTCCAAAGATGATCAGGGGAAAAGGAAAAGAACCTATGTATTTTTTTCTAAATTTTTCTAAAATGTTTATAGCCACTCTCTTTGTAGTGGCAAAGAACTAGAAATTTCAGAAATATACATCAGTTGGGGAATGGAGGAACAAATTGTGCCATATGATTGTGATGAAATACTACTGTGCTATAAGAAATGAGCTCAATGATTTTAGAAAAACATGAAAAGATTTGCACAAAATAATGAAGAGCAAAAAAGGAGCAGAACCAAAAGAACATTGTATACAGTAACAGCAAAGTTGTTTTAAGAATGACCAAGCAAATCAATTTTCTTATTATAAATACACAAATTAACTATTAAAGCCATATGGGGAAAGATGCTGTCTGCATCCAGAGAAAGAACTGATAATAGAATTAAATATAAAACAATTTTAGATTATAGATATATTTGTATCTATTGCTAGCTATCTCTAGGGCAGGGAGGGGACAGTGAAAGAAAGAAAAAAAGGAAAAAAAAGAAATTAAAGTGATATATTTGAAATAAATAGCAAGTTGTGGCTAATAGATTTGAAGTTTCATGTGCAATCACCTTTTAAATTATAGTCTTATGTAAATGCATGCTTTATTCCACAAATTTAAAATAAAATCCTTAAAGAAATGTATATTTCATACATTTTTAAGTTTAATTTGCATTATTAATATCTTTTCCATCACTTAATTAAGGCTAGACAAACAACAGAACAATAAATGAGCCCCAATTGATAGTACTTATGGATTCTGAAGTAAAAAAAAAGCTTACACTGAAATTTTAATAATGGAAGAGAACAATTGGAGTTGGCTTCATCACACCCAGGCAAGTTACTACTTATGTGACCCTTGGGGAAGAAAAGAGAAAAAGCATTTATTAAGCACATACTGTGTGCCAGATACTCTGCTATAAACTTTACAAATATTATCTCAATTAATCCTCACAATAACCCTGTGAGGCAGGTCCTATTAAGATTCTCATTTTACAATTGTAGAAATTAGGGCTGAGAGGAGTTAAATGAATTGCCCAGTGTCACACATCTGGTAAATAACTGAGGACAGATTTAAATTAAGTTCTTCCTGACTCCACATCCAGTATCCCATCCATTGTACCTCACTGCCTTTTACAAGTTTTTCTATATAAAACAACATCTATGTAGGAAGCATCAGAACTTGGGCAATTCACTTAACTTGTTAATCTTTATCCTTGTCTATAAAATAAGGAGGTTGGAGCAAAAAAACTTTTGAGGTCTCTTCCAAATATAGTTCTGTAATCCTATGACTTAAATACATATTGATATCTCTTGCATTCATTTTAACTAAAATTTGGGTTTTCTTTCATATAGTTAAAAGCCTTAAGGATGCCCTTTGGCAGTTTTTAGCCTTTAGTTGGATTGAAAGGGGGAGGTTTGACTTAGTATGGATTTTGTCTTTGCAGAGAGAGGGTCAGAAGACTTTCATGATCTGCTTATTCTTAACATCCTATCTGGGACATTGCATATCCCCCCATTCTTCTAAATGCAGGGACCTACAGACTTTGAAATTTCCTTTCAAAGAGAACTTTCCTATCCATAACTTCTCTTTGTTCCTTTTTTTCTTTCATAGTTAAAACATGAAATGATGAGAAAAAATTATCTCTAATCTTTTCCCTGATGGCATGAAGTATACATAATCTTTGAAATTATTTTCTAATCAAATACCTTAACAACCTAATTACCAAATCATTTAATTATCTTTCTTTATCCCTAATTTATCAAGACTCAGTAATGAATTATTTATGAGCCCTATAGTATTTTAAATCATATCCCTATAGTATTATACCCAGCTCAGACAAATTTGTTTCCTAGAATGACTAAACTATTTTTGTCAAGTTTTTAAACCCATTTGCACATGACAGAATAGTTTTTATGTTTTTCTGTTTCTCATAAACACTATTTTGTTGGATTCCATTTCCTAATCCATTCGGCTCTCCTTTTTCTTGTTTATCACACACATTCAACATTATGGTAATTAAATGTTTCTCTTTTCATCCTATTCTCTTATATTTAATTTTTTTTAATTTTTCAAATGCATTATTAACTTCTGATGTACATCATTCATTTCCACCAGATTTTGAGTTACAAATATTCTCCCCATTTTTCCCCTACCCACCACCCCAAAATAGCAGTCCCACAGGATATGCCCTCCTCTAATCTGCTCTCTCCCATATTTTCTCCCATACCCCTTTCGACTTTTCCAGTAGGGCATGGTGGATCTCTATGCCCCTGTGCCTGTATATCTTATTTCCCAATTACATGTAAAATACTATTAATAATAATATATGTGTGTATATAAACATTTTATTTTAAAACTTTGAATTCCAGATTGATTCCCTTCCTCCCTTGACATCCACCCTTACTGGGAAGATAAGCAGTTCAGCATAGGTTGTTCATGTGTAGCTAATGCAAAACAATAACATAGTAGATATATTGTAAAAGACTGACTATATTTCCCTCCCTACTATCCCACCTCCCACTTGTTCTATTCTCTACTTTGATCCTGTCCCTTTTCAAAAAGTGTGTGCTTCCAACTTCACTCCCCTCCAGCCTGCCCTCCCTTCCATCAATCACCCTCTTATCCCCTTTCCCCCTTATTCTCCTTTAGGGTGAGATACCCTATTTACTGTGTATTTCATTTCATATGTATACCTGTAAACATACATACACACAATCACATATGTATTCATATCCCCATATACCCTCATATATAAACATATATGTTTCTATTCCCTTGAACTGTTTTCATACTAAGAAAAGTTTCATAAGTTACAATTATTGTTTTTCCATGTAGGAATGTTAAGACTTCAACTTTGATAAGTTTCTTATGATTTCTTTTCCCTGTTTACCTTCTCATGCATCTCTTGCTTCTTCTAACTCACTGTCAAATTTTCTATTCAACTCTGTTTTTTTTCATCAAGAATGCTTGAAAATCCCCTATTCCACTAAATGCCCATATTTTCCCCTGAAACATGATAATCAGTTTTGCTGGGTAGGTGATTCTTGGCATTAATCCCAGCTCCTTTTACCTCCAGAATATCATATTCCAAGCCTTCAATCCCTAAGTGTAGGACCTGCCAGATCCTGTGTTATCCTGATTGTGTTTCTACAATATTCAAATTGTTTCTTCCTGGCAGCTTGTAATATTATCTCCTTAATCTGGGAATTCCAGAACCTGGCTATAATATTCGTAGGAGTTTCCTTTTTGGTATTTATTTCAGGAGGTGATCGGTGGATTCTTTCAACCTCTATTTTGCCCTATGGTTCTAAAACATCAGGGCAATTTTCTTTGAGAACTTCCTGGAGGATGATTCCTAGGTTTTTACGTTGATCATGGCTTTCAGGTAGTCCAATAATTTTTAAATTCTCTCTCCTGGATCTATTTTCCAGGTCAGTGGTTTTTCCCATGAGGTATTTCACATTGCCTTCTATTCTTTCATTGGTTTCGATCTGTTTAACAGCATCTTGATTTCTCATAAAGTCATTAGCTTCCATTTGTTCCAATCTAATTCTGAAGCAATTATTCTCCTCAGTGAGCTTTTGAGATTCTTTTTCCATCTGGCAAATTCGGCTTTTTAAGGCATTCTTCTCCTCATGGCCTTTTTGAGTCTCCTTTGCCATTTGTGTTAGTCTGTTTTTTAAGGTGTTATTTTCCTCAGTCAGGCTGTTGAGTCTCATTTTGTAATTTTCTTGCATCATTCTCATTTCTCTTCCCAATTCTTCCTCCACTTCTCTTATCTGCTTCTTAAGGTCTTCTATGGCCTGTAACCAGTATTTTCCTTTGAAGCTTTTGGTGCAGGAGTTCTTACTTCACTGTTTTCCTCCTGTTCCATGATTTGCTTCTTTTTGTCCCCAAAATAGGAGTGTAATGTTGGAATCTTCTGTCTGCTTTGTTTCCTTTGCCTTGTCATGTTGTCCCTCAGTCACTTGACCCCTGGGCTTTTTGCCACAGTAGGACTCTGCCACCAGACAGGGGAGCTTTCTTCCCAAATGCTGGGGTTTTCTCAGCTGCTGGAGGTATTAGATGGGTGCCTTCTCTGAGGTTTCCACACACTCTGGCAATCCAGACACACACCCCAGGACCTCTATCCTAGACTGCAATCCAGATCCAAGCAGGTTAAAGCAAGAGCGAATACCCCTCAGACTGGTCGCTTGGTCCTCCTACACTCTGCAGGCCAGGAGCTGAAGCTGCCATGTGGTGCTGGCTGGCTGTGCTGGGGGTTTCAGCGGCTTCTCGCCCCAGGGGCAGAATCCATGCACTCCTACTGACTGGGTCCCAAAGTCCAGACTGCACTGACCTCTCACTTTGTCCTTCCCATGTGTTGATAATTCTGGAAATGGCCACAGCTGCTGATCTGTAGTCCCTCTGGCCGGCGGTTGGTCAGACCCCAACCTCTGACTTACTCGTGCCTGGGTTCGGCTCCCAGATTGTTGAGCTGGCTGATTCCTGCTGGCCTGCTGGACTGTCCTCAGAGGGAGGCTAGCTTCTCTATGTCATTTTGTGGGTTCTGCAGCTCCAAAGTTTGTTCAGAGTCCCATTTTTACATTGATTGGGGAAGGTGGAAGGTGGA
The DNA here is from genome assembly GCF_028583685.1 of Petaurus breviceps papuanus. Lineage (NCBI taxonomy): Eukaryota > Metazoa > Chordata > Mammalia > Diprotodontia > Petauridae > Petaurus > Petaurus breviceps. Next base: position 13,700,057 of record NW_027185903.1, read on the forward strand.
GCTGCTCAGAGGTCCTGCTTCTACTCTGCCACCTTGACTCTGCCACTCTCTTACAATGTTTTTCTCTCTCTGTTACATGGCCCCTCTTCATAAAGGAAGAGGATGGTGCATAAGGAGCAGTAGTGCTCTGGATTCAATACAATCTATTTCTGCTTCTTTTTATTTTTCTCTTGCCTAGAGCTTACTAATATGCTCTTTCTCTTTTTTTCTTTCCTTTTAAATCCATCTTCCAATCTACCTTGTATAGTCTTCTTTAATACTAATCTCTCCAATCTGGAATTATGCCCAAAGGGCTATAAGTAATTTCATACCCTTTGACCCAGCAATACCACTTCTAGTGTTGTATCCCAAAAAGATCATAGAAGTGGGAGGAAGACCCATATGTACAAAAATATTTATAGCAGCTTTTTTTGTTGTGGCAAAGAATTGGAAATTAATGGGGTGCCCATCAATTGGGGAATGTCTGAACAAGTTATGGTATATGAATGTAATGGAATACTATTGTGCTATAAGAAACAAGGAGCAGATGGACTTCATATTTACCTGGAGAGGCTTTTACAAACTGATGCTGAGTGAGAAGAGTAAAACCAGGAGAAATTTGCACACAATTACAGACACAATGTATGTGTGATGACCAATTTTGATAGACTGGACTCTTCTCAGAAATGCAGGGTTATAAGTCAACCCCAAAAGACTCATGATGAAGAGAGATGTCTACATCGAGAGAAAGAACTGAATTGAATCCAAATTGAAGCAAACTACCTCCCCCTTTTCATTTCCTTGCTTGGTTTTGTTTCCTCTTTCCCATTGTTCATTCCATCTGATACAGCCCTTCTTTATGACCTGACTAATGTCTAATGTGAAAGTATTTGCAGATCCTGTACTTGATTGTATGCTGCCATGGTGGGGGGGAGGGGAAGGGAGGGAAGGAGAGAAAATTTGAAACTCAAGGACTTGTGGAACAGAATCTTGTAAACTAAAAGTAAACAAATGAATTAACAAAAATTTAAAAAATACTCATCTCTCCCTTAATCTACCTTCACACTTATTCTCCCTCTTCCTTGTCCTTACATGAAATGCATTTCTAAACTCCACTGTGTTTGTGTATTCTTCCTTCCTTTGGCCAGATCAAATGAAAGTGAGGTTCAAGGGCTATCCACTCACCTTACCGATTTCTTCCTTGTTTAAATATTCTTCAATTCATGTTCACAAATTATGTAAAAGATTTTCCCACATTTTTCCACTCCCTTCCCCTGCCCCATATATTCCTTTTTCCTTCCCTCCTTTTCTTCTTTCCTTCCTTCTTTCTTCATTTCTTTCTTTCTTTCTTTCTTCCTCTCTTTCTTCCTTCCTTCCTCCTTTATTTCTTTCTTTTACAGTCATCAAAATATAACAAAATCACTCTGAGGCTTTTAGTCACTCCCTCTGTTAATGTTCTGAAAGGACACTTGTATCATGTCCCCCTATTAGGATGTAAATACTTAATCTTTGTTGTGCCCTTTCTGATTTCTCACTCATATTTATCCTTTCATGTTTCCCTTGCTCCTTTTGTATTTTAAAGTTTTTATTCAGCTCTACCATTTTTATCAGGTATGTTTGGAAATCCCCTATTTCATTAAAAATTCATTTCTTCCCTGCAGGATTATATTGAGTTTTTCTGGGTTATTATTCCTGGTTGTAAACTTGTATCTTTCATCTTTTGTAATATCATGCTTCAATCCCACCATTTCTTTTAAGACATGGCTGTGAAATCTTGTGTGATCCTGATTATGGTTCCTTTGTACTTGAATTCTTGCTGACTGCTTGCAACACTTTTTCTTTGACATGGAAGGTCAAGATTTTGACTATAACACACTTGAGGGTTTTCATCCTAGTATTTCTTTTAGATGTGATAAGTGGATTCTTCCTACTTTCTGTATATGTACACACATGTGTGTATTATACACATATGTACATGTGTGTATACATATGTGCATACATGTAAACAAAGACCAAGAAAATCTATAGATAGATATAAACATATTGTAACATAATATTTTGTTTTTTAAAAAATCTTTTTTTACTTTTTCTTAGCATTTCTTATTGTCTTCTGAAGTCACTTCTGTTTTGTCCATTCTAATCTTCAGGAATCCTGTTATTTGAGTAAGATTTCATTCCTTAACATTCTAACTCTCTGGAATTCCCCTCTCCTTCAATTTCAAACATGACCCCATTTTGTGTGAGCCACCACATATGATAACACTTTTCATTTAGGGAAGGGGCATGACTTGTAAGTTCAAGCTCAGCCTAAGATAGATTGAAAGCAGGGTAAGTAAGCACTTAAAAAGTTTCAAATCCCTACTCAGTAGTCTTTACTTGGCTTGTTCATACTTTTGGCTTCTGTGACTCTCCTGACTCATTCTAGAAATTTATGGTTTTGGCTCCTGTCTTTGGCTCCTAATCTGGTGTAATTGATTTTAACCACTCCTTTCAGCACTTGTGGTTCTGTTCCCTCCCCTGGTTATGGTACTTTACTTTAGTGCATCATTCCCCTTCGATGGCCTTGCCTCACCTGCTGTACTTAGCTCTTGCTTTGCACAATTAGAAGGCAGGGCATTAATTTCATTAGAAAACAAATTCCAGTCATTAAAACTATCTGGTACTGGCTAAGAAATAGAGCAGTGGATCAGTGGAATAGATGAGGTACACAAGACACAGTAGTCAATGACCATAGGAACCTAGTATTTGAAAAACCCAAAGACTCCAGCTTCTAGGATGAGAATTCATCATTTTGATGAAAACTGGAAAACAAGAGGATACAAATTAGCTTTAGACCAACATTTCACACCATATACCAAGATAAGGACAAAATGGGTGTATGATTTAGCCATAAAGGGTGACAACATAAGAAAATTAGAAGAACAACAGATATTCTACCTGTCAGATCTATGGGGAGGGGGAGAATTCATGACAAAACAATAGATAGAGAAAATTAAAAAATGTAAAATAGATAATTTGGATTATATTAAATTTAAAAATTTTTGTACAAACAATACCAATGCAACCAAGATTAGAAGGAAAGCAGAAATCTGGGAAACAATCTTTATAGTAAGTTTCTTTGATAAAGTCCTCATTTCTCAAATATATAGAGAACTGGCTCAAATTTGTAAGAATACAAGCCATTACCCAATTGATAAATGGTCAAAGGATATTAACGGGTATTTTTCAGATGGAGAACTCAAATCTATCTATAGGTATATGAAGAAATACTTTTAATCACTTTTGATTAGAGAAATGCAAATGAAGACAACTTTGAGATGCCACCTCACACCTATCAGATTGGCTAATATGACAAAAAAAATGATAAATGTTGGAGAAGATGTGGGAAAATTGGGACACTAATGCACTGTGGGTAGAGTTATAAACTGATCCAACCATTCCAGAAGGCAATTTAGAACTATACACAAAGGCAACCAAACTGTGCAGACTCTTTGATCCAGCAATACAACTACGAGGTCTGTATCCCAAAAAAAAGATCATTAAAAACAAAAAAGGACCTACATGTGGCAAAGATATTTATAGCAGCCCTTCTTGTGGTAGCAAAATATTGGAAGTTGAGGGGATACCCATCAATTGGGGAATAACTAAATAAGCTGTGCAATAAGAAATTATGAACAGGCAGATTTCAGAAAAACCTGGAAAGAGGTATACAAACTGATGCAAAGTGAAATGAGGAGAAACAGGAAAACATTGTACATAGTATTAGTAACATTGTGTGATGATCAACTATGAACAACTCAGCTCTTCTCAGCAACACAATGATCCAAGATGAGTACAAAGGATTCACAAAGGAAAATGTTATCCACATCCAGATAGATAACTGATGGACTCTGAATGCAGATCAAAACATACTTTTTCATCTACTTTATTATTTTTTGTGTTTTTTTTCTTTTGATCTGTTTCTGTTTTCACAACTGTGACTAACATGGAAAAATGTTTTACATGATAGCACGTGTTTAACCTATATCAAATTGCCTACCATTTTCAGAAGAGGAGAAGGGAAGAAGGGTGGGAGAAAATTTTAGAATTCAAAATTTTGTAAAAATGAATGCTAAAAATTGTCCAGACTTGTAACTTGGAAAAATAAAATACTATTATTAAAATAAAATTTAAAAATTTGTGCCTAGACACTGTGCTAACTACTTTACTACTATTATCTCAATTGATACAATAATTTTGAAAAGTAGGTAGATAATCTTGATTACATTAAATTAAAAAGTTTTGTACAAATGTTTGTACAAAGTTTTGTGCAAATAAAATAAAGGTAGCCATAATCAGAAGGAAAGCAGAAAATGGGAGGGGGAAGATTTTTATAGACATTTTCTCACATAAAGGTCTCATATCTCAAATATATATTTTTAAAACTGTGTTAAATCTATAAGAATATGAGTCATTACCCAATTGATAAATGGTCAAAATATATGAACAGGTCATTTTCCAATGAAGAAATCAAAACCATTTATAGTTATATGAGAAAAAAAATTCTCTAAGTCATTATTGATTAGAGAAATGCAAATTAGAACAGCCTTGAGATATTATTTTATATCTATCAGGTTGGCTAAAATTATTGAAGTGGAAAGCAACAAATACTGGAGAGGATATGGGAAAATCGGGACACTAATTCACTATTAATGCAACTGTGAACTGATACAATCATTTTGGAGAGCAATCTGAAATTATGCCCCCAAAATTATTAAACTGCTTATATCATTTGACCTAGTAATGCCACTACTGGTCTATTTCTAAAGATGATTAAGGAAAAATGAAAAGAAAAAGAACCTCTACATTCTAAAATATTTATAGCCGCTCTCTTTGTAGTGGCAAAAAAAAAAAATGGTAAATTGGAGGGATACCTATCAATTAGGGAATGGCTGAACAAATTTTGTCATATGATCATGCTATAAGAAAGGATGAAATAATTAATTCTAGAAAAACATGGATAGCCTTGCACAAAATAATGAAGAGCAAAATGAGCAGAACCTTGAGGATATTGTATATAGTAATAATAATATTGTTTTAAAAACAACTTTGAGTAACTAAGTCATTTTGACTATTATAAAAGCCCAAATTAATTACAAAGAACCTATGAAGGAAGACACTATCTGCATTCATAGAAAGAAGCGATAAGTAGAAATATGTATAGAATGATTTTAAATAGTATACATATTTGTGTCTAATAGTAGCTGGGGAGGAGGCTTGGGGAGGGAAGAACAAAAGGAAAGAAAAAAAGAAAGTTACATGATAATTTTATAACATATTTAAAAGGAAAAACAATTTGTACATAATAGATTTGCTTTTTCATGTACTATCATCTTTTTTTTATTTTATGTTATGAAAATGCTTGTGTTAATTCATAAAACCAAATAAAAATTTAAAAAATAAAATTAATTCCAAGTTCCAAACAACTGACTTTCAAGCAAATTTTTAGAATACAACCATTGTGTCTGTAGGGAGATTGTCTACAAATGAACGGGTTTCTCATAGAAACTGTTATACATGAAGGATCTTGCTTCCAGAAAGCATGAAGAAAGTGACAAATAGACAGTGATATGCCTCTAGTGCTCTATACTTGTCTTTCTGCAAGGCCCAGTGATTATCATCATTGCTCAGAGTTCAGGATTGTCTTTCTCATGGAGAAAACATCAAGAGAATCAAAGAAGATTATCTATCTTCTGAGTTACTAGAAAAAAATGAAATATTCTTTAAAACAAACAAGTGAGGAAATAAAGAAAAATTAAAAAAAAAAGACTTCTTTTAAAATGAAGTAGAAAAAGTATTTAAGGAGACAAGAGTTTGGAAGGCGGAAGAAAATGAAACAGGATAAAGTCAAGAAGACAAACCCTTGGAACCAAGAAATGGATATTTCTTCCCAAAGGAGGGATATCTGAACCCTCTTAGAAAGCAGTAATGAGAAAGAAGAAAGAAGAGGACAAGGAAGAGGAGGAGGAGGAAGAGGAGGAGAAAAGAAGAATATACCTCCAATTTATCAATGTTTACTTGTAATTTTTATAAATTATATGCATGTTTTAATTATGCATATTATATATCATACACAAAAAGTATGCTATAAAGATGAAACATTTTATTTTACACTCAATAGGGAGTCACTGGAACTTGTTGAATAGGAGAATAATGTGGTTATACTTGAACATTAAGAAAATTATTTTGGAAGTTATGTGGAGGGTGTATGGGGGAAGCATCAAGCAGAGAGAACAGTTAGAATATTATGGCAATAGTCTAACAAGAAGCAATGAAGTCAAGAACTAGGGTGGTGACTGAATGGATCAAAGGGGACAAAATCAAGATGTATTCTGGAGATGAAACAAATTTGGCAACTGATCAAGGTCAGGCATAGTACTTTTTCTGTACTCACTGAGTACAGAGCTCAATCTTTGAAAGTGGCCTGCATTCGTAATCATATAATCGAAGAGGAGGGTGGCTAGTGGCATTTGCACAGCTGATGCTATGTTAGTTGGTAGATTGTAACTGACCTGAGAAGTCCATACCTGTCTCAGAAGGGCACAGGTTGGAAATTTCAGGGCAAAGGGAGGAATTGGATTCAGGAACCATTGGGAGATAAGGGAATGCATGTATAGGCATTAGGGTGGGTATAACTGACAAGTTCCAACTATTGAGGGGAGATTAGGATACAAACTATGTTCCCAGCCTCCAACTAGTTGATGAAATAGCCCTTTTCATATCAGGCCATGCTCCCCTATGGAGACCACTGTGAGAAATCATCAAGAGCCAAGGGAAAAAGAAATGAGAAGTACTAATGAATAGCTCACAGATTAAGGACATTGGGGTAGCTATTTGTCAACCTGATAATAATAATGGAGAGATTTATTATTTCCTAGAATAGGTATCTAGGACATGATGGAGAATCTTTCAAGATCTGCTAAAACTTATGAATCATCCAATTGTGATTTCATGTGGGCAGAAATTATATGAGCAAAAGGAATATTTAAAAAGCATTACTTAGGACTACATTATTTTGGATAAGAAATTCAAAACCTTAGGGACTCAAGTAGTGTCTTCAATATTGCTGACAATCAAAGGTAAGGGTTCAAAAGAGAAAGACAGACTTGGAGATAAAATGCTGGTTAAGAAGGTGATTTTTGAGAATGAGAGTTGGATTTCTGAACAATGGCTTGAAATAGAGAAATGATAGGCTCTTGGTCAGGGATGATATACCCTCAACAAGAAATTGTAAAAATATATTTGCCTAAAGTCTTCTAAGTCCAATCAAAACTAAAAAGGACAGGAGAGGAGAAAAACTAAGCTAGATGTCATAGAGAGTAGCTATAATGAAGGAAGAAAAATAGCAATAGAGGTATGCAAAAATTCACAAAAGACATAATTTTAAAAAGAATCATGAATGAAACCAACAGCCCCATTTGTCTATATAAAAATACAGAAAGCATGGGTAACAAGGTGAATTGCTGAATGCAATATGAGGAAGCAAATTTGATCTCACAGGTATCCTGGATACTAGGCAAAATGGGACCCATGACTAAAATGTGTCAATGAATACTTTATTCAAAAGAAGAAAGAGGAGAAGAGGCTGTGCAGGTAGAGAAGCGTTGTGTATAAAGAGAATATATTTATGTACAAAACTAGGAGCCACAGAAGAGAAAGTATGGTGGAGATCAGTTGGGTGAAGATCAACAGAGGCAGAAAAAAAGTTATACTTTAGTGATCTTAAAAGCCTATTTGAATAGGAAAAAAATAAAGAATTTAGAAATGAGATCACAAAGCCTAGTTTGGAGTATTGGCATAGCATTACTATAGTAGTACCATAGCATTACTATTGGCATAGTAGTGATGGAGGATTTTGGTAACCTAGATATCTGCTGGAATCAGAGTCCCAGCTAGATTTTTTTGTACTGTCTACAAGTGGAATATATATGTCTTCAGGTAGAGAGACAGAGATAAGAGAGAAAGAGAGAGAGAGAGAGAGAGAGAGAGAGAGAGAGAGAGAGAGATGATATATACATAGACATATAATAGGTGATAGATAACTACATAATAAATGGATACATAGATGATAGAAATATAATAATTGCATAAATAGAGCCTTTATTAAGCACCTACTATGTGCCAAACACTGTTCTAAGTACTGGATATATAAATACAAACCAATTGTAACCGTCCCTGCCCCCCAAAAAGAAAAAAAAACAAACAAAAAACCTCCTTATATTCTAATTGGAAAACAAGGGACCTGAAAAGCAACTGTTTCTGGAAAGGGGGCAAAAATTAAACTGAAAAGTAGCATGTAGGTCTGGTTTCAGGCAATCTAAAGTGAAAGATCATCTAGTAGAGCCAGGGGTTCTACTACATCTAGTGTCAGGGGCAGAATGTAAGGTTCCTGGCAGTAGAAATGAATATGACAGCTGGAAAGCAGGTGGCCTGGTTTGGAAATCACAAACAGGAATTCACCTTTAAGTGAGCAGACGCTTCTGCAGGAGGCACATTCTTTGGAGGGCTGTATTATCAAAACAGCTCCCTAGGAGTAAATGTCTTCTGCCAAGCCAAGCAAAGGGTTGGATTGCTCCTCTTGACAATGGTCACCTGGAGAAATTCAGTTGAGGTCATGAGCTTTGAACCTTTTGAGGGGAGAGACCTCAGGTTACCATCTGACAGCAGGAAGATAAAGATGAAACCACAGCTTTCCAGAGTAGAGACTACGGTATATTATTAGAAGGCTCCTTGAGAGACAGTAATCTAGAAAATAAGGGGGACAAGTACAACTGTCAGAGGGAAGGATGACCCACATCATGTTATACTTTCTAGTTTAACTAATTACTCTCATTTACTAAGTGTTAAGTTCAGTTATTCTAAGCTGCTGTAGCATTGCAAGTGTTACCAGTGGCCTCTCATTTGGCTTCTCTAGATTAAAGATCCAGTGTCACCACCTTAGCTCTGCCTCTGGCTAGGATTTTCTCTCTACCAAAAGCAGAGAAATTGATAATTTTTAAAAATTTGTTCCATTGATAATTTTATTCTTCTAAAAAGGAAGGCAGAAATAGAAAAGTAGAAATGATCAACATCTTAGCAGAAAACAACCAGGTCACCTTAGAACTCATTATAGAGAAGACAAAGAAAGAAATATTTAGCTTAGGGTGGCTAGGTGGCTCAGTGAGTAAAGCGCCAACCCTGGAGTCAGGAAGACCCAAGTTCGGTTCTGGCCTCAGACACTTAAAACCCACACAAAAAAACTAGCTGTGTAACCTTGGGCAAGTTACTTAACCCCAATTGCCCTCCAAAAGGCAAAAAAAAAGAAAAAGAAAGAAATACTTAGGTTACTATGCATCCTAGATTAAAGAACAGCAAATTTCAAAGGGCCTTAAAAAAGACAAGGAAAAGTCCTATGAACTAGACTTTTATGAAGAAAGCTAGCCCAAGGAGGACAGAAGACTCTTGAGAATGAAGTTCTGAAGATGCCAACAGAAGAATTCTATCAAGGAGAAAACAGTGAGATATACAACTAATTTAGAATTCATTAAAACTATCAATTACCTAATATAAAAACAGGGGAACCTATTTTTATCAAGACCTAAGACCTTTAAGTGCTACACATATATAACAAAAAGTGAAAAGTAAAGAAGATGAGGACTTGAATGGAATTTTAGAAAAATTATGTACAATAGACTTTTGTTGATTACTGAATGAAAATAGAAAGGAGCATACGTATTTCTCAGATATGTATGAGGCTTTTACAAAAATCAACAAAATATTGACCCAAAAAAACCTTACAAACAAATGTAGAGAAGCAAAAACATTACACATATTATTTACAATTCAAAATTGCATTCACTTAAAGGATCTCTGGAGAAAGGATTAAAATTAATTTGAGATTAAAAAACTTAATCAGAAAGAATTGGTGGGTCAAAGAACAAACCAGAGAACTGGTAGACACTTTCTTTAAAGATAACGACAAATTGAGAAATCATATCAAAATTTTTCAGATGAAGTCACATCAATACTTAGGGGGAAATAGGTGCTTCTAAATACATTCAACAACAAAAGAGAGGGAAGAAATAAACAAATTAAGGTCTAAAAAATCTATAAAAATCTTAGAAAACCAATGAAAAATTAAACAACAAAATAAAAATTCTGAAAATCCAAGATGAGATTAACCACGTTGAAAGAAAAAGAGAGAGAGTGGGGCAATTAGGTGGCACAGTGAATAGAGAACCAGCCCTGAAGTCAGGAGAACCTGAGTTCAAATCCGAACTCAGACACTTAACACTTTCTAGCCATGTGACCTTGGGCAAGTCACTTAACCCCAATTGCCCTCCAAAAAGCAAAAGAAAGAAAGAAGGAAAGAAAGAAGGAAAGAAAGAAGGAAAGAAAGAAAGAAAGAAAGAAAGAAAGAAAGAAAGAAAGAAAGAAAGAAAGAAAGAAAGAAAGAAAGAAAGAAAGAAAGAAAGGAAGGAAGGAAGGAAGGAAGGAAGGAAGGAAGGAAGGAA
>NW_027185903.1:13713167-13716593 GCF_028583685.1 Petaurus breviceps papuanus
GAACCGGGCTATAATATTCCTAGTAGTTTACTTTGGGGAAATCTTTTTTTTTTTTTACATGAGGGAAGGATTTATTGATCAATACATTTTCTTTGTTTACAACTAGTCACAGTTCCCATGAGACAATGCAAGGGCAAAAGGGAAAGATCCCAAGTGGAATTCCTTCCAATGGTCCCAATGAAAAGGGACTACGTTGCTATAAGTGGGTGGTTAGATCTCTGTTCTTCCTCCCTTTTCCTCCTTTAAAAGGTCAGGAAACATGGCAGGGCCAGTAGCAAGCATTCCATCATTTCTTTTTTTTAATGCTTCATTAACTTCTGATTTACATTATTCATTTCTGCCAGATTTTGAGTTGCAAATTTTCTCCCCGTTTTTCCCCTACCCACCGCTCCAAAATAGCAGTCCCACAGGATATCCCCTCCTCCAATCTGCTCTCTCCCACATTTTCTTCCATACCCCTTTTGACTTTTTCTGTGGATCTCCAAGCCCCAGTGCCTGTATAGCTTATTTCCATATCTTATTTCCCAATTACATGTAAAATAGTATTAATAATAATAATAATATGTATATATATATATATATACATATCTTAGAATTTGATTTTAAAACTTTGAATTCCAGATTCATTCTCTTTCTCCCTTGGCACCCACGCTTACTGGGAAGATAAGCATTTCAGTATAGGTTGTACATGTGTGGCTAATGTAAAACAATAACACAGTAGATATATTGTAAAAGACTAAATATAGTTCCCTCCCACCTCCCACTTGTTCTATTCTCTACTTTGATCCTGTCCCTTTTCAAAAGTGGGAGCTTCCAACTTCCTTCCCCCCCCAGCCTGCCCTCCCTTCCATCATTACCCCTCTCATCCTCTTCCCCCCCCACTCTCCTGGTGGATGAGATACCCTATTTAGTGTGTATTTCCTTCCCTCCTCAAGCCAAATTCAATGGGAATAAGGTTGACCCATTCTCTTTTGCCTTCCTTTTCTTCCCCTCCATTGTAACCATTTTCCCTTGCCTCTTCTATATGAGATAGTTTACCCCATTTTGTCTCTCCCCATCTCCTCTCATTATATTCCTCTCTCACCTCTTAATTTCACCTTTTAAGTATCATCCCTTCCTGTTAAATTGGTCCTGTGCCCTCTATCTATGTATACCTGTAAACATATATAAAAATATTCACATATGTATTCATATGCCCATATACCCTCATATATAGACATATATATATATATATATATATATATGTGTGTGTGTGTGTGTGTGTGTGTGTGTGTGTGTGTGTATTCCCTTCAACTACTGAGAAAAGTTTCATAAGTTACAATTATTGTTTTTCCATGTAGGAATGTTAATAGTTCAACTTTGATAAGTTCTTTATGATTTCTTTTCCCTGTTTACCTTCTCATGTTTCTCCTGCTTCTTATATCTGAATGTCAAATTTTCTATTCAACTCTGGGTTTTTTTTCAGCAAGAATGCCTGAAAGTCCTCTATTCCACTGAATGACCATATTTTCCCCTGAAACATGATACTCAGTTTTGCTGGGTAGGTGATCCTTGGTTTTAATCCCAGCTCCTTTGACCCCTGGAATATCATATTCCAAGTCCTTCATTCCCTCAGTGCAGAAGCTGCCATATCCTGTGCTATCCTGATTGTGTTTCCACAATATTCAAATTGTTTCTTCCTGGCTGCTTTTAATATTCAGTCCTTATTCTGGGAATTCCAGAACCTGGCTATAATATTCCTAGGAGGTTTCTTTTTTGAGATGTTTTTCAGGAGGTGATCGGTGGATTCTTTCAACCTCTATTTTGCCATCTGTTTCTAAAACAGCAGGGCAGTTTTCTTGGAGAACTTCCTGGAGGATGATTTCTAGGTTCTTACTTTGATCATGGCTTTCAGGTAGTCTAATAATTTTTAAATGATCTCTCCTGGATCTATTTTCCAGGTCAGTGGTTTTTCCCATGAGATATTTCACATTGCCTTCTCTTCTTTCATTTGTTTGGATCTGTTAAACAGCATCTTGATTTCTCATAAAGTTATTAGCTTCCATTTGCTCCAACCTAATACTGAAGCAATGATATTCCTCATTGAGCTTTTGAGATTCTTTTTTCTATCTGGTAAATTCGGCTTTTTAAGGCATTCTTCTCCTCGTTGCCTTTTTGAGCCTCTTTTTCCACTTGAGTTAGTCTCTTTTTTAAGGTATTATTTTCCTCAGTCAGGCTGTTGACTCACATTTCATAATTTTCTTGCATCATTTTCATTTCTCTTCCCAATTTTTCCTCCACTTCTCTTATCTGCTTGTTAAGGTCCTCTATGGCCTTTAACCAGCTCATATTTTCCTTTCAAGCTTTTGGTGCAGGAGTTCTGACTTCACTGTCTTCCTCCTGTTCCATACTTTGATCCTTTTTGTCCCCAAAATGGGAGTCTAATGTTGGAATCTTCTGTCTGCTTTGTTTCCTTTGTCTGGTCATTTTACCCCTGAGTCACTTGACCTCTGGGCTTTTTGCCAGAGTAGGACTCTGCCACCAGATAGGGGAGCTTTTGGCCCAAACGCTGAGGTTTTCTCAGCTGCCAGAGGTATTAGATGGGTGCCCTCTCTGAGGTCTCCACATGTTCTGGTGAGCCGGACACACACCCCAGGACCTCCACCCTAGACTGCAATCCAGATCCAAGAAGGTTAAAGCAAGAGTGATTACCCCTCATACTGGTGCTTTGTCCCCCTACACTCTGCAGGCCAGGAGCTGAATCTGCCACGTGGTGCTGGCTAGCTGTGCCAGTGTCTGTAATGTAATGCCAAAAGAAAGGCAACTTCCCAAGGTTCAGAATACCAGCATAGGTGCTCTCCATTTTATTCAGTAACAAACCAAGAACAGAGAAGATCAAAACATGACATCATTTACTAAATGTGATTAAAAAATCTCCAAGGACTACCCCACCCCAGGACCTTCCAATCATTCAATCAATTACAAAGTCTCTGTTCTAAATACTTCTCCACCCCTAGGCTATACCTTAATTAAGTCCACCACAAAGCCCCTCTTCTCAAATGGAGATTAGTTTCCAAACATAAGGTCAAAAGTTCCCCACCCCTGGATCACAATTGAATCTACCCCAGAGTTACATCAAGTTTAAACACAGCACTTAATACCCAAATGGAGGTCTTTTCTTCATCTTGACATGAGGCAAGTTCTCAGCAATCTTAGTTCCTGGGGAGACAAGGCTTAGCAAGGCCATAAGATACATTGCCAGTCCCTTCATGAATTCATCCTCTGTCTGTAGAACAGTCCTAGAACCCCTGAACACATTAGCAAAGCCCTCTCCCAGGATTTCTGTAAACATACAACAAGAAAATCCTTCTTCAGGGCTTCTGAACCAACAGAAAGGCTCCCAGACCCCTGCAACAACAGCACTGTCCTTCACCAGTGGACAGTATT
>NW_027185903.1:13716603-13745303 GCF_028583685.1 Petaurus breviceps papuanus
AGACCCCTGCAACAACAGCACTGTCCTTCACCAGTGGACAGTATTCATTCTGTCTGCAGGACAGTCTCCAGACCCCTGCAACAACAGCACTGTCCCTCACCAGTGGACAGTATTTACTCTCTGTCTGCAGGACAGTCTCAGGGCTTCTTAACCAAATGCCAGGTTCCAGGACTTCTTCAACAGGACAGTCTTTCACCAGTGGACAAATCTGGCAAAATAACATCAAAACAGACAGACAAAGTACCAGCAAAACAGCCATGTCTCCTCAGTCCTTGGCAGCTCAGGGGGCAGGTCTCAAAAGTCCAGGGCAATTCAAAGCGGCCACCAGCAATTCTCTTAGTCTCTCTCTCTCTCTCTCCACGAGGTGCTGCTTCCAAAAAGATCTTCCGCCTCTCTCTAGTGTCTCTCCAAATCTACATCACCAGCTCCTCCCAGTTCAGGACTTTCTTTTCACATCAACAAGCCCATCCCACAGGTGGGATTAACAAGCTCTGGGTTTTAACACAATCAATTTGAAAACCAAGCCAATACAGGGGAATCTTTAATTGCCATTACTATCACATTGTCTGTAAGGGTTATGAGATTTAAAGATCTTCCATGCCCCATTGGACTTGCTGACATAGCAGGAAGGGGTGGAGCAAGAGGAAGCGGAAGCCAAGCTAGAGTTCCTGCGGTGGCTAGCAGTGGCTATAATGGCGGCGGCAGCAGCAGAGGCAGCGGCAGCATGAAGCCCTTTTTGAGTTAGCCAGAATTTCTGCTAAGGACTCCTGCTGAGGACTGCCAGGGGCCGGAGCTGCTGGGAGCGCGCTTCCCAGACGCTGGGTGGTTGCTGTGAGTGGGGAGAGGAGGACCTTTGCCTGAGGTAGCCTGTTCTGTTTTAAAGGCTTGAAAATGTGGGTGCTTTCTACTTTATCTACCAGTGCCAATGTCATAACTACTCTGATGGCTTTGACTTTCTGGTTTTGGGACTCAGTCTTTTGGTATTTTAATAAATTTTCTAGCTTATTCCCCCATATGGCAAGCATCATGTATTTTGTGATGGATAATTATATCAGCATATCTGTAATTTCCATAAGCACTGTGAATATGGCATTGCTGATACATTTGGCGACGAGGATGGGATCACAAAATGTCAGGCCTCTATTTGGAAGCAGTAGGGCTTTAGAGGGAGAAATGGCTATTCCAGGATGGGAGGATTTGCCTTATTCCTCTCTAGCCAGAGAATGGGCTAAAAGCACAGAGCCCTGTGAAAACTGGGAACCAAGGCTAAAAGAGGGAGAACCTGGAGATTTGGAAAGATGCTTGAAAGCAATACCCATAGAACCAGGCAAAGAACTGGCAGGAGTGTGCAGGAGAGGCTGGGTGCTGCTAACAAGTTATCGCCTTATGTGTAAAAGTAGGGATAAGCTGCTGGAGGAAAGAGCTCCAATGGCTAGGGAGTCAGCTGGTTTGCCTGAGGATTCTTCTGTGTCACAGCACTCAGAAGGGCAAACTGGAGGGACTCATGTGGTCCAGGAGCAAGCTACTGTTCATGTAGCTAAAAGGAAGCAAAAAACTAGCAGAAGGAATGTGCATGCAGCTTTTGGACAGGCTGGGTAGAGTTGCCCTGACAGCTTCCAGGGAAATGTGTGTGAGGAGAATGGAGCAAGGTTAGATGAGGAGTCTTCTAATGTAGAAGCTCTCCCCATATGAAGAAGAAGACAGGAGAACCACCAGGGCAAAACAGAGTCCAGGGAGATAATTGAGGATTTCACTCAACAGGAGATCACTGATATATTAAGTAGATTCACCCAAAGAATGGGGGAGTCTTTAGTGTCTTGGATAGTAAGAATCACTGATGAAGGAGCCGGAGGAATAACACTGGACAATGAGGACTGTTTAAAATTCACAAGTATCAGTCAGAATCCTTTTGTACACCAAGCTTTTAGGGGTCACCATATGCAAGGAAGTAACAACAAAACTAATCTGCTAGCTTTAGCTGCAGAAGGATGCAAAAAGCAATATCCTACTGAATCTATGTGGCCTAGGGGAGACAGACCCTGGTACTCACTTAGAGACTGTGAGAAAGCTAAAGGAGGAGGTAATGAAAACTGCTATCATGATTGGAGATGCAAATGCATATTATGATACCCCCCTAGGAGTTCCTCATAGAAATATCATAGTGAAGATGGCTCCTCCTGCATATAAGCACCTAATTCTGACTCTATTAATTAGAGAAATAGGGCACCCTCTTTCAGAGGTGCTGGATAAGATTTCACAATTAAGCGATTTAGGGGAATGGGAAAAAGACAAATTGCCTGGAGAGAGAAAAGTAAACAGCCAGAGGATTCAGAGACAAAATAGACCAACAAGAAGGGAACTGTTTACTGCTCTATTAAGAGCAGGGGTGAACTTTAGAAGAATAGATGGTATTCCAACTGAAGAGCTGCATAAGCTGTACCAAGAAAAGGTACTTAGCATTAGAATGAACAGGGAAGCAGGAACCACCTCTCCAGGTATTTCTGAATCTGAATCTTTGTATCCAAGTTTTCCCCACCTTCAGGGGGAATAGGAGATAGGCCAAGCCCCAGCCCAGATAAAAGAAATATGCAGAAGAGATTGCAGACCCCATATTGGTTCAACAATATATTGGAAGAATGGATCAACTACTGTGACTAGGGCACTGCTGGATACTGGGGCTGAGGCCACACTTATCTATGGAAACCCTGATAAGTTTAAACATGGAACTCCTATTACCATTACAGGTCAAGGAGGTGTTGAAATATCAGCCAGACAAGTTAAAATAACAATGAAAATGGGCAGTTACCTAAGAAAGAAAATACTGTTGTTGTTGTTGTCCCCATTCCTGAATACATCATTGGAATAGATGTGTTGAGAGACATGACTCTGAATTTACCTGAAGGGAGATACCAATTTGCTGTAAGGAAGATAGGAATTAATACAGTTTTAGTGGGAAAACTAAAAATGGACCCAATCACTTTACCTGAACTGTCTGAAGTAATTACTTTAAAACAGTATTGTGTGCCAGGTGGGCAAGATGAAATTACCACTACTATAAAGGAATATGTTGAAGCAGGAGTGTTAGTCCCTACAACCACAAGATGGAATAATCCTGTTTGGCCAGTAAGAAAATCAGATGGGACATGGAGAATGACTGTGGATTATAGACAGTTGAATAAGGTGACTCCTTCTTTGTATTCTGCTGTTTCAGATACCATCACCTTAATAGAAAGGATCCAGACATATGATGGGACTTGGTATGCAGTTACTGTCTTGTCAAATGCCTTCTTCACCATCCCAATAGACCCTAAACAATGGGACCAATTCGCTTTCACTTGGCAGGGTAGACAATATACTTTCACCCGCTTGCCACAAGGGTACATACATAGCCCCACTATTTGTCACAGGATTGTGGCTGAACAGTTGGATGAATTAAAGCTACCTGGTGTACAGCTTACCCACTACATTGATGATATCATGATGCAGGGAAAAGATGCAAAAGCAGTGGAAAGGAGTTTGACCCTTCTAATTGAGCATATGAAAGGGTGGGAAATTAACCCTGCAAAGGTTCAAGGACCAGCTCAAAATGTGAAATTTTTGGGTATACAATGGAACAAGGGGCTAAGGGAGATTCTTCCTCAAGCCTGACAAAAGATTCAGGATTTTCCTACACCTACCAATAAGAACGAGGCCCAAAAGTTCATAGGATTGTTTGGATACTGGAGGCACCACATTCCACATTTGGGACAGATTTTAAAACCTTTATATAGAGTCACATGGAAGAAATATGAATTCTATTGGGGACTTAAGCAGAGTAAAGCTTTTGAAGAAGCCAAGGCTGCCATACAATTGGTCCTAGATTTGTGGCCCATGCAAAATGGTCCAGTGGAATTGCAAGTGACTGTACAAGATGATTATGCAAACTTGAGCTTATGGCAAAAACAACAAAGCCGAAAT
Organism: Petaurus breviceps papuanus; assembly: GCF_028583685.1. NCBI lineage: Eukaryota > Metazoa > Chordata > Mammalia > Diprotodontia > Petauridae > Petaurus > Petaurus breviceps. The sequence continues at coordinate 13,720,561 of NW_027185903.1, forward strand.
GTATCTTTGGGATTTTGGTGTAGGAAACTCCCTTCATCTGGAGTCCAGTACACACCTTTTGAAAAGCAGTTGTGAGCTGCATATTGGGCTTTGGTAGAGACTGAACAACTGACTGTGGGCCATGAAGTGATATTAAGACCTGGAATCCCAATTATGACCTGGGTAATGAGTACCCCACCTTCTCACAGAATTGGACATGCCCAAGAGGCTAGTATAATCAAATGGAAGTGGTATATTCAAAATAGAGCGAAAACAGGCAAAAGCGGAGTCTCTGCTCTACATGAATCTGTAGCAAACATAGAAATTGAGAGGAATGACACACCCCCTGAACCAAAGCAACAGTTAGTACAGTCCACTGTAAAATGGAATGAGGGATATATTAACTGAGGAACAAAAGAGACATGCATGGTTTACTGATGGGACAGCAAAATATTTGGGACAAAAAAGACATTGGAAAGCAGTGGCCTATAACCCATGTACTAGAAGGACTTTGGAAAGTACTGGGATAGGTGCAAGTAGCCAATATGTTGAACTTATGGCAGTATATCAAGCCATCAAAATAGAACAAGGAGGACAGTGTCATATATTCACTGATTCATGGGCGGTAGCTAATGGGTTGGCTACATGGATGCCCATGTGGAAAAATGAAAATTGGGAAATTCATGGCAAACAAGTCTGGGGCAAAGAATTATGGGAAGATATCTGGAACATGTCTTTGGTCACTGACTTGTCAGTTTTTCATGTAGATGCTCACGTGGCCCCCACCACACCAGAACGTGGGTACAATGCTCATGCTGATCGACTGGCAAAGATTGCTACTGAACATATTGTCCCTACTTTGACAACAACTGATGATCCGGTATTAGCAAAATGGGTCCACCAAACAGTAGGCCATTTGGGGGTCCAGGCCACACACCAGTGGGCACAAGATTGAGTTATTAGTATCTCTCATTCACTGTTAAAACAGATAGCAGAAGAATGTCATATATGTCAATTGGAAAAGGAGCAAAATGTTCCTCGGGTAGTAACTGGAGAGATAGCAAGAGGAAAAGTCCCAGCCCAAATCTGGCAAATAGATTATATTGGTCCACTACCACTGGATAAAGGATGCAGATTTATATGTACTTGTGTTGATATCTATTCAGGTGTACTAGTAGCTTGTCCTTATAAGAATGCAACCCAGAAAAACACTTGTAAAACTCTAGATCTCATAAGTCTATATTATGGAACCCCAATGCAGATTCAAAGTGACAATGGGTCACATTTCAAAGGCAATGAAATGAAGAAGTATTGTATACTAAACAATATAGAATGGATATATCATTATCCAGAAGCATCTGGGTTAATTGAAAGAATGAATGGATTACTGAAAGGACAGTTGAGGAAGTTAAGTTCCAATAATTCATATCAACATTGGAAGGATAATTTGTTCATGGCTTTACGTAATTTGAATAATAGACCATTGGGAGGAAGTACACCTCTAGCCAGAATGATGACCCCCAATCTGCAAATTAGAAAACAACAAACACATAAGATCCCAAATATTGAGTATTGGACCTTGAGGCCAGATGTCCCAGCACCGTACCCAGGACCACCTGGTTTGGTGGGGTATGATTTACATTGTTTAGAGGACTTTTGGTTGGACAGAAAAGAAATAAGAAAAATCTCCACTGGGATATATATAAGAATCCCTAAAAATCAGTTTGGACAGATTTTACCCAAATCAGGATTAGCAGCTCAAGGAATACATGTATTGGCTGGAGTAATAGATTCTAATTATCAAGGAGAAATTGTTGTAACATTCCAGAATTTAGGTGAAGGGCCCATACAGATTCACAAAAATGATAGGTTAGTTCAAGTGATTATTGTTCCTTGTAAAACAATACCACTTGTAAAAACTGACCCTCCTTCCAAAATAACTGTCAGAGGAACTGAAGGATTTAGTTCTACTGATAGAATAAAATCAGGAGCTAAAGTATGAGTAAAACGGAAGCCAGATGATGTTCCAAAGGCTGCAGAGATTATAGCACATGGGAGGGATAACACTGTAACTATTGTTTATTCTGGAGAAGATGATTACAAAATTGTATCCTTAACTCATTTATTCTACCGTGAGTGAGGCTACAATAATCTGGTTATTGTCTCTTTGCTTCTTCTTGATTTTTTGTCTGTTTACCTTGTTTGCTAGATTTGTTTCCGCAGGCTTGGTACCCTCCACCTGTAGATCCCTGATAGCTTAAGCTGGATGTCACCCGCTGTCTGCAACTGTGATGTGTCACCCTTGGACCTGGCATCAAGCATATTAAGAACTGACCTTTCAAATGGGACCCCTCAGGACAGGGACAGCTCTACATCTGATTTCAGCAGCAAGCAGCCATGGAAGAGAAGACCTTCACCCCTTACCACAAGATTTTGGGGCCCCATTTGTTCGTGGTGGGGGGAATGATGGGGAGCTTGTGCTCAAGCCCCACCCTAAAATATGGTTTTCTGTGTTTATTGTGTGCTATTCTTGTTATATTGTTGTGAAATTTTGTTGACACCAGTTATTCCTACTGTATTTTTGCCAAGTAAGGGACATGAAATTTCTTGGGGCCGAATGTAAGGGTTATGGGATTTAAAGATCTTCCATGCCCCATTGGACTTGCTGACGTAGCAGGAAGGGGTGGAGCAAGAGGAAGCGGAAGCCAAGCTAGAGTTCCTGCGGTGGCTAGCAGTGGTGGCGATGGCGGCGGCAGCAGCTGAGGCAGCGGTAGGGCGAAGCCCTTTTTGAGTCAGCCAGAATTTCTGCTAAGTACTCCTGCTGGGGACTGCCAGGGGCCGGAGCTGCTGGGAGCGCGCTTCCCAGACGCTGGGTGGTTGCTGTGAGTGGGGAGAGGAGGACCTTTGCCTGAGGTAGCCTGTTCTCTTTTAAAGGCTTGAGAATGTGGGCGCTTTCTACTTTACCTACCTGTGCCAATTTCATAACTACTCTGATGGCTTTCACTTTCTGGTTTTGGGACTCAGTCTTTTGGTATTTTAATAAATTTTCTAGCTTATTCCCCCATAAGGCAAGCATCTTGTATTTTGTGATGGATAATTATATCAGCATATCTGTAATTTCCATAGGCATTGTGAATATGGCATTGCTGATACAGCATCTCAGCAGCTTCTTTCCTGGGTACTCTCCCACTTACTGGGTCCCAAAGTCCAGACTGCTTTGACCTCTCACTTTGTCCTTCACATCTATTTGTTGATAAATCTGGAACCAGCCCCAGCTGCTGCTGATCTGGAGTCCCTCCAGCCTGCACCTGGTCAGGCCTGCCCTGAGGCTCAAGCCTTGGGGTGGGGCTGTGCTTGGCTCCCAGAGCGCTGCGCTGGCCGATTCCTGCTGTCCTTCCAGGCTGTCCTCAGTGGGAGGTTACCTTCTCTGTGTCATTTTGTGGGTTCTGCAGCTCCAATGTTTATTTAGAATCCCCTTTTCACTTGGATTGGGCAAGGTGGGACCTGGAGCAGTGGGGAGGTCCGGCTTCTACTCTGCCATCTTCCATCCCCTACTTTTAGGGATCTTTTTTAGGAGGTGATAGATGGATTCTTTCAACCTCTATTTAGCCCTCTGTTTCTAAAACATCAGGGCAATTTCTCTTGATAATTTCTTGAAGGATGATTTCTAGGTTCTTTTTTTGATCATGGCTCTCAGGTAGTCTAATAATTTTTAAATTATCTCTCCTGGATCTATTTTCCAGGACAATGGTTTTCCCAATGTGATATTTCATATTGCCTTCTATTTTTTCATTTGTTTGGATCTGTTTATTAGTATCTTGATTTCTCATAAAGTCACTAGCTTCCATTGGCTCCAATCTAATCTGAAAGAATGATCTCTTTAGTGAGTTTTTGAGATTCTTTTCCCACTGGCAAATTCAGCTTTTTAAGGCATTCTTCTCCTTATTGCCTTTTTGAGCCTCTTTTGCCATTTGAGTTAGTATGTTTTTAAGATGCTATTTTTTTCAGTCAGATTGTTGGCTTTAATTTCATAATTTTCTTGCATTGTTCTTATTTCTCTTCCCAATTTTTCCTCTACTTCTCTTATTTGGTTTTCAAAACCCTTCTTAAGCTCCTCTATGGCCTATAACCAGTTCAGATATTTTGGAAGCTTTTGGTGCAGGAGTTCTGACTTTGCTGTCTTCCTTCTGTTCCATGCTTTTATCCTTTTTGTCTCCAAAAAAGGGATCAAAAATTGTACCACTGTGCTTGCCTTGCTTCCTTTGCTTGCTCATGTTGTCACTCAATTAATTGACTTTTGATCTTTTTTGCTATAGTGGATCTCTGCTACCAGAGGGGTGAGCTTTGTCCCAAATTGCTGGCTTTTTCTCAGCTTCCCTCTCTGAAACCTCTACACACTCTGGCAAACTGGTCACACACCCCAAGTCCTCCACCCCAGACAATGATCCAGATCCAAGCAGGTCAAAGCAAGAGCGACTACCCCTCACACTGGTTGCTTGGTCCCCCTACAATGTGGAAACCAGGAGCTCTGAAACAGTCATGTGGCAGTGGCTGCATGGCTGCAGTGCCTCAGCTGCTTCTCCCTCTAGGGGGTAAAGGCCGGACAGCATTCCCAAACTACCAGTTTCCAGATTCAACACTGCACTGACTTTGTCTTTAGCATCTATGGGTTGATAATTCTGGAAACCACCACAGTTGCTGGTGATCTAAAGTCCCTCCTGCCAGCCGCTGGTTGTGGCTGTCCTGAGGCAAAAATCTTAGGCTTGTGCAGGGTTAGGCTTTGCTCCTAGAGCACTTTGCTGGCCCCTTCCTGCCAGACTGCCAGGCTGTGTTCAGCAGGAAGTTAGGTTCTCTCTGTCATTTTGTGGGTTCTATAGCTCCAAAGTTTGTTTAGAGTCATTTTTTTACATGAATTGGAGGGCGTGGAAGGAGGAGGCAAGCAGAAGTCCTGCTCCTACTCTGCCATCTTGACTCCCTGCTAAGAGCTTTTTACAAATGTTATATCACTGGATCCTCACAACAACCCAGGTGCTGTTATTATCCCTATTTCATAGTTGAGGAAACTGAGACAAACAGAAGTCAAGTGGCTTGCTAAGGGACACAGTTAGTTAGTGTCTCAGGTTGATTTTTAATTCAGATTTTCCTGATACCAAGCACAGAACTTTAACCATTGTGTCATCAGTTGCCTACTGATTAACCACATATCACAAGGTTTATATCCTATGACCAGTTTGTAGTACACTAAGAATGATGGGTTACTTCAGTATCAGGAAAACCATTATCATAGTAGACCATATTAATAACAAGAATAGCAAAAACCTTAAAATTGTGTCAAGTTTCGTAGGAAAAAAATGACTAGGCCTAATATTTATTCCAGTTAAAATGACTAGAAAGTATAAAAATATATGTACATTTCTTTAGTGTGATAAGTAGTGTCTACCTCAAACCAAGAGTTGGCTCTATGTATGATGGGAAAAAATAAATATTTTTCTAATAAGATTAGGGCTAAAGGAAAGAGGTCCATTATCATTGTTAGTGTTTGATACAGTGCTAGGAATGTGAGCTATAATGATAAGAAAAAGCATCAATAATCACAAAGAGAAAACAAAAAAATTGTCACTTTTGCATATAATGTGTTGGCTTACTTAGAGAGTCCTAGAGACTCAACTTAAAATTAATTGAAACAATAACTTCAGTAAAATCACAGGATATAAAATAAATTTATGTAATCATTATCATTTTTTGCACATAACCAACAAAATTCATCAGGAAGATATGGAAAAATAAATTTCATTCTGAAATAGTATAAATATCTGAACTACTTAAGAGTTTGCCAAGGACAAACACAGGAGCTATATAAATGAAATGGCAAAACACTCTTTGCAGAAATGACAGATCTATGTAATTAGAGAAATATAATAAAATTGGCACTACTAAAATTTATTTACATATTCAGCACCATACCAAACTACCTGTAATGGGAATGTAAATTCTTAAGATCTTCCCTTCCCCTTCCCTCCCCTAGGAGCCTGTGGAGGGAGGCTTGTTTTTCAGGAGATACTTTGTGATTGGGCAGTGGGTCAAAAAAGTTATTACATTCTCTGAGCCAGGAGAAGGCTATATAAGCCCTGATGTGAGGCTTTGCTTTGGGGCTCACTTTAAAAAGTGTTGTGTGATTTGACCAGATGAGACTCTGGGCAGCCGTCAAGCCCCCAGCTTTGAAAAACCCAGATGTTGATGTTTCCCTCTCTGGTAACTGTGATTTGGTATGGATGCAATGGTTGGACGGTTTGCAAACCTGTCTGCTTGATCGGTTTCTCTGTCTTGATAATTGTATACTCTGAAGTTCGGGGTGCTGACCTTTTTCCTCTTAACTAGGTAAACGATGTATGTTTGATTGATTAAAGTAAGCTTGTTAATCCATTTTGAGTTGCTTTCCTTTATCAAAGCAGATCTAAGAACCTGTGTTGGCAGCCACCCTGGGGATGCTGGGGTGCTTGCTGCTACACTACCATAGGATTACTTCACAGCCAGAAAAAAAAAGATGAAATTCATCTGGAAGAACAGAAAATCAAGAATATCAAAAGAAATAATAACAAAAAATGTAGGGTTAGAGAAAGAAGAAATCTCAAATTATACTAAAAAGAAGCAATCATCAAACAGTTTGGTTCTGATTAAGAAACAGGGAGGTTGATTAGTGTAACATAACACACAGAAAGAAAGAAAAAACACAGTAGCATGGTTTTTTATATATCCAAAACCCTAACTACTAGTATAAAAACTCAGTATTTGACACAAACTTCTGGAAAAAACTGGAAAGCAATCTGGCAGAAACTAGGTATACACCGACATTTTTCCCTGTATACCAAAATAATTTATCTGTATCATATATGTATGTGTGTATACATACATACTGTTATTTGTACACACACACTTTTTAGTTGTACACATGTATACGTATTCTTAGACGTGTATATCCTGATATGTAATTTACATAAAACGTGTGTACGTGTACATGCATGTATATATTCTATCCGTGGACTTGAAAGATACCTGAATATGGTGCGTGTATAGATGTATATATGTGTGTGTGCATGTGTATATATGAGATGTGCACACATGTACATTTATACATATACATGCAGATATGGTATAGATTAAAATGTTATAAGCAAATTAGAAAAGCAAGAATTCACTTACCCTTTAGATTCATGGATAGGGGAAGAATTAATGACCAAGAAAACAAGTAATAGAAAGGATCTTGGAAGAAAAATGTAACATTTTATTACATAAAATGAAAGGTTTTTGTATAAACAAAAACAATGTAGCTAAAATTAGAAGGAAAACAGTTAACTGGGGGGAATATTTTTACTACAGGTTTTTCTGATGAGTCTCATTTCCAAGATACACCTACACAAATACATACATACATACATACATACATACATACATACATACAATATGTGTGCATAGAACTGGTCCAAATTTATAAGAATAAGAGCCATTTCCCAATAGATAAATGGTCAAAGGATATGAATGGGCAATTCTAAGCTATCAATGGTCATTTAAAAATTCTCACTCACATAAAAGGCAAAAAAAAGTGTTTACAGTGGAGGGGAAGTAGGAGTAGGTGAGAGGAAATGAGTAAACCTTATTCTCATCAGATTTGGCTTAAGGAGAGAATAACATACACACTCAATTGGGTGTGGAAATCTATCTTGCCCTATAGGAAAGTAAAGGGAAGGGGATGGGGGGGTGTGATAGAAGGAAGGACAGATTTGGCGAGGGGGTAATCAGAAGCAAACACTTTTGAGCAGGTATAGGGTAAAAGAAAAGAATAGAATAAATGGGGGAGCAGGATGAATGGAAGGAAATATAGTTAGTCTTTTACAACATGACTATTATGGAAATGTATTACATGACTACACATGTACAACCTATATCAAATTGCTTTCCCTCTCAATAAAGGTGGGTCAACAGGGAGGAAGGGAGAGAATTTGGAACTCAAAGTTTTAAAAGATAAATGTTAAAAATTGTTTTTACGTGAAATTAGTAAATAAGATACACAGACAATGGAGTATAGAAATCTAGCTTACCCTACAGTAAAACAGAAGGGTAAGAGAATAAGAGAAGGGAGGTGATAGAAGGGTGGGCAGATTGGGGGAAGGGGTAATCAGAATGCACACTGTCATGGGGAGAAGGAGAGGAGAGAGATGGGAAGAAAATTTGGAATTCAAAATCTTGTGGAAATGAATGTGGGAAACTAAAATAAATAAATATAAAAATGCTCAAATCATTAACAATTAAAGAGATGCAAAATAAATCAACTCCAGATTTCCACTTCAAACTCTGTTATTTGTCCTCATCCTCACCATCACCTCCAATCCCTCCACACCTCAGTTCCCTGCCACCCCAGACCATCACCCCTGCACTGGCTACACTCTCTTCCCTTCTCCATCTTAAATTAATTCAATTTTACACTGCCTTCTTCTCTAGAATCCCTTGCCCTTCTAAACCCTAGCTTTGGATTATTCCCACCATCCACTGCCTTTATTCCTACTCATATGCCGCTGAATGAAGCTAGGGAAAATCACAAAATTGTGCTGATTGTCTCCACTACACATTTATGTTACATAATCTCAACTGTAAATATCCCTGCACCTTTTACATCTCCCTGATTAATCCTCCATCCCACTCACCAGAGTCTTCTCCAAACCTTTCATTCTTCCTCAATCCTCCCATACCTACCCCTCCCTTAACCCTCTCAGATGCGAACTTTGTCTCATATTTCACACACACACACACACACACACACACACACACACACACACACACACACCTTGAAGCTGTGGTAGAGAGTATCCTTTTCTCTCCTCCCCCTCATCTCACATTACTCAGATGCCTTCTTCCACTGTCTCCTTCACTTGTGTTCCACATAAAGATGGAGCCCCTTGCCCAAGAGAACTCTTCTATATGCACAGGTGATCCCATTCCAACCTTCAGAGTATTCTCTCCATCATCGCTGCTCCTCTAATTTCTGATTTACTCCGCATCTACTGACTGCTTTACTGCCTACAATTATTCTCATGTCTTCCCATTCTCAAAAAAGAAATACTTGCTCTGTCCATTTGTGAGATCTTATATATTCCCTCCCTTTTTTCACTAATCTCCTTAAGAAGCCTATCTATGATAGGTGCCACTACTTCTTTCTTCTAACTCTTTTCAGCTCCCATGGTTTCAATTATTGTCTCTATGTAGAGGAGTACCACATGGATTTATCATGCCCTAATCTTGCTCCCAATCTCCAGTCTTGCATCTTCCACTGCTTAGTAGATATTTTGAACTGGATATACTATAGGCATCATAAACTCCACATGTCCAAAATCAAACTAAGGATCTCTCTTTCAAAATTCTCCCTTTTTCCAAACTCATATACTACTGTTGAGGACATCACCATCCTTGCTGTCGCTCAGGCTTACAATCTAGGTGTCACCCTTGACTTCTCCCACTCTGTCACTTGCATATCCAATCAGTTGTTAATTGCTTTCCTTTCCACCTACATAAGGTCTTTCATATGGACCTCTTTTCCCTTCTGTCACTGCCAGCACCTTGGTGCAGTCCTTCACCATATTACACCAAGACTACTGCAATAATCACTTAGTCTCATCATCTCAAATCTCTCTGCTTGGATGATTGAATTGATCCTGTGTCCTATTGACCATTAATTGATTTCATCTATAACTGACTTTGTCCTGTAACTGCTTAAGTCATAATTTTTTGTCCCTGAACTTAGTTCAGAGATTCAACTGGCCTCTAATGGATGATGTTTAAAAGTCCAGCTCTCCTGTTAATCATTGTTCTATTCTTGCCTCAAGGAATGTTGCTGTCCTTGGGGATTCTGTCATCACCAGGGAGTCTGGTCTGTTACCTTTACACCACCAAGCTGTCCTTCAAAGATATCTGGTTTTCTGTCTAAAACTCCGACCTAATGTCTTGCACCTAAACTCAAACAATGATCACTTCTTAGTCTCAGGAGGGAAGACAGGGGTCATTGCTAGCCTCCCCTACCAAACTTCCAAACAATCATGTTGTTCCTCATACCTCAGTTGTGTAACCAGTTATGTTGTCGTCAACCCCATCATGTGAGTTACTCTGTTCTGTTCTTGGTTTTCTAATCCCCCAAACCTATAACGTTTCCAGTTCTAACAATCTGTAATTCTGTGGTGGTTAGGCTCCCAGGTAAACCCATAATTGTCTTAGGTATCTGAAGTACATAGATAAAATGTTGTTCCTTGAAGTCAGGGATTATTTTTTTTTCTTTACATCTCCAGCACCTAGCACAGTCCCTGGCATGTGGTAAGTATATAACGAATGCTGGCAGACTGATTGATATGTACTGTAACTTTAGGACTTTAGAACCTAAAAACCATATATAAGAATATTTATAAGCAAAAAATGTCTTTTGAGTTGCAGTTTTGGATGACTGAAATACATCTGTCTCCCTGGAGATTCCAAATCCTTTATTCCCCTGTAAGTGGGAAGAGAAGGAAGGTGTGTCTGAAGGGTCTGCTGGTCTGACCTCTTGGGGTGCATTTTGTGAGTTTCTGGGCCCTTGTCTAGGCTTCTCTATATACACCAAACTTGAGCATGGCAAACTAGTATGGTATGTGCTCCTTCCTCCCTTCCCCACCACCCCCAGTTTCTTAAAGCTCCATCTCCATTATTGGTTAATCATACTCTAGGGGAAATATTTTCTCTATCTGTCAAGGATATGGAATCCATGGTTTCAATTGGTATCCCCTAACTCCTATCAATCCCTCAGTCCAGCCTCATATCATAGCCATATACACAGTGTCCCTAAAGTCTGGACACATAGGAAATCTTATCAACTATGCAAATTTTCAAGAAATTAAATGAATGAAATTTTCAACAACATTTTATTTAATTAGTATAAATGGTATTTCATATGAAGACATAGGAGACACATAGGAAATCTCATTAATTAATTAAATTAAACTAATCTCATTAATATGGAAAATAGTCCCCAGTAGCCTAATGAAGGCTTTTATTCCATATGAAATTTCCATGGCTAAAATTTATGCTAATTAAATAAAATGTTGTTCAAAATTTCTTTCATTTCATTTCTTGAAAATATGCATAGTTCATGAGAAGTCCTATGTGTCCAAACTTTAGGAACATCCTGTATTTTCTCTCTGTCTGTTCTTCTTTCCTGAGTCTCACAGGCTTGGAAGTACAGGAACTGCTCATTGGCCAGGTCCCAGTACTAATCACTCTAAGAACATTAACCTGCTCTGTTTGCAATCTGGCCTGGTTCACCCCTTCTCAGGCAACCTGGTAGACTTTTACTCTAAGGGGCTCACCATATTAATGCCAAACCTAGTCACCCAATTGGTACAGCCCACTACAACTCAGAACTCAAGAGCTGGGATTGCAGCTGTGTACCACCATGCTGTGCCATGGTCACATATTTTAATATAAAACACCTCTCCCCGACAGGGGAATTGAATATGGTTAATTAATTAAATGCCATGTTTTGGAATAATGGGGTTTTGTGCTATTTTGAGCCACTGCCTAGTTGATATTTTAAGATATAACAATTCATGTCAACCTCGTCCCCCAAAATCTGCCCAAGCAGTAATGAGGCATTTGTTAGATGACAGCATCTTCTCTGGAGGACTCAAAGGAAGGCAAAAACAAGTAGAAAACCTCACGAACTTCCCGGAAGGAAAACTTGCTTGACTCTAATAAGAGTTTGGTAGCTGTTGTTCCTGGATGCCCTGTTGATCTGGCCCCAGTGTCTTCTCCTGGAAGAAGCTGGTTTGGAGCTAATATGGCTGGAGAAAATCTGTTTCTGAGAAGATTTACTGCCTTGCCTTATGAATTAGCATATCCCCATAAATGAAAATGTCTGCCTGAGTTAAAACCAGAAACTTGGGCCCCTGAGGCATGCAACTTGAAAACCCTGTCCTCAAACCAGCTTTTTTTTTTTTTAAGCAATCGGGGTTAAGTAACTTGCTCAAGGTTACACGGCCAGTTATTTCTGGGTGTGGTGCTAAGTATCAGAGCCCAAATTCGATCCCAGGTCATCCTGACTCTGGTGCCCAGTGCTCTTACTTGCTGTGCTACCTGGTCGCCCATCAAACCAGCTTTTTAAGGTCAATTTGGTTGAGGAAGGGAAAGAGATAGCAGGACAGCATTGCTTTGGGGGAGATACCAGGATACTGTGAGGTCAGCATTAGGGAAGTCACTGAGGGGAGGAACAGACCTGCGAAGAAGGTCACCTGGGATGTGGGTCCTGTAAAAGGGGAAGGAAGAAGCAGGCCACATTAAAAAATAGCTTCCTATTCTAAATAATTATTCTTGTCATTTACGTGCTAAGCTTAGTTGTTCCTCTACTGATTAAGGATAAATGCTTTCAATTCCCTTTAAATTTTGGTGCCCTGAGGGTAAAAGTCCTGGTTACCCCGCCCTAGTTACATGTCATATTTCTGTAACTCAAAGATTATTCTCCAACTTTTCATGTACTTTACAGAATCAGGACAACGTCCAAGTTGGTAAATGGTCATAGCATCCCCACCCACACACCTTGAGGCTCATTCTCCCTACCCCCAACCACAATGGTAGGTTGGATATCCAAAGGGCATGGGATTACTACTTTTCTCAGGGTTCTGAGCTTGTCTGTTGAATCTCTAATGGCTCCAATGGATGTCCCAAACTCACAAAGTCACTTACTGTACAATTCCATCTCAGGGGAGTTTGTCATTTAATATCAGAAAAAAATAAACTGGGGCAGCTAGGTGGTACAGTGAATAGAATACCAGCCCTGGAGTCAGGAGGACCTGAGTTCAAATTTGGCCTCAGACACTTAACACTTAATAGCCATGTTACCTTGGGCAAGTCACTTAACCCCAATTGCCCTGCCTTCCCCCCTCCAAAAAACACAAAGCAAAACAAAACAAAACAAAAAATAGAGGCATCATGTGATCATAGGAAACCAGTGCCTATATGGGAAAAGGTAAAGTCACCCTTCCTCTCACCTAGCAGACAGCTCACAAGAATATTACATCATTCACTGCCTGTAAGGAATAGGGTCTGAGAGGTCAGTATCAACTCTTTGATATGCAAACTCAGTTCAAGCACAACACTTCCCAGATAATCAATTCTTCCAACTCTGCAGTCAGTTAGAAGATTTTTTTGTCATATGAACTCTTTAATAGCTCCTGGACAGAAACTGGCTCCCAGAAGTACCACATGTTGGATTGAAACCAGGAAGAGAATCTCTGCACATTCTTGGCATGGTCCACCAGGAAGGACAGAGCCCCTCATTGTCTATTCTTCCCATTTCACAGTTATCTTTCTATAGAGTGAAAGCATAAGGCATAAGGAAGAGAGAGGAATTTCCCAAGGTCAGTTATATTCACTAAGATTATCCAGATGTATATCCAGTCCCCCCACAAACAAAAGCCCTGAAAAAATATGGACATTTTCAAACTAGTCCATATTCATGTATATTTTGAGCAGGTAGAAATAGTTAAGTGATAAAAACAAGTGAGAGAGAAAACTTTTGCTCAGGAAGGAAGTGTTCTCCCTTCCCTTTGGGAAAATTGGCCAAAAAAAAGCAGCCACCCCATACATTGTTAAAATCCAATTTTTATATCCTTGCAATCTGAATCCCATGTCAAAGCATATTTCTTTTACTTAGTCTTGATAAGCAGTAAGGCATACTCTTAACTTGGCTTTCTCTCATCTTCTTCCATCCACGGAGAGCTGAAATTACACCCCAGGACTCACGAGCCATCTTTCATAACCTCAGCTTTGTTTTATAGATTGCCTTCAGGAATTGTCACTCCATAGGACATAAAAGCAATCCTCTCTCCCCTTGATGCTACGCCACGAACTATAGAGGAGGCAGAGGATTAACTCAGGAGACTGTGATAAAGAAACAGCAAGTGATCTTGAAATAAAAAGTCCCAGGTTGGTTATTTTACTATTATAAAAGGAAGCTCTCAGAGTGAGGCCAAAACCAGGGAACTGGCAGCAATATTTTTGTCCTTTGATTGAAGTCCATGACAGTTGAATTTCCCAAGACTTAAGATCACATTATCAAATATCACCAGGGGACTAAGTGTTATACTAATAACTTCTGCAAGAGGCAAAGGAAAGCAATATTAGATTGGAATAGAGAAAACTCACTTAGCTCCCATGTATACTCAAGTCTAGAAAGGAGACTTGATTTTCCAAAATGAATTCCATGAAAGAACCACAGATGACTTACTTCTGCCAAACTAGGCTGTAATTCTTCTACGACTAGGGCACTTATCTGATGAGTCATTGGGGCATTTCTACTTCTTCGGAACCTAGAATGTTGGGATGATTTTTCTCTGAGTATTTCAAAATTTACACAGCTGCTCTTCACTAAAAATGGGAAGTGAAAGCACTTTTAATTGTAAAGAGATATGGTAATGTGTTAATATTCTCCACTAACACTATTAACATTAAAAAAATTCAAATTAATATTTTTGTTCTAGCTAAAAGACATTCATCCATTCATTCATAGATAATTTACTGAGCACCAATTCTATGGAAGGTGTTAAACTGAGGGCAATGAGGGGGTTACAAAGACTAATGGGACATAAATCTTACTTTTGTGGCAGGAGAAAAAGAAAACAAAAAATATGTTTAATATAAGGTAGATTTAAAAGGACATCAAGAATGGTATAAAGAGAAAGCCATGGGAATCCCATGGAGGGAGAGATCACTTCCGGTTTGGGGTGGGGGGGTGGGAGTGGAGAAGAGTGGATGACTCAAGGGAAAGGATTAACATTTGGGAAAATTTATAACTGTTTATTGATGGTTTTTCCTAGAAAAGTGGTTCTGAAATCTTACCCAGAGAGGATGTCCCCTATTCTTCAAGGAACACAGAGAGAACTTCATGTTCTTTTTCTTTTCCCTGTTGAGCAACAAAAATATCAGGCAAGAGTCAAAGGCCTAAATGTCAGGTAGGAGAACCAAAGCATGTCTATGCTGAATGGCCAAGTTTGGCTGCTTACTCCAAATTTTGAGAACCCAAAGCTCCAAGATCCCAAGCCTAAATGGCCTGTAAATGACAGTCTGATATCCTACAAGCAGAACTAGAATTAATAGAGGGCAGCTGGGGAGAGCCCCAGGAACTGACACCCAAGAAGAGGTTAGGGGAGGATAAGGATGGAGAATGCTTTCTTTCTCTATTCAGCCCTGAAGAAGAAATCCTAGATGGTTCCTGGGTTAATACCTCCTGGGATCCATGCTCTTCTCCCAGCATAAGTGGATGGATCAATGGTGAAGAAAACCCAAATATTCCAGCTACCACCATAACACCTGCATAGTAAATTCAGACCATGATCTCTCAGAAATTATTCTGTCTTCACTTTTCACTATGCCATCTGGAACTCTACTTTACTAATTTATAAAAACAAAGAAACAAAAAGCAATGCTCTTTCACCCCAGATCTTCTCACTTTCCTCCCATCTTTTGGAGAGTTCACTGATTCCTAGCTTTTTTCTAAAGACAGGCAACCTCTTGGCACCTTCTGTAAAGCTGGGTCCCTCTCTCACTCCCGGAGACAATGGGACAGGGGGAAGAATTGGCATACTCCTTGTCCCTCACTGACATTCCTAGACCATCCTTTTGCTACCATCACTTAGTAACTACCTGTTCTTTTAAAACATCCAAACCTAAAAATCTCCAAATCATTCTCTTCCTTCTCCAGTAAGTTCAATACCTGACTCACAGTCTTCTTCAGGCAATGTGGTAGGATGAATGGAATATTGAACTTGAAGTCAGGAAATCCTGAGTTCAAATTCTGCCAAATTAGCTGTGTGACACTGGGTCTCAGTGTCCCATCTGTAAAATGAAGGTGTTGGACTCAATACCTTATAAGGTCCCTTCTAGCTCAAAATCACATGCCTCCTTCAAACACTCTGGCTTCTCAGTTTCTCAACCTCAGGACACATCTCCAATTTACCTCAATCATGTAAAGATGGTATTATACCTTAAACTCTCTTCCCTCCTCCCTCCAGGTTTCTGCTCAGATGAATTCACTACAGATGCCAGAGTTACTGGTCTAAATGTTTCCTAGCCCTTTGGTGTTCCAGACACCTAGTCATAGGTCTTTCTTTAATATTGTTTTCATCCTCCTAGAATCTTCAGGGAAAGATCTCCCACTATGAACTATGGCACTGAATGTTTTCTAAGTGTTTCTCCACTCCATGCCATCAAAGGTCAAGCAATGTGTTTGTGAAATGGGAAGCTCTGAACATTAATTATAACATATGTGACCCCACATTACAAAATCAATGTCCACTTGTAATGGCCAGCTGAATTTTCTGGCATTAAAAATATTTGTATTTTTTTTAGTTAAAATTGTCCCCCATTGAACCTCTCATTCCTATCTTGTTTTTCTGTCTATAGGCTCCTTTTCTCCTTCCTGCATACATACAAAGGTCTCCCATGTCCTTCAAAACCTTTTCTTGACTTTCCCATCCTAGACAGGGGTATGATTTTTAAAACCAGGGCCATGGAGTATGCACACACACTTTTAAATTCAATCTGCTTTATTAACAATTTCTTAAGCCTAGGAAATAAATAAAACAATAATAAACCAAGACCTGATATGTAATAATTGCGGATTTCTGAGGCATAAATGATTTTATTTAAAATTTAACAATGGGCTCTTGAAATCAAGATAAAGCTGGGGACATCTCACCCCTGTGCCTATATATCCCTTTCGCTGCTAAATTCCTAGATAAAGCATCTATATTGGACGTCCCTAACTTTCTCAAAAAACATTCATGCCTTAACCATTTACAGTCTGGCTTGCAACCCTCTCCCTGCCCTTAATCCTGAAACTACTCTTCAGTTATCACCAATGACAGTGCCTAAATCTGTTACCTTTTCCTTAATCTTCATTCTCCTTTACATTTATATGGCTTTTGGCTTTGTTGACCAAGCCCTACTGGGCACTCTTCCTTCACTTTTCATGTTTTTTGGATCATTCTCCTCCCATTCTCTAAATGCAGGTATGTTTCAAGGTTTTGCCTTTGGTCCTCTCTTCTCGATTATACATTCGTTATGATCTCAGTGGATGTATGTGCCGATGTCTCTCACATTTCTATATTTAACCCTATCTTACTTGAACTCTAGTTCCAACTGAATTGGATCTGAGTCGGATCCAGCAAAGTTAAAACTGAACTCTTTCCCCTTAATCTTAGAGTTCCTATCATCCTCGCCACCACTTTCCTAGTTCCACAGCTTCAAATTCTTTAATTCTTCCCTCCCCCATACCCTTAATATCCAATCAGTTGTCAAGTCCTAGCAACTCTCCTTCTACTGTATTTTAGCACCCCTTCCATTCTGCTCATATTGCCACCACCCTAGTTCAAGGTACCATCAACTCTTGTTTGGACTGTTAAAACAGACTCTTTATTTTCTTATTTGTAGTTTCTTTCTTCTCTAGTCCTTTTCATCGTTGTTAAAATTATCTTCATTAGACACAAGTCCAACTGCATCACTGCCCGGCTCAAAAACCATCAATGGCTTCTTATTGTCTCTAGAATAAAATAAAAATTCTTTAGCCTAGCACTCCACAGTCTGTTCCAACCAAAATTAACAACCAGGACTGCTTAAAAACAGTATCAGGAATTCCAAGCGCTAGAAGAGGAGGCAAACAAAAAAAAATAGTGTATTTTATATTTATGAAAAGTGTTACTCTTTACTATTTCCTATTTCCAGTATTGTGTTACCGCCATGAGATGTGGATCATAATAGTCTCTGGAGAATTAAAAATGAATATCACACAGTAAGCAATGGAGAGAAGCATGGTGGCTATGAGAATGTTCTACTCTATAACTAGTACTCAACAAGGAACGTTCAAGGACAAATGTCAAAGATGTCAATGGTGACATGTATTATAGGAAAAGAAAATGGACTGGTCATGTGGTGAAAGCAAGAGATGACAGGCAGACATCCCATGTACTCCACTGGTACAATTTACAATATCAAGCAAAAGGAAAGAAGGCCTCCAACATATTTGCTGGCCCTGCTGTGGTGATTTTATGGGAAGCTACTCATTAGTCGGACAGGATGAGTGGGAATTGATGTGTCCAGATCTGCGTCATTGGAGAGAATAGTCAAATCAGTAAGATAACAGGTTCCTTTGTGAGTTTCCACTCCAAATACCTGTTATTTGATCCACATCAGAGGTTAGGTTGGCCTTTGTCAGCCGGCATGGGAGCCTAACATCTCTAGCATAGTTGTATTTCTCCCCCTTTTTTCTCTATTCTCACTGCCACCAATGTCATAGAAAGCTTTCTTCCACCTTACAAGATTATTTCAATAACAACCTTATAGTTTTATCATTCCCACTGTCTCCTCCACTGTAATCTATCCTTCACAGAACTTCCAGAATAGCCTTTCTTATTCACAGATCTGACCATGTCATGCCTGTGTTCAAAAATCTTCTGTTACTTCCCAGTAAAGAAAATCCAATCTCTTTCAAAGTCCTCCACAGTCTGTCACCACTCTATGCTTATCTAGCCTCTGCAGTATAGCTCTTTTTCATGAACTCTATGTACTAAGCAAACTGGACTATTCTGTCCTCTGAATATTCACTGAATTCTCCACCTCTCTATGCTCATGCTGTCCATCTTGCTTCTCTATCTTCACCTACTGACTACTTCTCCTTTAAGGTTTACCTCCTCTATGAAGCCTTCCGTGATTTCCTATCCCCTCCTCACCCCCCACCACTTCCATAATGATCTTCCCCCTTTGGGCCTCATATATCACTTTGTATTGTGCCTTTCCCATGCACTCATACATTATTGGTACCTGTCTTTGTGTGTTATCTCCATACTATCTCAAAAACTCTGTGAAGATAGAACTATCTTATCTACATTTTACATGTCTTTCAGTGACTAGCAAAGTAATTGCTTACCACAGAACTATAATAAATATTTATTAAATTAATTAATTAAAATCCTTTATACTGTAGTGTTGAGCGCACAAGCAACACTAAATATTTTGTTGGATTGGATTAAACTGAACTGAATTGAATTGTTTCTAGGAAAAAGTGAATTCTGAGTTCTAAGCAATTGTTTTAAAAACAAACTTAGAAAGATATTGCTTATGAATTAGGGACCTCTTTTGCTGGCATAGTTTATTTTTGTTAGCAATATTTCAAAAGCCAGGTAAGGAATGATTCTTTTAATTACCACCAAAACCCAGTTCTTTTTGAAGCTTGGATTTTTTTTTGTCTCTATGCATCTATGTCCTGCTACTAGCTAAAAATCTCAGTTATGATTATAAAATTGTGACAGAATGCATGGACTGAACAATAAGACAAAGGCAAGATGTGAATGAGAAAGCATGATTGGCATATACCAAGATAAGGTCAAAATGGGTACATGATTTAGACATAAAGGGTAATTCCATAAGCAAATCAGGAGACCAAGGAATAGTTTAGCTGTTGGATCTATGAAGAAGGGAAGAATTTATGACCAAGCAAGAGACAGAGTACAATATGAAATGCAAAATGGATCATTTTCATTACATTAAATTAAAAAGTGTTTGCTCAAACAAAGCCAATGCAACCAAGATTAGAAGGAAATCAGAAAGCTGGGACACAATTTTTACAGCCCACGTCTCTGATAAAAACCTCATTTCTAAAATACATAGAGGACTGAGTCGAATTTATACGCATGCAAGTCATTTCTCAATTAATAAGTGGTCAAAGGACAGGCAACAGTCAGTTTTCATATGAAGAAATTAAAGCTGTTTATAGTCATATGAAAAAATGCTCTAAATCACTATTTATTAGAGAAATGCAAATTAAAACAACTCTGAAGCACCACCTCATACATATCAGATTGATTAATATGACAAAAGAAAAGGAAAGGAAAAATGTTGGAGAAGATATGGTAAAGAAAATTGCCACACAAATGCACTGTTGGAGGAGTTGCGAACTGATCCAACGATTCTGGAGAGCAATTTGATTATGCCGAAAGGGCTATAAAATTGTGCATACCCTTTGATCTAGCAATACCAATGCTAGGTCTACATCCAAAGAAATCATAAAAAGAAAAAAGGACCCACATGTACAAAAATTTTTATAGCAGCTCTTTTTGTAGTGGTCAAGAATTGGAAATTGGGGGGATGTCCATCAATTGGAGAATGACTGAACAAGTTGTGACATATGAATGTAATGGAATGCTGTTGTGCTATGAGAAATGATGAGCAAGCAAATGTCAGAAAAATCTGGAAAGACTTACATGAACTGATGCTGAGTAAAGTGAACAGAACCAGGAAAACACTATACACAATAACAGCAACATTGTGTGATGACTAATTTTGATAGACTTAGCTTGTCTCAGCAGTGATCTAAGACAATTACAAAAAACTCATGATGGAAAACACTATCTACATCCAGAGAAAAAACTATGGAGTCTGAACACAGATTGAAGCATAAAATTTTCTCTTTTTTATTTTTTTTTCTTGCTTGCAGTTTTTCCCTTTTGTTCTGATTCTTCATTCACAACCTGACTCATGCAGAGATATTTTTAATATGATTGTACATGTATAGCCTAGATCAGATTGCTTGCTGTCTTGGAGAGGGGGAAGGTGAGGGATGGAGGGAGAAAAAAAATGTGGAGCTCAAAATCTTATAAAAGTGAATGTTGAAAATTATCTTTATATGTAATTGGAAAAATATAAAATACTATTAAGAGAAAAAAAAGAGAGAAAGCATGAATGGGCAGAACACAATTACCAGTAGGTGGTCTTTCATTTACAGCTTTGCAGTGAAATTTTTCACTTGAATTTCTGCTACCAAAACATAATATAGTCATTTTGTGGCCTGGAAATCAATGAGAAAAATCAATCCCTGAAATCAACACAGCCTCTAAAAGTCAGACTCAGAACCAAATTGTCCTATTGGATTTTCTTCTGGACCCAAACTGATCATTAATTTAAGACATTATGAAATAGAGGTATGCATACCTGGTTCCTTAGTTATTCACTGGGAAAGACCAGGATTGGAAGTGGGAAATGGGGCAGCAATCACATTTAATAACTACAATAAGTGTAAGGGTGAATAGCAAAAATATATATATATATATATACATATACAGACATATATGTGTGCATGCATACACAGATATAGATGCGCACACATACATATAAAGACAACCAATGAAAAGTGGAGATAGACAGGCAGACAACTCAGGAGTAGTGGCAGGGGGATGAATAGATGGTGAAGGGAGGCCAGCAGCATGAAGAAAAGGGGTGGAGAGGGGATGAGTCAGCTACGTTAGTATAGATTGGAATCGGGAGCACTCAAGAAGCATGGACCCTTAAGAGATGGAACAGTACTGGAAGAAAGGAATTTTAGGTCCCATTTTATGGAAAGTTTTTGGGGAAAAACAGACCAATTCCTATCTATGCCACCTTGGGGTTAGTTCTTTAACATGCACAATTCATCTCAAAGTCAGAGGTAAAAAATCTTCAAAGTCATACTCAAAGGTATCAGCATCTTTTTGATGTTCTGTTGGTCTGGAGCTGTAGAGATTGGGATTTTGTCTGGAATTTACATGTCAGAGGAAAGAGAGAAGATTGGAAGTTTTGCATCCAGAAAAGTGATGAAATCTTTTCTCGAAACCATAAAGTAGAGTTGGAATGGAAGGCATTGTTTCTGGGTTTTATTGCCTCTTTTAAAATGTTCATTTTGATGTACTTGCATGAAGCCTTCATCTGAGAAGCAATGTGGCATTAGTGAATGCAGAGCCAGTCTTGGAATTAGGAAGGCCTGGGTTCAAATACACCTTGGACATTTTTTGACTGTGTGACCCAAAGCAAACCATATAACCTTTCGATACCCCAGAAAACTCTCTAAGATTATAAGCTGAAGAGCAGATGCATCTAATTTGGAAGAAAGAGTTTATCACACCAATGAAATTTCCAGTCTGGTTCAAAAAAAATTTAAAGTTCTGGGGCAGCTAGGTGGTGCAGTAAGTAGAGCGCCAGCCCTGGAGTCAGGAGGACCTGAGTTCAAATCCAGCCTCAGACACTTAACCCAAAAAGACTAGTCATGTGACCTTGGGCAAGTCACTTAACCCCAATTGCCCTCCAAAAAGAAAAAAAATTTAAGTTCTTCTGTAATATCGTTCTGTAGGATCTTGGGTCTGTAGTCGATTATGACTGGACTGAAGTTGCTTTGCAGATGATATTGACATTATTTTTACTGGCCACAAGCTCAGAAACAAAAGTACTCACACAGGTGCTTGTGAGGTTTCATCACAGAATTCAGGAAACATTAAGAGCCTACCATGTCCAAGGTTCAGACTTATGTCCTGGATAAAATGAGAGACAGAGCAATGAGGAGGCAGAGGCAGGTTGGGAGCAGATGTGAGGAAGCGGAGGCAGGGAGAGGCAGGGGGTGTGGGGGCAGGGCTATTGGGGATCCATTGTACAGAGGGAATAGAGGAAGACAGGTTGAGGATACTGAAAGGATTGGCCAGGTTTTGACTCAGCTCATCACCCAATCCCTGAAGAAGTCCCTATCAAGAGCGGTAATTTTTAAAACAGAAAGAACAAACCTCCACAGTGAGATAGGAATTACAACATCAGCAAGAACAGAATTAAGTTCTAGACTGCTTTTGTCTCAGTGTCCCTACTCTTCTCTTCGTCTCTGTTTTTCTTACCCCATTTTACCATCTCTGTCATTCTCCCTGCTCCTCCTCCCCAACCCCCCTCTACCTCTGACTTTTGAGAGAAAAATAGAGGACATGGGCTCAGAGAGAGCAGACGAGACAGAAGAAGGCAGAGAAAGAAACAAATGGGAAGATGGAGAAAAGAAGGTGAGGGAAGGTTTGGAGTGTGAAGGGAAGGCATAAAAGATAGATAGCTAACTATATGGGGGGCAGCTAGGTAGTGCACTGGATAGAATACCAGGCATGAAGTCAGGAGGACACATCTTCCTGACTTCAAATCAAGCTTCAGATAATTATTAACTGTGTGATCCTGAGTCAGTCACTTAACCCTGTCATCCATAAAATTAGCTAGAGAAGGGAATGGAAAACCACTCCTTTATCTTTGCCAAGAAAACCTCAAACAGTATTATAAAGAGTTAGACATAACTGAAACAACTTTACAATATAGCTAGTATCTCAGTATAAAACAACCTGGGTTCAATGTAAAAAATGTGCTAATGGAACAGGGTATAAAGAGGGTTGAAATGGGACTTTCAAGTAAGGGTTTAAGGTGTCCCCAAAGGAAACAATATTCCTCCCCCAACATTTGTGTGTTTATAACCCCAGACAGGAGTAAATTACACTTTTGGAAATAACACTGAACTTTTTGTTTTAAATATGCATCTCCCTTGGGAGGAAGAAAAAGTTGATAATCTTTCAAGATGCATAGAAGTAGGGTAAAGGCAGGAGAAGGCATACCATCTACAATTATGGTATATTGGAAAGAACATATTTTGGGAGTTAGAAGACCTAGGTTCAGTGCTCAGCTCTACATTCCCTGTCCCCTTGGGTAAGTCAGTGGCCAGAGTCCTCATCTGTCAAATAAGGGAATTAAACTAGATGGTCCCAGGATCCTTCTGGCTCTGAATCTATGATCTTAAAATCCTAACCTATCTTGCTATCTTTTTTACCATCCCTGTAGAATCAAGATACTGATCACTTGCTGACAGAGGAAGATTGTTTACCAAACTTAGAATTTGGGAACCAGAGGGTGTATGAGCACACACTCAGCCTCTGTCCACTCTGGGACATGCATAATTGCTGTAAGCTAGTTTATGGCTTGGTTCAGCCCCAGCTAGACCCACAGCCAGCATATTTTAAAACTATGTCGCAACCATCCTACTAAGCTCCAGAAACTAGGTAAAAGTCTAGCTCATAGTGCCCCTGCCATATAATCATACTTATGAAATATAGTGATCTTTATGGGTGGATTGGGTTTAAGGTTTAAGTGGTGAATCCTAAAAGAGAAGAGAAACCTAGGGACATAGGGCCCAACAGTTCTAAAGGAACATAATTCCAGCACAACTGAATCAATGACCAAAAACAATAGAAGACTTACATCCCAAAACCAAAGGATCGAGCTGGAGGGGACCCCAGTGACATCCTACTCCCATACCCTTATTTTATGATTGAGAAAACTGAGGCTTAGGGAGGGTAAGTGATTTTGCCCAAAGTCACAGAAGCATCATATGCCATGAAAAATGTAGGAATGGTTAAAGATGAACCTATTGATAGAAATAGCCAGGATGAAAACAGTTAGTGTTCTCCAATATTGCTCCATATACATAAACCATATGAATGCTAACTTACCAAAGGGGAATGTTCCCTTTTAATCCTGGTCTAATTTTTTAAACTGGCCAGAGTTTAACAGAGTTCTTGGCACATAGAGAGATAAATAGACAGACAGATAGATAGGTAGATAGACAGACAGACACAGATAGATAAATGAATGGATGGGAAGAAAGAAAGAAAGAAAGAAAGAAAGAGAAAGAAAGAAAGAAAGAAAGAAAGAAAGAAAGAAAGAAAGAAAGAAAGAAAGAAAGAAAGAAAGAAAGAAAGAAAGAAAATTTATTAAGCATTTTATATGCCAAGCCCAGGGTATACAAATACAAGCAAGCAAGACAGTCCCTGCCTGCCTTTAAAGGAGTTCACATTCTACTGGGGAACATAACAACCTAAAATGGA
>NW_027185903.1:13745703-13756762 GCF_028583685.1 Petaurus breviceps papuanus
AAGAAAGAAAGAAAGAAAGAAAGAAAGAAAGAAAGAAAGAAAGAAAGAAAGAAAGAAAATTTATTAAGCATTTTATATGCCAAGCCCAGGGTATACAAATACAAGCAAGCAAGACAGTCCCTGCCTGCCTTTAAAGGAGTTCACATTCTACTGGGGAACATAACAACCTAAAATGGAACTAGAAGGAGGGAATTCCCTACTTTTCAGGAATGAAGAGAGTGATGACTAGAGGGTGTGATGGCATGATTAGAGATCAGGAAGTGGCATGGAGGTCTGGTTTCAGACATAATAAGGGGAAAAGTCATATATCAGAGCACGATGATAACACTGCCTATTATCACAGGTTGTTAATAAATGTTTATTGTCTGACTGACAAATACCTAATCCTATGTGTCTCAATGGTCCTCCAATCTCTCTGACTTTCCATGTGCCAACCATGTTGTAAGCACATGCATATAACTGCACACATATTCCTTTCCCTCTTTACCACCATGTTTACCCCTTTAGTCAAAAACTGGCAAAGAGAAATGAGGAAACATATAACGGACTGCATAAGAAGAATTTTTTGAAAAATAAATTTTTATGATGAAGTTAACACAAATCAATAATCATTAGCACTTCTATATACACAGAAAAAAATGGATTGTATATGAAACTGTAGACTTCTATCATCTTCAGTTTATATTTTCCACTTACTTTTTTATATAATTCAAATTCAAACACTGAAGTTCTAACACTGGTATACTTATTTTTGTCCCTTTCTGAAGTTCCTTCTGCTCTTTTCTGTTTATTTTTAAGGATTCATTGACACTATTCTTTTTTTGTATTAGTGTCTTTATGCCCTATACCTCATTTCCCCCTAAACTTCTCACACTCGCCCCCCCCATCTCTCTTATAAATCCAACAATATGAGAAATTAGGAGAGAAGGAGGTCATAGTAATAATAGCTCATATTTATCTAGTATTTTACATATATTATCTCATTTGATCATCACAATATACCCTTTTAGATAGGTAGTATTAGAATTATCATGCTCTAATACATGAACTTTTGCCTCAACATACCTGAAACCAGGCCTCCGTGACATTTCGTGGCCTGATCTTTTTGTCATGCTATTTACACTACAGCCATCACTCTCTTCACTCCTAGAAAGTAGGGGACCCCCCCCTTCTAGCTCCATTTTATGTTGCTGTGTTCCCCTATTAGAATGTGAGCCCATTTAAGGCAGGCAAGGAGTGTCTTGCTTATTTGTATTTGTATACCCTGGGCTTGGCAAATAAGTGTTTTGAAAATTCTGTCTATCTATCTATCTCCTTACCTACCTTACCTACCTACCTATGTATCTTCTGTCCATCTGTATATCTAATATCCATCTATCTTATCTACCTTTTGTCTATTTGTATATTTATTATCCATCTAGCTATCTAGCTAAATGAAGAAACTAAGGCTCAGAGAGGTAAAAATAATTCACCCAAAGTAAAGCAAGTAACAAATGGTAGAGCTAAGACTTGAACCCAGTCTTCTCTACAAGGCCAATGCTATTTTTGCTATACCACATTGCTTCTTCAAGGTGGGGGGGGACCTAACTTTTATCATGAGAAGAACCCCTGTGTAATCTACTTGTCAGTAACATAGGGTCCCAGGTGGATATTTGTTTTTTTTTTTTTTCTAAAACCTCTGTTTTATTTATACAGAGCCAAGTCCACTTCAGTGGGGATATAGTTCGTCTTTCAATCCAGAGCCATTGGTGAGTGTGTTGGTTTTTACCAAATATCCTGGTCAGCACATAGTAAATTAGGGAGACTAATTACAGTGTTAATCCCTCTCAGCTAGAGCTACAAGATGTGTGTCAATCTCCGATTCTGTGAGAATCCTGAATTTAGGGTTTTCAACTGTAACTACTCCAACTTCTAATTCTGAAGGTTTGAAATCAATGGATAGAACAGTAGACAGCCATGTTATTGCTGTTTCTACTGTCTGTTCAAAAGTCCAGTCAAATTTTTTCTTCATTTTCTTTTCAAGAAAACTGGTTGACTCTGACTCCAGCTGCAGTGGCCTTAAATCCACAGTAGTAGCCTGCGGGATCACATTTGTATACTTGAGGGCCTTATTCTTCATCAACACCAATCAATATCATACAACAGCCAAGGGCAACATGTTGTGTGTAGACCTGAGAAATATCTGCAATTCTTTTACACAACATATCCACAGGAATCTCGTAGCCATACTTGTATTTCCAATTTGCAGCCTCATAGCAAGCTCTTTGCACCTGAGACCTGCTGTCAGCTGTCATTCCTGTCATTACACAGCCAATGTTTTCAGTTATTCTGAATAAGTGAGTCACCGTGCTTGAATCCAATAACTTGTCTGGTACTTTCTTCTGCGTAAGAATTACTGCACAGTCTTTCCCTCGGACAGCTACTGATGTGAGGCCACCCTGGTTGATAGCTTTGAAAGCATATTCTAAAGCCACACAGGCTGGTCGTGGCTAAGCAGGGACTCGAACCTCTCCTTGCACCTGGTCAGCATGAGGCTTTATAAGTCATCGAACCCAACCTCATTTTACAAATTAACTAAGGTTCAGACAGGTTCGATGATTCTTCCGGGATTATATGAGTACTAAGGGGCACAGCCCAGATTTGCCATCCTCCTCCCTCCTCCCCCCGCACCCGAGCTCGGGGACTCAAGACCGCACTCCCTAAGGACTAAGGTCCCAAAGGAGTCGCGACCCTGGCCTTTCGGCCCTTCTGGGCCCATCTCTCCAATCGGGAAGCAAGGAAAGACGCCGAGTTCAGTGTCCGCCGTGTTGCTCCAGACCCCGGAGGAAGCCGGACCTGTGCCAGGCCTGCCCGAGCCTGGGCGCCCCCCCCCTCCCAGGTGGATATTTGTTGACTAAATTAATTGGGGTGACTCGCCATGAGTTCTACAGATGTATGTAAAAAGTGTTTTTAAACAGAAAACACTAGAACCAGTCTTGGAGTAGGGAAAAACTGCATTCCAACCCTGCCTCTGACACATCCTAACTATGTGACCATAGGTAAGTCATTTCAGCATCCAGTGACCCAGGTCTATAAAGACTCTAATATACAGATGACTTGTCTTTTTTGCTTTTTGGAGGAGGGAGGGCAGGGCAATTGGGGTTAAGTGACTTGCCCGAGGTTACACGGCTAGTAAGTGTTAAGTGTCTGAGGCTGGATTTGAACTCAGGTCCTCCTGACTCCAGGGCTGGTGTTCTATTCACTCCACCACCTAGCCACCCCTACAGATGATTTGACAATCTGCATCTATGTAGCACAGTGGTGCTCAAAGTGTAGTCCCGGGGACTCTGGAGACCCTTTCAGGGGATCTTAAAGTTCAAAATTATTTTCATAATAAATACTGATGTTTAAATGTCTAATATGATAAATATTAATAGATATAACCCACACAAACAAAAGCTCTTTGCAGGGTCCTCAATTTTCAAGGGTATAAAGGGATCCTCACACACACAAACACACAAAGGTTAGGCATTTTCACACTGGGAGTACTTTTTACCATGAAATCATAATTTTAAAAAATATTGGACAGAAATAAAACTGGCTTAAATTCTTCTGTCTCATCATGTGTGAGAAGTTATCAGTGAACCTCTCTGGGCGAATTTATAAGAGCTGCTTCCCTGTTCTGAACAACAAAGAACCACTTCATGATTCATTACTCACTAGGAACAAACTGGTTGTTGTTCCTAACATGAAAGCTCAGGGACACAAGAATTCACAAGGATATAATGCATTGTGATTGGAGGAAGCAGTGGGGGTAGTGGGGAGAAAAGATATTGTAATTTCCCCTTCCCCCTTTCAAGATCTCCACATCACATTTTTGTTACCAATCTCCAGGCACCTTTTCTAAAGGGACACAGAACTGAGTTCAGAAACCTCATGGCACTGAGTATCAGACACAGAACTCTAGGCTAAATTTGTACCCCCCCCCCATTGTCATTGTTTAGACTCCATTTAGGACATACTCTGCCCAGTCTCTTAATCAGCACAATACCCTACCAGAGTCCCACACAGAACACTTGAGGAATGCAAACACACCACATGAACTCCTGCCTGCCTTTCTCTGAGGATCAGCCACAAGGGCTGGGCAGAACATTTCAGGGAAGGCAGAGAACAAAAGAGCAGCAGATCTAAGGTATTGCATTGCTCCCGGTCTTATTCAGATGTTGTAAATACCACTACATGCTGACTGGTTTGACAACGATACACAGTCACATTTCGTAGTGCTAGCTTCACCTGAATATTCTCTCCTCTCTCCTCTCTTTTCTCACGTGTCTCAGGTGCCTTCTTTTGCCCTCACGTCAAATTTAGCATTTGTCTAGAGGGCAACTCACTGTGGGTACATATCTGTAGACAAAAAAGCAAAAGGGTGAATTTTGTTTGACATTAGGTTAGGAAAAAGAAAAAAAATAATAAAATTCAAAACCATTTTTTTTAAATGGAGGAAGTCATTTGAAAGAAATGAATATAGTGTGATGGAAAGTGCCCCCAACTCGTGGTCAAAAGACCTGGGTGTGATCTTTGTTCTATTGGTAGATAATTGTATGAATTCAAGCAAGTCACAAAATAATAGAATCACCCATCATCTCAGATGGAGGAGGAGGTTCAGGGGCCACTTGGTCCAGTCTGTATGTGGCAGAGTATCCTTTCTGTCACATCTCCAGAATTGGGCACCTCACTGTCAGAGAAGAGGCCCTCATCCAGGGGAAAGCCATTATGTCCTGAACATTTAGATAGTTATGATGATATTTTTCCTCACATCAAACTCCAAATCTACTTCTCCGCAGCTATCCTTATTCCTAGTCCCAGACTCTAGCACCAAACACAAGTCTAATTATACTTATACAGAACAGTCCTTCACATATTTGAAGAAAGCACTAGGCTTAGAGACAGAATGACTTAAATTCAAATATAGCCTCAGACATTTACTAGCTGCATGACCCTGGGCAAGTCACTTAAACTGTTTGCCTCAATTTCCTCCACTGTAAATAGGGATAATATTAATACCTCCCTACTGGGTTGTTGGAAAGACCAAATGAGATAATATTTGTGAAGTGCTTAGCACAGTGTCTGCGATATAGTGGGTGCTCAATACATGGTTATTCCTTCCTTCTCTCCTTTTCCACCACTTCTCACATGGCGTATTTCTAAGGACCTATGCCATGCTGGTCACATTCCACTGCACCTGCTCCAACCTGTCAAAGTCTTTTCAAAAATGTGGCCCCCTTAAGCAAATATAATGCTCCTAAACTAATTTGACCAGAGCAGAGTACGAGTCTATCATACTCCTTCATTCTTCACACTATTTCAATCCCAACGCATCTCATGGTATCACTAACTTTTCTGGTCACCATATCAAACTGATGACTCATATTGAACTTTCAATTCAATAAAACCCCTAGATTTATTTTGGACAAACTGCTGCTCTCTAGTCATCCTTTCCATTCCTCTCGAACTTGTGAAGAGGATATTTTGAACACAATGGTAAGACTTCACCTTTTTCCTATTAAATTATCTTATTGGATTCGGTTCAATATTCTAGTCTGCTGAGATCTTTCTGAATGGTAGCTCTGGCACCCAACAAGTTAATTATCCTTCCCCATTTTGTATAATTTGCAAATTTGATAAAGGTATCATCTCCACCTTTATTATTGATAAAACCACTGAATATCAAAGGATTTAGCACAGATCTCTGGGTCATTCCACATCCTTCCAGGGTTTTATCAAACCTCTAATGACTATGCTTTTCGTTCAGTCATTCATCTTATAATAGCAATATGTAAGTTCTGTTAATGCTTTGCTGAGATTCAGGCAAGATATGTCTACTACATTCCCTTTATGTACCAGTCTAGTGTTGATGTTTTTTGTTGTTTAGTCATTTCAGTCATGTCTGATACTTTGCAACCCAGTTTGGGGTTTCCTTGGCAAAGATACTGGAGAGATACTGGAGTGGTTTGCCATTTCCTTCTTCAGCTCATTTTACAGATGAGGAAACAGAGGCAAATAGGGTTAAGTAACTTGCCCAGGATTACATAGCTAATAATATCTGAGGTCAGATTTGAACTCAGGTCTTTCTGACTCGAGGTCCAGAACTCCATCCACTGCCACCTGGCTGCCTGATAATTGAAAAGAGAATGAGGTTAGTCTCACATGTCCCGCTCTTGATGAAGCCTCTTTGTAATCACCACTTTTGTTCCTAGATGTTTGGTGGCCATCTCTAAATAGTATATACCAGAATTCTTCCTGATATTGAAGTTGAGTTGTTTGGTTTATAGTTTTCAGATTATATTTACTATCTTTTGGAAAAATTTGGAATTTAGGGGTGGCCAGGTGGCGCAGTGAGTAAGTGCGCCAGCCCCAGCATCAGGAGACCCATGATTGGTTCCGGCCTCAGATACTTGGCACCCACACAAAATAACTGGCCATGTAACCCTGAGCAAGTTACTTAACCCCAATTGCTTAAAAAAAATTTGGAATTTGTTCATTAGTCCTATAGTGCTGCTCCCATTCTCAATAGTCTCTGAAAGATCCCTGCCAGTTACTCAGCACTAACACTCATTGGTTCTCCTTGGGATGTATTTTGACTGAGTCTAATTTTCTATCAGTCTTTTTTCTGTTCTGTCATTTTCAGTCAAAGACATCCTTCCCAGGCAAAATAAAAGAATCAAAATAAATGTGAAAAGTTTCTGTCCTTTCTCCATTGTCTGTTATCACCACCTAAGCCAATGCAGGTAATGTTCAATATAGTAAAATATAACTCTTTCCCCCAATATGATAAGATATATCATTTTAATTAATTTCCTTACCTTTCCTCTAACTGTAGCTCATTCTGAACTTTAACACTCCTCACCCAGTTCTTAAAGGGGAACAGTGACTGTTTCATTGCTGTCTTTTTTTACTGACAGCCTAGAGGGAACCTGGCACTCAGTAGTAACTAAATAAATGCTTGCTGAGTGATTGATCATGCCATTTTATTCTGTGGCATGCTCCTCTCTTTTTTAAAATTTAAGTTAGTCAATGAGTTTCTTCTGCCTCCATAATTGTCCCTTTAAACAGCCATTCTCTTTCTATTTGTGCCTTCAGAATTTCATTTTTGAATTTAGTGTCCTCCTGACCTCATTCTCCCTCTCCAATTCCCCACTGAGTCAGTTCATAGGACTCTATGCTTTCTCTGAATCCTTTAAAATCTGTTGTCCAAAAGTCTAGGGCGAAAGTTAGATTATGGCGGCTTCCTTCTCTTTTCATGCCTGTCTTTATGTTCTTATCAAGAAGACCTCTCCTGCATGACTTTTTCCCCGCACAATTAACCTGTATCTTATGTCGACTACTGTGGCCTTCCTAAAAGTTCAAGGAGTAGCTGATATATGTATGCTATCTATAAAAATGATGGGTCAAGCTATGGACCAAGTTTCTGTCATTATTATTGCTATTACTATTATTGTTATTGTTATCTATTGTATTCTGAAACTACAGCACTCCTTTCCTAAGTAGAAGGCACTGTTTTAAGTATGTGGTACATTAGAGTCTTTTTAGCTTGCATATTGAGTTAATGGCTTTCCCTGAAGCCTAGCCATTTGGAGTCTTGTAAATTTTCTTTTCAAAAGTGCAAAACATGGTTGCACGTGTATAACCTATATCAAATTGCTTTCCATCTCAGGGAAAGGGGAGAGAGAGGAGGAAGGGAGAGAATTTAGAACTCACGAGTTGATAAAACAAATGTTAAGAATTGTTTCTGCATGTAATAAAATATTATTATTAAAGTGCAATCACTTTTTTTCTTCTTTTATCTTAACTTCTTCAAAAAGTTTCACCCCTTCTCCTCAACTCTGAGATAAAGTAGTATAGATGAGTCAAAGGACACAAATTGTTCAATAACTATTTGTGTATAATTCCAGAATCCTCTCCTATTCACAGGTCCACAAACAATGCATCAATGTGACTGATTTCCTACATCTCCTCCAGCATTTATCATTTTCCTTTTTTATCTTTACCAATCTGATGGATTTCAGGTAGAAGCACAGAATTACTTCAATTTGCATTTCTCTAATTATTAGTAATTTGGAGTATTTTTTTTGTACAGGTATAGAGAGCCTGAGTTTCTTCCCTTGAGAAATGTCTGTTTATATCCTTAGATCATTTATTACTGGAGGAATGGTTCTTGTTCTTAGAAATTTGAATCAGTTGTTTCTAGATTTTATAAATGGGATCTTTATCAGAGAAACATGCTGCAAAAATTTTCCTCCAATTGTTTCTCTTTTAATCTTAGTTACATTTATGCAGAAACTCAAATTTTGTGTAGTCAAAATTATTCATGTTATTGTCTGTGATCTTCTCTGTCCTTTATTTTGTCATAAACTCTTTCCATATCTGTAGATCTAATAAGTAATTTCTTCCTTGTCTCTATAATTTGTTTATGATGTGACCTTTTATTTCTAGGTCATGTACCCCTTTGGAATATTTGTTGTTTCTTGCAGAGCATTCATATTTCATGACCACAATTTGTTTAGCCTTTTCGCAACTGATTACTATTGTAGCAATCAAGCATTGTTGTACCAAACAAGCAATTATGAAATAATTACTATGTGCTAGCTAAGTGCTATGGACAGGAATACAAAAGAATGAAACAAGAATAAAGTGATTGGAGAACATTTGGTTGAAGATCAGTTGAGGAAAGAATAGGAGCAATCATGTGTTGGAGACATGTAACATATAATACACACTGAAGGAGGAGATGGAGAAGGAGTTCCAGGAACAGATCCCAAACCTGGCACAGGTTGTGCTTGTCCTTCATTTTTGAAGAGGACCATGACATCAGGGACATGATGACATGACTTGCAGTTGACTTGGATTTGAGTGAGGGAGGGCTGTGCAAGGTCACCAGCCTCACTTTCTCCTCCAGAGTCATCTGGGTCCAGTGACCAGATATTCATCAGGATGACTGGAGATAGGCCACGATGCAATGGGAGACCCTGGACTTTTTAGGCTAAGGCCTTTTCAGGTTCTCATTTTTACTGGCTAGATACCTTCCTCCATCAAAGCACAATATAGTAAGGACAAGGAACCTCAGCTATCATGAAATATGTTGATGCTTTCTCTGTTTGCCTAAAGCAGGATAGTTGATACATTCTTGAACAGCCTCAATGCTCATTTTATTTTTCAAAAGGTGGACAAAGTAATAAAGGTAACTAGTGGCCAAAGTTCAAATGATGACAGCCTCAGATGGGGGCGGGAGGAAGAATGAGGAAGAGGTCAATCTATTTTTGAGCTTGTGAGAGACAAAGGTCAAAAATGAATGGCTCTTCTATACTTGCAATATTGGGGGAAAGAAAGTTTCTAATCAGAGAAGGTTCAGAGAAATACAATTTCATGTCTTAAAATTATATGAGAAAGGTTAACCCAAGAAAGATGGGCTGTTGTTAAGAATGTAATTCTTACCACACAGACAAACAATGCCAATGAAAAAGAAACAGTTTCAAAAGCCCAAAGTAAATGTTCAGGAAACTGTCAACCAGCTCATATTTAACAAGACATGTATAAGACATAGGGGGAAAAAAGGCAGGATGGAGATAGACTCACTGAGTGGTTACAAGCATGGCCCTACAAGAATGGGATCTGAGGTTTGCAATTAATGTTAGATAACAAAAGTGTCCTTTTTCTTTTTTAAGTTCTACTAAAGGCAAGGAAGAGATTAAAATGACAATAAAACTATTGTTCAGAATAAATGGGATTAAGGGAATAGACAAAAAAATGGGGTTTCCAGATGTGAGTTGTTTCTAAAATGTGTATTTGTGCTTTGTTTTGTAAATGTCATCTTGTAAATTTCATTTGTTTGTCATTGATGCTTCCTCCCCACACCCTTTAATGTTAATGCTATTTAAGATCTTCCTCCCCATTAATAGGCCTCACAGGGAGACCATTAAAGGAAGTTTGTTTAAAGGATGCTTGCTTATAGAAAGGCTTTCACACCTTTTGCTAATTTCTAATTAGGCATTCTGAGTCACAGAAGGTTGGGATACCTTCTGGCTCTTAGAAGTGTATACATACTCTAAGTTGGTATTTTGTTTTGGGGGCTAGCTTAGGAGAAGGATCTTGTGATTTCCTGGTAGAGATTCTGAGTGGTTGTATGTTGAGAGCTCTCCAACTGCTCAGATGTAAAGACTCTCTCAATCCAGGAATTTATATAAAGTATATAGTTGATTCAGGCAGCCAGAGTCTTGTCTGTTGGTCTTTATTTCTGTGCTTGTATTTTCTCTGTGTTTTTTCTGTTTGTATTTCCTTTGATGTTCAGGGTGCTGACTTTTCCCCTGCACTAGTGAATGTAATTTAAAAAGATTGTTGACCCCTTAAACAGCTATCTTTCCTGTAAAGCAGATCTCAGAACCTGTGCTGGCAGTCATCCTGGATATGCCAGTGTTGTTTCCACTAAACCCCACCCCCAAGAAAAAGTTCCTTAAAAATTTAGTTTGAGGCCAGATGGATTTACAATTGATGGTCAGATGGAATTAAAAATGAATTCTATCAAACATTTAAAGAACAATGAATTTCATTACTATAAAGACTATTTGGGAAAACAGGCAAAGAAGGAATCCTACCAAATTATTTTTATGATACCTAAAATGGGAAGAGTCAATACAGGGAAAGAAAATTATACATCAATTTCCCTAATGAATATAGAAGCAATATATTTTAAATAAAATATTAGCAAAAAGATTACAGCAACTTATCATGAGAATAATGTACTATAATGAGGTAGGATTTATACCAGGAATTCAGGGCCGGTTCAATGTTAGGAAAATTATAAGCATTATTGACCATATCAACAACAAAACTAACAGAACCATATGATTACCTCAATAGAGGCAGAAAATGTTGTTGACAAAATACAACACCCATTCCTATTAAAAACACTAGAAAACAGGAATAAATGGAGTCTTCCTTAAAATGATAAGTAGCATATACTTTAAATCATCCGCAAGTATATATATATATATATATATATATATATATATATATATATATATAT
>NW_027185903.1:13757162-13786017 GCF_028583685.1 Petaurus breviceps papuanus
ATATATATATATATATATATATATATATATATATATATATATATATAATGGGGATAAGCTAGAAGCATTTCCAATAAGATCAGGGATGA
Organism: Petaurus breviceps papuanus; assembly: GCF_028583685.1. Lineage (NCBI taxonomy): Eukaryota > Metazoa > Chordata > Mammalia > Diprotodontia > Petauridae > Petaurus > Petaurus breviceps. The sequence goes on from NW_027185903.1 coordinate 13,757,252, forward strand.
AAAAAGGACATCCATTCTCACCACTGTTATTCAATATTGTACTAGAAATATTAGCTTTAGCAATAAGAAAAGAAAAAGAAATTGAAGGAATTAGAATATGCAAAGAAGAAACAAAGCTATCACTCTTTGATCATGATATGATTATTTACTTATAGAATCAAGTAAAAAATACTTGAAATAATAAACAACTTTAGCAAATTAGCAGAAAGTAAAATAAACCCACATAAATCATCAGCATTTCTATGTATTACTAGCAAAGTCCAACAACAAGAGATAGAAAAATAAATTCTATTTAAAATTACTACAGTGGGGCAGCTACATGACACAGTAAATAGAGCACCTTTCCTAGAGTCAGGAGGACCTGAGTTCAAATCTGGCCTCAGACATTTAACATGTACTAGTCATGTGTCCTTGGGCAAGTCACTTAACCCCAATTACCCTGTCTTTCCCCCTCCAAAAAGCAAAAAATGAAATAAAATAAAATTACTGTAGAAATTATAAAATATTTGGGAGTCTACCTGCCAAAACAAACCCAGAAACTATATGAACACAATTACAAAACACTTTTCACACAAAGAAAGTGAGATCTAAATAATTGGAAAAACATCAGTGATTGTGAGTAGGCCAAACTAATATAATAAAAATGACAATTCTACCAAAATTAATTTATTTATTCAGTGCCATACCAATCAAACTACCAAAAATATTTTATAGAGCTAGAAAAAATAATAAAATTCATCTAGAAGAGCAAAAGGTCCAGAATGTCAAGGGAATTAATGAAAAGAAATGCAAGGGAAGGTGACCTAAACTTACCAGGTCTTAAATTTTATTAAAAATTAGCAATCATCAAAACTACTTGGTACTGGCTAAGAAAAAGGGTGGTGGATCAGTGGAACAGGCTAGGTATACAAGACACATTAGTCAATGACTATAGTAATCTACTATTTAATAAACATAAAGACTCCCATTTCTGAGATAAGAATTTGACAAAAACTTCTGGGTAAACTGGAAAACAGTATGGCAGAAACTAGGTATAGACCAACATCTTATACCATATAACATAATTAAGTAAAAATGGGTACACAATTTAGACATAAAAGCTGATACTATAGGTAAACTGGGAAAGCAAGGAATATTTACCTGTCAGATTTGTGGAGAATGGAAGAATTTATGACCAAACAAGAGATAGAGAATATTAAGAAATGCAAAATGAATAATTTTGATTACATTAAATTGAAAAGGTTTTGCAAAAACAAAACCAATGCAATCAAGATTTGGAGGTATAGCAGCAAGCACCCTAGCATACCAAGGAAGGATGCTAGCAGAGGTTCTTTGATCTACTTTTCTAAAGGAAAGCAACTCAAAAGAGTGTTAACAATATTATTTAATGAAACATATATCATTTACCTCGTTCATAGCAAAAAGTCAGCACCCTGAACTTCAGAGAATACAAACTGAAGTTACAAGCAGAAAAAAATACTGACAGAGAAAACAACAGTTCACTAACAGACAGGGCTTCTAACTGTCTGACCCTCATATACCTACAGAGTTAGAGAGAAGCACCAACATCTGGGTTTTCAAATTTGGGGGGGTTCAACAGCTACCCAGAGTCTCATCTGGCCAAATCATACAACTCTTCTGAAAGTGAGTCCCAAAGCAAAATATTACCTCAGAGGTATATATAGCCTTCTCTAAGGTCAGAGAACATCACAACCCTTGTGACCCACTGCCTTATTCCAAAGTAACAAGGTATGTGCCTTCCTGAAAAACAAGACTCCCTAAGCAAGCTTCTCCTGTCAGGCTCTACTCCACCCTTCAGCAAACTCTTCACCCCACAGGCTCCATGCAACCACATTCAGCCTATTACTGGGCAGAGTATATTTTCAAATCAGGGAAGGTCCTCAAATTCCCTTAGGCTTATTAAGGTGCAGGGAAGATCTTGAAATTCCCTTACAGGAGGAAAACAGAAAACTGGGAAAGAAGTTTTACAAACAGTGTCTCTGATAAAGACCTCATTTCTAAAATATACCGAGTACTGAGTCAAATTTGTAAGAATACAAGTCATTCCCCAATTGGTAAATGATCAAAGGATATGAACAGGCAGTTTTCAGATGAAGAAATGAAAGCTATGTGTAGCTGTATGAAAAAATGCTCTAAATCACTATTGATTAAAGAAATGAAAATCAAAACAATGCTTAGGTACCACATCACACCTATCAGATTGGCTAACATGACAAACCAAGAAAATGATAAACACTGGAGAAGATGTGGGAAAATTGGAACACTAACACATTATTGGTGGAGTTGTGAACTAATCCAAGCATTCTGGAGAGCGATTTGGAATTATGTCCAAAGGACTATAAAACTGTACATACCCTTTGACCCAGCAAAACTACTTCTAGGGCTGTATCCCAAAGAGATAATTTAAAATGACCCACATGTACAAAAATATTTATAGGAGCTCTTTTTGTGGTAGCCAAGAATTGGAAATTGAGGGGATATCCATCAACTGGGGAATGGCTGAACAAGTTGTGGTATATGAATGCAATGGAATACTATAGTGCTATAAGAAATGATAAGCAAGCAGACTTCAGAAAAACCTGGCAAGACTTATATGAACTAATACTTAGTGAAGTGAGCAGAACCAGGAAAATACTGTACACAGTGATAATCACATTGTACAATGACTGATTTCAATAAACTTAGCTCTTCTTAGTAATGCAAGGATCTAAGACAACTTGAAAAGACTCATGATGGAAAATGCTATCCATATACAGAGAAAGAACTTGGAATCTAAATGTAGACGAACGAATACTATTTGCTCTCTTTCTTTCTTTGCTCTGTTTATTGTTTTCTCATGGTTCCTCCCATTAGTTCTAATCCATTTTTACATCATGACTTATGTGAAAATATGTTAAATATGAATGCATAATTAGAGCCTATATCAGATTGCATGCCATCTTGAAAAGGGGGGAGGAAAGTGAGGGGGAGAAAATTTGAAACTCAAAATTTTATGGAAGTGAATGTCGAAAACTAAAAATAAATTAATTATTTTTTTTTTAAATTCAGTTTAGGGGAGGCTAAATGGCACAGTGAATAGAGCACAGGCCCTGGAGTCAGGAGGACCTGAGTTCAAATCCAGCCTCAGACACTTAACACTTACTAGCCATGTGACTTTGGGCAAGTCACTTAACATCAATTATCCTGCCCTCACCCCTCCATAAAGCAAAAAAAAAAAATAAAATAAAAATTCATTTTGAAAATTTCTTTGCAAAACAGAGACTTCCCAGTCTTACACTAGCTTTTACCATATATGTTACCTTGTGGAAGTCACAACCTCTCTGTGCCTCTTTCTTTATCTAGAAAATAAGTAGGTTGGACTAGGACAACTTCTAAGACCCATTCCAGCTTCAAATCTATGATCTTAGGTCTTCAATTTCTTTTTTTTTGTCTCTGGGTAGCACCTAGTACAATGTTGAGTACACAGAAAATACTTTGGAGTTATCACTCAATAGACATAGTCGGAGAGAGGTGAGGAGTGGGTGACCTCCCTGGATCAGAGATTGTTTTAGAGAGAGTAATGAGATAAACAAATTGGTGAAAGGTCTAAAACTTCTGGCCCAGAATTTGGTCTCAATTCAATGAGTAATATTTCTGATTTATTACAAGCACTGTTTTACTTCCCAGAGGTCAACTGGTACCACATTATTTGTCACTGTTTTGCTCATATGTTTGTGCTTGTGTATGAGTAGGTGTGTGGGGAGTGTGTGTGTGTGTGTGTGTGTGTGTGTGTGTGTGTGTGTACTCAAATGTGTGCCGTGTAACAGAAATCTTGGAATTGAATTATAGTTCCTTTGGCCTAACTCAGCAGGGTCTGACTCAAGCTTACTTGTGACTCAAGCCATTGTGGTTGCTTTGGGTTCCCCAAAACTGTCTCCTCTAATTCTGTGTGGGTCCCAGCCTGTGGGCAAAATAGGGGCTCCCTAGCAGAGTCCAAGGCCAACAGAGCAAGAAGCAGCAAAGGGCATAAAAATCATCCAGGGGTCAAAGTGCCAGGAATGCCATGAAGCCAGGAATCCAGATCCAGATCAGTTGTTATCTCTTGGTCTCCCCTTCACTAGGCATGATCCCCTTCCCTAATACCTCATTCTCCTCTTTGTAACATTTTCTATTTTGAAAGATCATTATTTTTCTGGTTGTATGACCCTACTAGATGGTAAACACCTTGAGAACAGGAATTTTTTTAATTTAATTTTTGTATCGCTAGGACCTGACAGAGTAGAATGAACATAACAGGTGCTTATGAATATTTGCTAAATTGAATGGAGTCTGAGGGGCATGGAAGTAGCAGATGTCAGGAAGAGGAAAATGAATCCCCAGGAAAAATCAATATCACTAGACCCACAGTTCTTAATCTCTTTTGTTTCATAGATGTTAGCAGTTTGGTGAAGCTCATAAACCCTTTTTAAGAATAACTTGCAAAAAAAATCATAACTGAAGTAAATGCTAACTTTCAGTTAGCAATTAATGAAACTGAGATGTAATTTTTTTTTCCATTCAAGTTCACAGACCCCATGAAACTCCATATTGGGAATCCCAACAAGTCAAGTGACCAAGCATTTCTTAAGACCCTACTATGTTCACAGCACCATGTTATATACTGGAAATACAAAGAAAGGTAAAACCAGTTCCTGCCCTTAGAAAGCCCCCATACAGTGGGGGAAACTCCATATAAATACCCATAGACAAACAATATATATAAAGTGCAGGTCACGACTTACGGTGGAGGGATGGCACTAGCACCAACATCCTCCTTTCTCTGTTAAAATTGGAAATATGCTCAGGACAAAAATCTGAAATGAGATCTAGCTTTAATTTACTCAGTGATAATGTTTCACCAAAAGTCATAGTTAATCAAATATAAGTCCACCAAACCCATGTTCTTTCACTTTTGTACCTTTGCTTTTTTCTGCATTTTTCATTAGAAAGTTAATTTAATACAAAGTTCTGATTCATCCAGGGGTATCTTCCATACTTTTCCCAGGCCAGGACTAATTCCCAGAGCATAGGCATCCTGAGCCTACAGAAGAGAGGAATTTATTAGATTAGAAAGGAGATTGAGACAGAAGCAATGGCAGACAGCTTCTGGCTCATAACTGGAGCTGCTCCCTATTTCTTTCTCTGGTCCCCTCTACCTTCTCAGGACCCTCACATCTTGGGTTCCTCAGTCACTGTTTTCACTAGCATCTACAATTTCCTACCACCATCACAGTCCAAACTGCTCCTTCCTCTACATTAGTAGTAGAATGGTCTTTGAAAAGAATACTAGTTGTATTTAGCTACAGCTGTTCCTACTGTAGCAGACCAAGCCTCATAGTTCCCACCACCTCTAATTTATCCTCTTGGCTTTACACAGCAATGCAGGAAAGCTGCCAATACCTGTTGTACATGGTTTATACAAAAAGGAATTATATTTCAATGCCAAGTGGTCTGACTAAACTCTCTTATGAAACTGTATGCAGATTTTTATATCTTTTTTTCTTTTGAGTCATTTGATTCTTAGCCCTTAAACTTTTGAGATACCATGTATTTCCTCTGTGCTTGGGGTCTCATGCTTACTGACTTAGATAAATTATTAACATGTTTGTTATTCCAACTTCATTGGCTCAGCTTCCCACTGTCACTAACAATCTTCATACTGAAACAATTAACTGTTGACCTAGGTTTGGGGAAAGATGGACTGATAACTTCCAGACCCAAGTTATTGATTTAGGATGCTTTGGATGAGAATCAGAATTATTGTTTTCCTTAACACTGGTGTTTGTGTCTTAAAGATCCCTCAGGTCTCATCTGGTATTTCACAAAATTAGAGCATGGATTCTGTGGTTACAGGGTGACTTCATCGGGGCTAACAACAGCAAGGCATCAAATGCATCAAATCTTGGTGCCCAGAATGGGTTGGGGGTACTCCGATGGGGAAGGGGACTTGAGAGAAGAAAAAATGCAGAGCCTTGTCCTGGTTGCAGTAAAGACAGAGGAAGAGAAACAAATGGGAATAACATGGAGAAAGAATATATGTTAAGATTATTTTTTTTGTGAGTAAGGGGGAATAAACCATTAAGGACCTCATCTCCTACAGGCTCTGAGCCAAAGGTTCCCTGATTGGAGGAAAAATTTCAGACTCTGCTTTTCTGAGTCCCAGGACCCATGAGAGATGGCATTCTCAGTTGTCCCCTCAAACATCTGTCTGAATTAGGTCACAAACTCCCCAAGGGCAAGGTCTGTAGAATTTTCATGTGAGACAGTACCTAAAGGAAAGATCACACTATCCACAGCTGGTTCCAAACTCTTTCCCTTCCCATTTCCCACTCTATCCACCCCAGGTTCTGGAGCTGGGTTTTGGTGTTTTTATTTTTGTTTTTTGCTGTCATTACCTGCCCTAGTTTATCATATTATAAGCAATGTGAGAGCTAGAAAAGATCCTAGAGTCTGTCATTCTATTCCAGCCTCCTCTTTTGAAGAGACAAGGAAACTGAAGCCCCAAAAAGTTGTGACTTCCCAACATTTGCAAGACTGGCAGATGGCCCCGCTGAAGTCTATGACCTCCCTGTCCAAAGCTCTTTGTGCTGCTGGATGCAGGTGGGTAGGTGGGTGGTGGTGGTGGAGGAGGAGATGTGGGAAATATTTTAGCTGAGATGAGTTTGGAGTTTTCCAAAAAAAAAATTTGCTAAGAAGCTTAGGGAAAACATGTAAGCAAAGAAATGGGCATATTTTACTGAACTAACATCTAATCATGTTAGCTTGACTAGTGTGGCTTGTGAGGCTTACTTGCCCCTGAAGCCAAGGATCCCAGGACTCTAGATTTAGAGTTGACAGGGGCTTTTAACTTCTGACCTCCAGGTTTTGTAGACGAGCAGCTGAAGTCCTGAAAGGCAAATTTCCCCTCCTTTCCCCTTGGTGATTAAAAAGATAGCTAGATTTGGATCCAGAGGTCCTGGGTTTAAATCTCAGCTCTGTCCAATCTGTGTGACTTTGGCCAAGTCACTGAAACTCTCTAGGGCTTGAGATTCCTCATTTATAAAGCGAGGAACTGAACTAGTTCACCTACAAGATCCTTCTAACTCTAGACCAATAATTCTAGATCTAGGGAATTCTTTAAATTCGCCATCAAATTACAGATAATTAATATAACTTTAATCACTATATGACTCCAGGTGACCTGCCTTGTTTATGGTAAGATGGAAAGTATTTTGTCAATTACTGGCTATGAGACCTTGGGCCAGTCACTTACTTGGACCAGTTGCAGTTTCTTCATCTGCAAATTGGTTATAATAATATTTGCACTGCCTACCTTATGGGCCCTCATCACCTTTCACTTAGATTCTCACAAAAGCTTGGGATTGGGGCTTCCATATTTCTCTTCTCCAATTCATCTTCCAAATAGCTGCCAAGATAATTTTCCTAATCTTCCACTGGTGTGACCAAGTCACTAGTCTTGTTCCTTGCTGTCTTTAGACTTAAATACAAAATTCTAAGCTTGGTACTTAAATCTTTTACTTTGTGACTCCAGCTAATTTTTGAAGACATTTCACATTATGGTTCTTCATGCCCTCTGCATTTCAGCAAACTTATTTACTAGTTGTTTCTTAAACTCAGCATTTTATCCATGTTTTTTGCATGGCATATCCTATATTCTTGGATTGGACTTCCTCCTTTCTTCTTAGAGTCCTTGACTTCCTTCATGGATTGATTAAGGTACCTCCTTCTAGGAGAAACCTTTGATAATTCTGTACTGTTTCTCCCCCTCCCACTTAAGAACCTCTCCCTCTTCAAAGGAAAGCCTCTATGTCAACATTATATCCTATCCTCCAGGAACATGTCAACTTCTTGGTGGCAAGGGCTACTTTGTATAGGGAGGGTGGGCAGTGAAGGGAGAGAGCGGGCTTTGTATTCCTAGGACCTGGAACATACACACATATGTGTGTATGCATCATTTGTGTGTATATATATATTCATATATATATCCATATATATATATATATATAGCTCTGTTATGTATGTAACTCTTCTATATATGTATGTATACACCTTTATATATAGCTTTATATATGTATGTATATATACCCCCAAAAAGCACATATACATATGTAGCTCTGGTCTATATATTTGTGTTTATACATATATATGTGTGTATACATATTATATATATATATATATATATATATCAGGTTCTTAATAAATACTTGAAATAAACCAAAAAAATTATTCTAGAAATCTAATAAAAAAAGCAGGATGTTCTATCTAAGAGAATGGGGTATTTACTCTCTTTTCTACTCAGAACTGCTCTGCTCTGGATCACTTACATGGATCAAGTTCATTCCTAGAGGATTCTGACCAGCTATAACCTGGATTAGACCTCTTTCCTCACACTCATTGGTCATTAGTTTCCACTACCAGAAGCTCTAGGGAAAAAATAAGTTAAGGCTTTGCATTGGTCTCATGTCTAGGTTCTTCCCCCAAGGAAGGAGGAGAAAGGTATTCCATGTTTCATAGGAATCAGTTATTGGATAGATATTTATTTCTCTCACTCTGGCTCATTAAAACCCCTGCCCCAGAAAAAAAAATTGCTTAAGGTTTGGATGTGGTTTATGTCCAGGGTCTCCCTAAAGAGAAAAGTAATAACAGTATTCAATATACAATATATAGGAGGTATGAAAAAAGTATTTATTTCTTATACATACAAATGCTCATTGACAGAAAGACTTAAAGCAGGTTTGTAACTTAACTTTTAACTATAGTTATACTCTCCCAGGAGGCTGATGTTTAAACTTCATCAAAACATAAAATAGCTACAGGCCTACTCAATAGGCATTATTATATTTCATCTTAGTTCTGCACTATACAAACAACTTCAGGCCATGTCTTTTGGTAAAACAGATCGTGTTTGGACCCTTCCTCTTTTTAATTGTGGTCTTCTCCAAAAGTGCCCAAATAGTTTGCTGGGACCTCTTCCCAGAGCCACCACTAAGCTGCTACCAGAAGTATGTCTCAATTTACAAGGTCAACCATAGTGCTGGCTACATTCATCTCAGGATCTCAGGATAGATACCAGTGCACCTAATATCAGAGAACACAAGTAGATAGCCCAAGGCTCAGTTTAAGCCTCACCTTGGTAGCATGTAGGTTTTATGGTTCGTGTACTCACAGCTACATGTGAGCCAGGGTAGGACTAGAGCAAATGGTCCCTTTTTCACCCCTTACCAGAAATTGCTCAAAATAGTCCTGATGCAATCTCAGCTGCAAGAGAAGAATGCACTAAGGATGGGGTAACTGCCTTTTAAATATTCACTGAGTCATCAGTGCTTCCTGCTTAGTGGTCAAAAAGGGCCATGGCCATCTTTGCCATCTCAAAGCACCAACCTCCTTGGTCATTGAGTAACACACACATAGCCCTCTGGGAGCAGGAAGGATAGCTCTGTGTATGGTGAGAGATGACCTTAGTTACACTCCAAACAAACATTAAAAATAACAGATATAATTCACATTAAAGGAATGTTAAAAGCCCGTGGCACCCAGCACAGTGCTACTTCCTTCAGGGAAATCACTATTAATTAAATGTAATTGGGAAGGTTTCAAGGAGACATGGAATAGGGGACTATGAACAAGTATCACGTAAACATCTCTCCTTGTATCCCTTGTCTTTCACTAACAGTGAGCTGTGACCTGACACCTTTCCCTACTCATTCTGGAAAGCAGGGAGCACATTGTGAATTCTGTAAAGCTATTCTTGCTACTGTTACCAATATTGTAAGTAGGGGAATACAGTGAATCCACAGAAATAAAAGGAGCATTACAAATTACTCGGGGGCACAATATATGCTGGGGCATTTTTTTTTCTACTTGAGTGTAGAGGGAAGAGAAAGAAAGGTAAAAAAAAAAGAGATGGGGAGTAGCTACATGGCACAGTGAATAGAGTACCAGCCCTGGAGTCAGGGGGACCTGAGTTCAAATTCACCTCAGACACTTAACACTTACTAGCTATGTGACTTTGGGCAAGTCACTTAACCCCAATTGCCCTCCAAAAAGCAAAAAAAAGAAAAGAAATGGACTAAGTTAACATAAGTCTTTAGTGTGTGGGAAAGGCCTCAGTGGCAACTATAAAGTTAATCAAGGGTATATTATCCTTAAATGCTCAAACATTAGACAGGAAGAAAGGGAGAGCTAACTAGGGTATGTTTTTATTCCTATCCAGGTAACTCTGTGATAACTCATAATACTCGACTAAGCTTGCTACTTGCAGTGAGGTGCAGAGGAGGGGATCAACTATAAATGAATGAATACAAAATCATTTGTTAAGAGTTCACAGTATGACAATGGGCTAAATGTTGGGGACACAAATACAAGCAAGATAGTCCCTGTCCTCGAGCTTATATTCCAATAAGGGGCAATGATGCTTAGAGTTTTCCTAATACTGAACTAGTTCTACAAATGATGACCAAGGAAGGGAGTCTTGGTCTAGAGAATCACAGGGGTGGTGGGTTGCTCCATAGGACAACTGATTAACTCTTCCTTTTTAGAAACAATAGCAATATTGATGATCAAAAGGATATGTCTGGGGGCAGCTAGGTGGCTCCGTGAATAGAGCACTGGCCCTGGAGTCAGGAGGAGCTGAGTTCAAATCCAGCCTCAGATACTTAACACACACACACACACACACACACACACACACAACTTGCTATGTGACCTTGGGCAAGGCACTTAATCCCAATTGCCCTACCTGCCACCCTCCAAAAAGCAAACAAACAAAAAACAAACCAAAAAAAAGGATAAGTCTGTATTTACAGATATAGTCATTCCTATGCAGTCTAAGATGCATTTCTGTAAAGTCATTGTAAGACTTAGTCTTATCTTTCTAGGGTGAAGTTTAAGAACTCCAGACTTTACAATTTGTGAATTTGTTTAGTTGTGTAGTAGTTGGTGTGCCCATGCATTGTCTTATATCCCATTGCAGATTTTGTTCTTTCCCTGATGCTATCTCCTTCACAAGAGTAATTCATTGTTAAGGTATGAGCTTTCCTTCCCTTCAGTACTTGTTGCCCTATGGGGGCCCCAGTGACTTCAGTGGATTGGTTAGCCTGATGGTTTATGAACCCTCTGGGCCTAGCCTTTAAAAAAAAGGCTGAAGATTAGAGAAAGAATAAGAACTCAGGTCTCACATATCTGGCTTTGTTTCCCTAGAGACAAGCTTCTACATCCACATGGGTCTCAAGGGACCCATGTGTTCCAGGGAGCCATAAGTAGTGCAGGCTCTCCAGGACAAAACCTCCTAGCCCCAATGCTTTGGTTTACATGCTTGAGCTTGCCTAGACTCAATAAACTGAAACATGAAATACTGGGTGAAATATGAACTTGCTACATTAGGGAGGAAGAATTAAAGACTGCTGATCAATAAATTTTTTATTTATGTCATTAAATATTTCCTAATTACAAGTCAAAAATTTTTTAACATTAAACTTTTTCTAAATTTTGAGTTCCAAATTTTCTTCTTACCTTCTAACTTGCCTCCACCACTTAAAAAGGCAAGCAGTATGGTATTGATTATAGATGTGGAAGTCTTATAAAACACATTTCCATATTAGCCATGTTGCAAAAGAGAACACACACACACACACACACACACACGTACTCGAAGAAGAAGGAAGAAGAGGAGGAGAAAATAAAGAGTAAAAAAAGTGTGCTTCAATCTGTATTGAAAGTTCATCAGTTCTCTGTTTGGAAATGAAGAGCATTTTTCATCTTTGATCCTTTAAAATTATCTTGGACCATTGTCTTGATCAGAATAGCTAAGTCTTCCACAGTTGATCATCATTACGTTACTGTTATTGTATACAGTGTTCTGGATCTTTTCATTTAAGCAATTTATATGAGCCTTCCCAGGTTTTTCTGAAACTATACTCTTCATCATTTATTATAGCACAATAGTATTCTATCATAATCATATACAACAACCAGTTCAGCCATTTCCCAGCTGACAGGCATTCTCTTAATTTCCAAGTCTGTGCCACCACAAAAAGAGTTGCTATAAACATTTTTGTATAAATAGGTCCTTTTCCTTTTATCTCTCTGTGATATAGACCTAGTAATGGTATTGCTGGATCAAAGTAAGACCAGAATATACACAGACCCAAGTATGCACAGTTTGTTAAACCTTTGGCCATAGTTCCAAATTGTTCTCCAGAATGATTAGACTAGTTTACAATTCCACCAATAGTGCATTAGTGTCCCTATTTTTTCCATTTCCCCTCCAGCATTTGCCATTTTCCTTTTCTCTCATGTTAGCCAATCTGATAGATGTCAGGAGGTATCTCAGAATTGTTTTAATCTGAATTTCTCTCTTTAATAGTGATTTAGAGCATTTTTTTTCATGTAACTATGGACAACATTGATTTATTCTTCTGAAAACTGCCTGTTCATATACTTGACAATTTATAAATTGGAGAATGACTTATATTTTTAAAAATTTGTTTCCAATGTATTTCAGAAATGAGGTCTCTATCAGAGAAATTACTGTAAATTTTTTTCTCAGTTTCTTGTTTAACTTTTAATTTTGGTTGAATTATTTTGTTTGTACAAAATCTTTTTAACTTTGTACAGTCAAAATTAACTTTTTATTTTCTGTTATCCTCTCAGTGTCTTGTTTGGACAAAAACTCTTTCCTTGTCCATAGATTTGATAGCTTTTTCTATGCTTTCCTAATTTACTTATGGTATTCCCCTTTATGTCTAAATCATGTACCCATTTTGACTTTATCTTGGTATATGGTGTGAAATGTCAGTCTCTACCTAGTTTCTGACAAACTGCTTTCCAGTTTTCCTAGCAATTTTTCTCAAGTAGTGAGTTTGGATCTTTGAGTTTATCAAACACTAGATTGCTATGGTCATTTATTGTATTGTGTATCTAATCTATTCCACTGATCCACTACTCTGTTTCTTGGTGTTATACTGTTTTCATGATTACCATTTGGTAATAGAGTTTGAAATCTAGTATTGCTATGCCACCTTCCTTCACATGTTTCCCCTTGATATTCTTGACCTTCAGATGAATTTTTCTATTTTTTCCCTGGCTGTATAAAATATTTTTGGTAGTTTGATTGGTATGGCACTAAATAAATAAGTTAACTTAGATTGAGTTGTCATTTTTAATGTATTAGCTCAGCCAACCCATGAGCAAGTAATATTTCTCCAATTGTCTAGATTTGTTTTTATTTGTGTGGAGTGTTTTATAATTGTGTTAGTATAGTCCCTAGGTTTGTCTTGGCAGGTAGACTCCCAAACATTTTATATTGTGTACAATTATTTTAAATGGAATTTCTCTTTCCATATCTCCCTGCTGGGTTTTGTTAGGTGGTATATAGAAATGCTCGTGGTTTGTGTGGGTTTATTTTATTTCCTGCAACTTTGCTAAAGTTGTTAATTGTTTCAACTAGTTTTTCTAAAGGGTGTCTTAGGTATACCATCATATCCTCCACAAAGAACAATAGTTTTGTCTCCTCATTGCCTATTCTTATTGCTTCAATTTCTTCGTCTTGTCTTATGACTAATGCTAGCATTTCTAATATAATATTAAATAACAGTGGTGATAATAGATCCTTTTTTCACCTCTGATTTTATTGGAAAGGCTTCTAGCTTATCCCCATGACAGACAATGCTTGCTCTTGGTTTTAGATTTCCTTTTATTATTAGATTTAGATTCCTTATCATTTTAAGAAAGGTTCCATTCATTCCTATGCTTTTTAGTGTTTTTAATAGGAATGGAAGTTGTATTTTGTCAAATACTTTTTCTGCATCTGTTGATATAATCATATGATTTTTATTGTTTTTGTTGTTGATCTGATCGAGTTTGCTTATAGTTTTCCTAATACTGAACTAGCTCTACAAATCTTGCCATACATAACACTTTGTCATAATATATGATCTTCGTTATATGTTGCTACAATCTCCTTGCTAGTATTTCATTTAAAAGTTTTGCACCAATATTTATTAAGGAAATTGATCTTTAGTTTTCTTTTTCTTTTTTCCGCTCTCCCTGGTTTATGGATCAAAACCACATTTGTATCATAAAAGGAATAAGCAGGACTCCTTCTTTACCTGTTGGGGTTAAGTTTTCCATAAATGTTTGGTAGAATTCACTTATAAATCTATCTGGTTCTTGGGATTTTTTTTTCAAGAAGTTCATTTATGACTTGTTTAATTTTTTTTTTCTAAGATGGCATTTGAATATTTATTTCCTCTTCTGTTAATCTGGGCATTATATATTTTTTCTACAAATTCATCCATTTCACTTAGATTGTCAGCTTTACTGACATATAATTGTATAAAATAAATTCTAAAAATTGCTTTAATTTCATCTTCATTTGTGGTATATTCACCTTTTTCATTTTTGATGTTAGTCATTTGCTTTTTTCTTTTTTTTTTTTTAGATTAACCAATTAACCAATAGTTTATCTAATGTACTGGTTTTGTCACAGAACCAGTTTCTAATTGTATTTATTAGTTGAAGGTTGGTTTTTTTTTTCAACTTTCAGTTTTATTCACCTCTTATTTTAAGGTTTCCACTTTGATGTTTAGTTGATGATTTTTAATGTGTTTTTTTTTAGATTCTTGGCCAATTCATTTATCTTTTCTTTCGCTCTTTTACTGATGTATTTAGAGATATAAAATTTCCCTTAAGTACTGCTTTGGGTGCATCCCACAAATTTTAGCATGTTGTCTCATTGCCATTCTCTTTAATGACATTATTAATTGTTTCTACAATTTGTTCTTTGACACACTAATTCTTTAGGATTAGATTATTTAGTTTCCAATTAATTTTTAATCTATGCCTCTGCAGTCCTTTATTGATTTTTTTTTGGTTTTGCATTATGGTCTGAAAAAGATATATATAATATTTAATATTTGTTTTTGAGGTCTTTATGCCCTAATACATGATCAGTTTTTGTGAAGGTACTGTGTACAGCTGAGAAAAGGTATACTCCTTTTATTTACCTTTGATTTTCTTTGTCTATCATATCTATCTTTCCTAAGATTCTAGTTGTATCTTTAATTTTTTTGTTATTTGTTTGATGATTGGACTTACCTAGCTCTGAGAGAGGAAAGTTGAGGTTCCCCACAAATCAAGTTTTACTTTTTATTTTCTCCTGTAATTTATTTAACTTTTCCTTTAAGAATTTGGATGCTATGCCATTTGGTGCATATATGTTTAGTACTGATGTTACTTCATTGTTTATGTTACCTTTTAGCAAAATATAGTTTCCCTGATTATCTCTTTTGATTAGGTCAATTTTTGCTTTTACTTTGTCTGAAGTCATTATTGTACCTCCTCAAAAGTCTGTTATGATTCTGACCACTATCTCCCTTAATTTGTCCTCCTTTCTATAAATCTCCTCCCACCCCCACCTCTTATGCCCTTCCCCTCCTACTTCCCTGTAGAATAAGATAGAGTTCTACACTCAGTTGATTATGATTATTATTACCTCTTTGAGCCAATTCCAATGAAAGTAAGGTTCAAGTGCTGCCCACCACCCCACCCATTTTCCCCTCCACTGTAAAAGTTCTTGTTTTTGTGCTTCTTTTATATGACATAATTTCCTCTTTTCTTCCCCCTTCCCCCTACTCCCAGTGCACCCTTCTTTCTTATCCCTTCCCAATAATGATAAAATTCTTAGGAGTTACAAGCATCATTTTCCCATATCAGAATGTAAAAAGCATAACCTTTCTGAATTAATTTCTCTTTCATGTTTGCCTTTTTATACTTCTCTTGAGTCTTATATTTGAAAGTCAAATTTTCTATTCAACTTTGGTCTTTTCATCAGGAATACTTGAAAGCCCTCTGTTTCATTAAACATCCCTTTTTCCCTTGAGGGAGTATAATCAGTTTTGCTGAGTAGGTGATTCTTGATTATAGTCCTAGTTCCTTTGCCCTCCAGAATATCTTATTCCAAGCCCTCCACTCCTTCAATATGAAAGGTGCTAAATCTTGTGTGATCCTGACTGTGGACCCATGATACCATAGTTGTTTCTTTCTGGCTGCTTGCAATATTTTCTCCTTGATCTGGGAGCTCTGGAATTTGGCTATAATATTCCTGGGAGTTTTCATTTTGAAATATCTCTGAGGGGGAAACTATGACTTCTTTTGATTTCTAATTTACCCTCTTGTTCTAAGATATCATGGTAAACTTACCTCACTTACATCTTAAATATGATGTCTCAATTCTTTTTTTTTAATGCCTTTCAGGTGGTCCAATAATTCTTAAATTATCTCTCTTCAATCTATTTTCCAGGTGAATTGTTTTTCTACTGAGATACTTCACATTTTTTCTGATTTTTTTTTCATTCTTTTGACTTTGTTTATTGTTTTTTGGTGTCTCATGAAGTCATTGACTTCCACTTGCCCAATTTTAGTTTTTAAGGAGTTATTTTCTTCAGTGAGAGTTTGTACCCCCCTTTTCACTTGGTCTATTTTGCTTTTTGAGTAATTCTTTTCTACAGTTAATTTTTATGCTTTTTAAAAAAACCATTAGGATAATTATATTTGTATGTATGTATGTATTAATGTGTGTGTGTATAAAATTTTCTTCAGTATTTTACCAGGCTGTTAATGCTCTTTTCATAATTTTTTTGCACTATTATAATTTATTTCCCTATTTTTTTCTTCTATCACTCTTATCTCTTTCCTTATTGCTTTCAGAAATTCTTGTTTGGCCTGTGTCCAGTTAGCATTTTTCTTTGAGGCTTTGGTTATAGCTGTTTTCATGATGTTTTCTTCTGAGTTTGTGTCTTGATCTTTCCTGCCACAGTGACAACTTTTTTTGTTTTTTTTTTTTTTTGAGGGGGAGAGGCAGGGCAATTGGGGTTAAGTGACTTGCTCAAGGTCACACAGCTAGTAAGTGTTAAGTGTCTGAGGCCGGATTTGAACTAAGGTCCTCCTGACTCCAGGGTCAATGCTCTATTCACTGCACTACCTAGCTGCCCCCTACAGTGACAACTTTTTATGGTCAAATTCTTTTTTGTTATTGTTGTTGGTTCATTGACTTTGAATTTTATGTTAAAGTTGGGCTCTGCTCACCCGGGGGTGAGAAGGCAGTGTCCCAAGTTTTAGGCTCTTTTTGTGCTGTTCTTTTCAGAGCTAGTTCTGAGGATCTGCAAGTTTTTTGGTACTTCTAAGGTAGTGTGATCTGGGGAAAGGTGTGGTCACTGCTCTCTGGTCTCTACCTAGGAAGGGCCCCTGTTTCTCTATAGAGTCAGAAGTAGCCAGGTAGCTCAAAAATCATCCCTACAAATTCTTTCAGTATCAGAGGGTGTATTTAGTAACTATATGAACTTGAGTAAGTTACACTGCCTTTTTGAGATACTGTTTCCTAATCTATGATATAAGCCTAGTAATGCTTAAAATATTTCCTGCAAAGATTTAAGGTTGAAGTAAGATGGTGTATACAAAACATTTTGTAAGCAGAAAGCATTATGGAAATGTGAGCTGTTAGAGGAAAATACTATGTTTATGTTTGAGTTCTTTGTCATCTCTATAAATTTACATCATCATCATGATAATAAACATTTATATAGCACTTTAAGTTCTGGGAAGTACTTTACATATTTTATCTTATTTGATCCCCATATCAGCTCTGTAAGATAGGTACTATTATTATTCCCATTTTATAAATGAGAAAACTGAGATAGGGAAGTTAAGATTCCCAAGGTCACACAGCTAGTAAGTATCTAAGACAAGACTCAAATGCAGGTATTCTTGACTCCAAGTCCTGAACTCTATTTACTCTTCCCATCTGGCTGACTCTTGATTTTTTACTGATAGTTCCTGTTTTTACATCATGTTAATTTTTTTTTTATTTTTGAGGCAATAAGGGTTAAATGACTTGCCTAAGGTCACACAGCTAGGAAGTATCTGAGGCCAGATTTGAACTCAGATCCTCCTGATTCCAGGGTTGGTGCTCTATCCACTGTACCTCCTAGCTGTCCTCATCACTTTTATTTTAGAATCTATCTTTACTAGCCCTTCCCTATTCAGTAAGCCTTCTTTTGCAGCAGAGATTGAATAAGAAAAAGAAAAAAAGTTGAGTAAAATCAATCAATACATCAACTCATTTGAGAAGATATGCAATATTCCACACTAATAGCCCAATCTCTCCAGTGAAGGGAAGGAAGATAATTTTCTCAATCTTTTCTGGGTCAAAGCTTGGCCATTATAATTAGAGATTAATTTTGGTTTATTGTTCTTCCCATTGACTGTAGTTATGTCTAGTTCTGCTTATTCTACTCTTTTTCAGTTCATGTAAGTCTTCCTAGAACAGCTAGGTGACACAGTGGATAGAACCCTGGGCTTGGAATCAAGAAGACCTGAGTTCAAATCTGGCCTCAGGACACTTCCAAGCTGTGTGACTCTGGGCAAGACTTAACCCTGTTTGCCTTGCTTTCCTCATCTGTAAAATGAGCTAGAGAAGGGAATGGCAAACCACTCCAGTATTTTTACCAAGAAAACCCCAAATGGAGTCATGAAGAACTGGACACGACTGAAATGACTCAATAGTCACAAAAAAAAATTCTTCCTATGTTTCTTTGAATTTTTCATATTTACCTGTTTTTACAATGTAGCAGTACTTCATTATATTCATGCACTACAATTCGTTTAGTCATTCCCTGATTGGTGGATATCTACCTTTTTCCAGTTCTTTTCTATCACAAAAAGTAATGCAATCAACATCATGGTATATACAAGTGTATACATAAATACGTATGTGCATATATATATATATATACACATATGCATATACTTATATGTGTGTATATGTATGTGTTTGTGACTTTTTTTTCTCTTTCTTTGACCTCCTTGGGACATATACCTACCATTGGGAGACCTTGAGTTAGAATGTAGATATTCTAATAACTTTTTTAAAATTCCAAATTACTTTCCAGAATTGTTGGACCTATTCATAGTTCCACCAACAGTGTATTATCATATCTGCTTTACTATCTCAATCCACTATCAACTAATTCCACCTTTTTTCATCTTTGCCAATTTGTTGGGTTTGAGGTAAATCCAATCTCAACCCTTCACGGGGAGAGTGGATTCTTTTAAAAAGTGAAGATATTATGAGCTGAAGTGATAGATTAGCTGTATACATTACCTTTGAAACTCATTAGGTCTGCAAAAAAAAAAAAAAAGACTTAAAAACTAATTTGCATTGATTCTTTTATGTCCCTTTGCTCTCCCAGCCAAACTTCACCTTCCTTCATTCCCTTTGGGTTAGTTTGTTTTCCTACCCGAAATATAAATCTCTCAACATCAAAGACTTGGTTTTTGTTCCCCATTTGGGCCCATAATAATTGCTCAACAGATGCTTCTTCCTTCTTTCCTGGCTTCCCACTCGCCATGCTACCTCCCTCTTTCCCTCCTCCTTCTCCCCTTCTTTCCCTTCTTCCTACCTTCCTTCATCTCTCCCTTCCTTCCCTTCTCACTTCTTTCCTTCCCTCCTCTATCCCTCTCTGCCTTATTCCTTCCTTCCTTCTCTCCTTCCTTCCTTCCTTCTTCCCTTTGTATCTCGTCTCTTCCTCCTTCCCTCCCCACATGGCTGTCTTATCACTTCCTTCTCTCCTTCTTTTCTTCTTCCTCCTCTTCTCTCTTCACTCCTTCTTTCCTTCTCTCCTTCCTCCCTCCTTTCTTCCTCCCTTTTTTCCTTCTTTCCTTCCTTCCTTCTAACTAAAGTCCTATACTCAGCACAACCCTAGGTAGCCAAAAAGACAGTGCTGGAACACTGTCAATTCAATCTTTTCAAATGTCATGATTATTTCTACAGATCACTGAACAGTAGGTTCATCATGTTTATACAAGACAGATCATGATGAGGATAAAAATGATTGCATCAATCATTTTGGAATTGATTCAGAAGCTCCACCCAGACAGAAGTCTAAGAAAACTCTACTATGGAGTGAGAAAGATGCATTCTGAAGACTTTTCCTGGACCATTAGCATATAGGGTGTTACCCCACTGGTTAATGCCCATACTCTAGCTAGAAGGTATTTGGCCCTACCCTGCCTGCCCTGAATATTTTCACTTCTATGCACCCCATCACTAGAGCTAAGGTGATGGTAAAACAAAATGTCAGTTTTATTCTTTCCATTTTAATACAGAGGTAATATGATATTGTGGAAAAGTCTAAGGTCCAACCCTATGGTTTAGATCCAGCTTTGTCAACTGTTTGACCTTAGAGAAATTTTCCCCTCATCCCATGCCAAAGTGGGCTTTGATTTCTTCATCTATAAAAATCATGAATTAGAAAAGTTTATGGTCCCTTCTAACCCTAATATTCATGATTCCATGATTATTAGAGCTTACCTTGAAGGAAATAAAAAGGATGCCCTTAACTATTGAAATTTATTTTTTCCAAAGAAGCTCTGTGTACCCCAAAGGGCCAGTTATGGAGAAGAAATTAGGTCAGTCCCAAGTTCCTTAGATACCTGAGTTTGGACATTTCCAGGAGGGAAGGATGAGTTCTGAAGAGGCATCTCTGTAGCTTATGTGAAGGCATCCTGAGCCAAGGAAGAGTCACTGGGACTCTGCTGGTGAGCAAGCTCCCTTATCTGGTACTCCTTCCCTGTTGGAAAGCAGTGAGGCTGGTGCATGCAAGCTATGCTTAAAAGTAAACAACTCCATGTATGCCAAACTCATCACTCTATTGATACCTTGTTATCTTTTTGCATATTTTACATTCTTGGATTCTGTGACTTCTTGGCTCTCTCTTCTGGTTTACAATTTTTATATTTGTTTCAACTCTTAGTTCTTCTAAATGAAATAGTCACTGCCTGCAAGAACCTTACATTCTCCTGGGGAGAAATAGCATGTTCACTGACAAGTAAATACCAAAATAAATAAATAAAAAACAAATGAATGAATGAATAAGCAAATGAATAAATAAATAAATGAACAGATAAATGGAAAGATTAACAATTAAACACTCGACTAAAAGTCAAATAAATCAATAAATGCAAAGTAATGGGTAGGGGAAGACAATAGCATCCCTGGGATCAGAAGAGGCCTTATGTAGGGAGGGGTATTTAAATTGAATCTTGAAGGGAGTTAGGTGTTCTAAGAGGAAGAGGTGGAAAGGGAGAGCGTTCTAGGCACGAAGTATAGTCTATCAAAAGGCTGGTTGCTTGGTTGGTTGGCTGGTTGGTTGGTTTTTGTCCATTCTCGAAGAGGACCAAAATGACATCACTATGGTAAAATCAATCTTCAATGTATCCAACTGTGGCTACTCAGACCAGTACGAGCTCAGAATGCTCTCCCACAGATCAGGCACAAATAGTCCATGTGAACATTTGGGGTGGATTCTCTAAATCTGTGCATCCTGTGTTTCCTTTGAGCTACTTCAATTCTGCTTTGCTCATAGAGCACAGCACCTTCTCTGATGTGGGCACACTAGGCTGAGTGTTCCTGTGCCAATGTCTCCCATGTCCCACAATCAATTCCAAAGTTCTTGAGAGAGACCTTGAGAGTATTGCTTCTTCTGACCACCATGTGAACACTTGCCTTGTGTGAGTTCTCCATAAAACAGTCTTTTTGACAAGCACACATTTTGCATTCTAACAACGTGACCAGAGAGTTGTGCTCTTTGAAGCAGAGTTTGAATGCTTGGCAGTTTAGTTTGAGTAAAGACCTCAGTGTCCAGTGCCTTATCCTGCCAGGTGATCTTCAAAATCTTTGGAAGAAGGAACATTGTGTACAAGGAATAACAAGTAGGCCAGTTTGGAGGAAATGTAGTGTTCATGAGAGAAAAAAATATAAAATCAATCTGGAAAAATAGACTGAAGCCAGACTGGGAAGGGCTTTTTATACAAGAAGGAAGACTTTATGGTCTATCCCAGAGGCAATAGGGAGTCACTTTGGTGCAGTCAATATAGTGGTAGGCCTGGAGTCAGGAAGACTCATCTTGCTGAATTCAGATCTAGCCTCAGACATTTATTAACTGTGTGACCCTGGACGAGTCACTTAACCCTGTCTGCCTCAGTTTTCTCATCTGTAAAATGAGCTGGAGAAGGAAGTATTGAACCACTCCAGTATCTCTATCCAAAAAACCAAAAATACAAAAAAAAAATTTAAACCCAAATGGAGTCACAAGAGTTGAACATGACTGAAACTGAAACAACTGAACAATTAAGATTTTTATGCAAGGGGGTGGCATAAGTCAGACATGCACTTTGGGAATATAAATCTGTATAATAAATCCATAGATTAGAGAGAAAAGAGACTAGAAGTAGAGAAACCAATTAAGAGGCTATCCCAATAGCTTAGGCAAGAGATGAAGAGGACCTGAAATAAGGTGGTACCCCTGTGAGTAAAGAGAATGCATGGGGATGAGGGAGAGTAATTCTGTGCCCTTGCTCATGCCAACTGTTAATGCCATTCCCTCCCCTGATGTGGCTCTGTGGGCTCCTGTCTTCCTAGTGGATGGACATTTGGCATTGCTCTCTACCACCTGCCCCCTTTAATGATTTCTGATATCCATTCAGCTCCTTACCCCAAAACCCAGCTTGCCTGACATCCCGGTAATTCCTTCTTCCTTTCTTTCCCAGCCAAGACAAGACAATGGTGGGAGGATTCTTTAAGGGGGGCATCTAGAAGTGTGAAGCTGTGTAGTCTTAAAGAGGAACTACCTTAATGAATTTTGAAGGGTCTTTCTTTGAAAGGAACTGTTCCCTTAAAAAAAGCAGCTTTTACAGGGTTCAGTGGGGATGTTGTCATATACTACCCTCTGGAGCTGAGAGAGTTACACTGAGCTCTCATACTGCCAGCAGGCCTGGAAACTATTTGAGAGGCTGAAAGATACCTAGGAATTTAGTCAAACTGGATGCCAGAGACATGAGGAGCTATACAATGAGGTGAGTCACTTTAGGCAGACCCAGCTACCCCGTCAGAAACCTACGGATTCAGACGTTGGCTGCTGCTGGAGTAATTAATGAACGCAAGCCATCAGGAGTTGCACAAGGCGGAGAGGCTGACCCTGGAGACAACCAGACTCAAGATTCAGCTTGAGACATTCCAAGAGCTCTTTCAAGAGAACCCAGAGGTTTTTGTCCTACTTTTGGGGGAAAGGAGAGTGTTAGGCCTCCCTGTTGATCTGCACCTAGGGGTAGGAGACATGACATTCCCCTAGGCAAGAGAATGGTAATTCCTTTCAAGCCTTGGGAACTCAGAAAGGCAAAAATATGTTCCCTGCCCTCAAGGAGCTCCCATTCTAATGGGGTGACAATATGCAAATAACTGTGTGCAAACCAGACATATATGGTAGAAAAGAAAGGTCATCTCAGAAGGAAAGTTGCTGTTGCTTATCCTTCTGACTCAAAGAGGACCTTGCCATCAGGGAGATGCCGCCGTGACATGTGAATTGGATTGAAGTAAAGGAGGGCAGTGCAAAGTCACCAGCCTCACTTTCTGCTCTTGGAGCCACCTGGGAGATGGGAAAGGTTGCCTGCAGAGGGTGCATTTGGGATGAGTCTTGAAGAAAGCCAGGAAAACGAAGAAGTAGAGGTAAGGGAGCAGAACATTTCAGGTATGGGGGGCGACTTTCGAAAGGTGTAGACTCGTGGAATCATTTGTTGGAGTGTTGAGTGTGAAGAAGAGCAAGGAGGTCAGGGTAGCTGAATCATAGAGTACCTAGAGAGGAGAAAGTGAAAGAAGACTGGAAGGTATGAAGGGGCCTGATTAGGAAGACTTGTACAGACATTGGATTAAAATAATCCTCCAATTCCCAGGGATAGGTGAGGGCCCAGGGAAGAAAGCTGCAAGAGTAATAAGTCTGAACAAGGGAATTGTGTTTCTGCAAGATTATTATACCATCTATCTGGTTTACCCAAACTACTTATAAGTAAACTCTTCAAACACAAGAAAAAGATTTCCACCAAGAGGAAAGGAGGGGAGTAGGAAGATAAAAAGAACACATGTGCAAAAATGAAGTTATTATTCCAGTAATGAAGGAGATCCATTAACCAAACAGGAACCAGACCCAGGTGTCAAACATAAAGGGTCAGGCACCTAAAAAGTTATTTTCAATTCAGGATGTGGGGAGGGGTGGCAAAGGGAAGAGAAAAAGCATTTATAGAAATAACTTGTGTGCCAGGCACTGTGCTAACATGCTTTACAAATAGTATTTAATTTGGTTGCATGCCATCTATCCAAAGAGGAAAGAGTACTGAATGGTAAGGGACCTGGATGCAAATCTCTCCCACTCTCTGTTTAATCTTGGGCACCTAATTTCACTTTCCAGGCATTAATTTCCTCATCTATAATGTGGTTTCACCTACCAGTTGGCTGATTCTGCCAATGATCTCCAGTTTAAAGAAGAGGCCCAAGATAACATCGTCTTTGTCCCTGATTCATGGCTATAGAACTTGCTCTACCATGCTCCTGATGGTGGTGCTGTCTTCCTGTCACCCACACTGTCTTTCAACTCCCCCCATTGGAATGTAAGCTCCTTAAGGGCAGGTATTGCCTTTCTGCTTCTTTTTTATTCCTGACACATGGTAAACATGGCAGATAAATGCTTTCTGGCTGACTGACCCATAAAATGAGGAAGTTGGATCAGAAGACCTCTGAGGTCCCTTCCAGCTCTGAATCTATGGTACTAGACTCTGCACGATGGAGGATATAAGTATAAAATACAATTTTTTCAGTCAAAGAGGTCTCGTCTCTTTTTCAGAAAGGGTAAACAATGAAAAAATTTGGCAACAGAGGGGAGGCTGAAAATTCAATCCTTCTGAAAGACCTCTTAAGTTCAACATAAAAAAAATTCAAAGCAATCGCTAAATATTTTTAAACTTAGAGAAAGCTGCATGGCAAAAGAGGTGGGTGGGTGGTGTTTAGATCACTGGGGGAAATGGGAAAGCTAGAATGTGTGAGTGCTGGCGAAAGGACAGATAGAAGGAGCCTGAATAAAAAGTGGCCCCAGTGTTGTTTAATGTGGAACCAAATATGGACCTGGTATCTATGCAAAAAGGAAGTGATCTGAGATTAAACTGTTAAGAAGGAGCCCTTGAAACACCAGGGAAATAAGGGAGGAAGGAGGGTGGGAGGGAGCAGCTGCTAAGGTACTTTTAATGTCATTTCTTTTGTTTGAATTCTGGACTTTGAACCAAAAAAAAAAAAAAAAGGAACCAGGGTGGAGATCTTGCAGCTGGAGAGAGGCTATTGGGAGGAGGAAAGGAAACTTGGGGGAAAGTGCCTCCAAAAAAGTGTTTTTGAACTACTTCAAACTGGGCTGTGGGTCATACTAAGCTGATGAAACCAGGGTTAAAACTGGCAGAAGTCTAGAGAAAGAGCAGGAAACTAGGGATGAAGGCCAGCAAGAGCTGAGTTCATGCACAATATTAAGAAATGTACTAAGTTCCCTCCGATGAAGTACAATAATGGATTAAAGTGGAAAGCTAAATTAAAAATATACATTAAGTCCACTAAGGAGATCCTGGGTAGCCTACCACCTTATCCCAGATGCCCCACTATTGAAATTTGTAGCAACCCAAGAGGTTGGCCTGAAAGTTACCTCTGCAGTACTGATAAAGAAAGGATTTATTACATAAAATAATCATTATAAGTGAACTCATTGAGGACATGACTACATGTTAACGAGGCTAAGGTACCTTTTTTAGGTACTCTGTAGCATTTAAGAAGCACATATTTAAGCTGCTGTACCAATTTAATGGTAATACTTACAGGAGAACCACACCTCTAGGGTAAAATACACGTCCCTTGTCCATTGATGGTAGGGACTTTTTTCCTCCTTTTGTTTTGTCTTATCTTAGTATACTTAGTATCACCAGGGGACAATATACTGGCTTGCACACAGTAAGCTTTAATAAATGCTTGTTGAATAAATATTGTCATTCAGTCATTTTTCAATCATCTCTGACTCTCTGTGACCCTATTTGGGGTTTTCTTGGCAAAGATACTGGAGTGGTTTGCCATTTCTTTCTCTATTTTATAGATGAGGAAACTGAGGCAAAGAGGATTAAGTGACTTGCTCAGGTTCACACAGCTAGTAAGTGACTGAGGCTGGATTTGAACTCATAAAGATGAGTCTTCCTGTTTCCAAGGTCAGTGCTCTACCCACTGAGCCACCTAGCTACCTGGTGAACGAATGAGCTTAATACTTTTCAGAGTTTTGTCAGCACTTACTATGTGCCAGGAAAGGTACTAAGTGCTAAGAGATATTATAATAATAGGCAAAAACCTTAAGGCATTACATCACCATGAGCTATTATCATTAACTAGTCCATCATTCACATTCGAATACTAATTTATAACCCTGTCATTCCAGCCCCTCTACCCCTTTACTTTTCCTGGGATTACAGAGAACAATTAAACCACAAAGATGGGAAATGATTCCCAGCAGTCACATAAGTTAATAAATCAGCACAAAATCCCAAAGTTGCCAGGTGTATTGAGGGGTTTTTCCACCATTATTCGTTAAAACACCTGTTTTTAAGCAATACAGAAGGAAGGGGGAAGAAGAAAGCTAACAAGCATTTCTAAAACATCTTCTATGTGCCAGACACTGTGCTAAGCACTCCACAATTATAAATTCATTTGATGATCACAACAACCCTGGGAGATAGGTGCTATTTTACAGATGAGGCAGTTGAGACAGAGGTAAAGTGACTTGCCCAGGGTCACACAGCTAGTAAGTTTTAGAGGCATAATTTGATCTCAGGTTTTCCTGACTCCAGTCAAGGTGCTCTACCCATAGACCCACCAGCTGCCACCAGAGAATCATAACGATTCTAGAGTTCACCCAGTCCAACTCCTTCATTTTTTAGCTCTGGAATTGAATGTCAAACAGTTTCAGTGACTTGCCCAATATCACATATAGCTGAGCTAAGATTTGAACCCACATCAACCAATTCTCGATCCATTGCTTGCTTAACTACATCTCAGTGCCTTTGTAAACTTAGCTCCTAGTAATAAAATTACATTTCTTTAAAAATAAAAATAAGGGATCTAATGTGATTTAGTCCAACAAAGCCTTATGATCCTGCAAGGTAAAATTCCAGACAAACTGAACCTCTGTTCCCTGGTCTAGTCCTGCCCCCTCAGACCTCAATGTCACGGCTCTCAGACTGTTTGCTCACAGCAAAGTAGCTGTCTTTGCCCTGAGATATCAGGCCTGCTTCAAGAGAAGCAGCCGACTAGAGCATGCAGACTTCTCAGGAGAATACAAGTGTAAATCCCATTCAACTTTCAGTACCATTAAGAAATGCTGGGCCCAAGCCTTTGAGAATCCAGGTTTCTATGTATTTACACCTGCAGGCCACCATGCCTGGAGTGTATCCCGGGCTCATGTGGCTTGCTGACATTCTCTAGATCTGGTTCAGATGTTAACTCCCCTAAGTCTAGCCTTCCCTAGCCAGGTTGCCCCTTATTTCTGCTGGCTGTATCCCTTCCCTTCTCAAGTTTCTGGTCCTACTTTTCCCTCATTACATCCCACCTTTATCATTCCTATGTATGTACATGTCTAATATTTTCAACCCACACCTATAAGCTAATTGACTCTAAGCTTTTTCCTTACATTATAACCTAAAGACTGTCTTTTCTCATCTCTGTGTTTCTAATGTCCAACGCGGTATGCATAGTGGATGCTTAATCATATTTGTTCAATTTCATTGAAAGTTGTCACAAGCCAACAAAATCTAGCCATTTCCGAAGGAAGTAAGCAGGTGTTTATAAGTCAATAAAGCAATCACAACTTCTACAGACTGAACCACACATCCAAATTCTGAGGTATTTTTGCAATTTTATCAGATCACCACCTGCCTTGTTCTGCCAAGAAGATCTCTGGAGGGAAAAATCTGAGCAAAGGATGTGACTTCAGCGGAAACTTTCTTAAAACCCATTCAGCCCTGTGGAATGTTCTTCAGTTTTAATTTGTATGAGGTTCAAAAATCACTCAGTAAATAAGGTTTCTGCAGTTGTTAATTTTCACCGGCCATGGGGATTCACTCAAGAATGCATTTTCTATTTGTCTTTTAATTAGAACCAGAGAGAAAAAGGTGCAGATTTTGTCGATTTTGTAGTCAATCAGGGAGGTTTCATTGCTGGTGATTTCTATGTAACATACTGCAGTTCTAGTGATCTTAAAAATGATTTGTGAAGCTGAGGTCACTTAGGAGACCTGACCAATTATGAAACCACAAAACAAAATTCATTTGGCCTGTGTAGGAGCATTCTAGTGGCAGAATTCATCAGTTTAGGGGGTGTGGTTCTCAAATATTTTCATCCCTCTCAGAAATGGTCAACAGCTGGGCTGTAGAAAGAAGACTGGATTTGGAGGCAAAGGACCCTGTTGTACTAACTGAGGCTTGTGTGACCCTGGACTGGTTAGTGCCCCTCTCTC
The DNA here is from genome assembly GCF_028583685.1 of Petaurus breviceps papuanus. Classification (NCBI taxonomy): domain Eukaryota; kingdom Metazoa; phylum Chordata; class Mammalia; order Diprotodontia; family Petauridae; genus Petaurus; species Petaurus breviceps. The sequence goes on from NW_027185903.1 coordinate 13,785,706, forward strand.
TGGTTGTTAGTTTCCTTATTTATAAAACAAGAGGTTCTGGACTACATTACTTCTGAGGTCCCTTTGAGTTCTGAATCTATGATCCTGAGGTCTCCCTACATCAAGAAGTTACAGTATGTCTTTGTATCTCAGGTCTCCCTCTTTGCCCCAAAGCTAAACTTCAGGTGAGGAAGGGAATAATTGAGGAAAGAAGAGAGGGAGGAAAGAAGAGAGGGAGGAAAGAAGAGAGGGAGGAAGGAAGGAAGGAAGGAAGAAGGAAGGAAGAAAGGAAGGAAGGAAGGAAGGAAGGAAGGAAGGAAGGAAGGAAGGAAG
>NW_027185903.1:13786027-13865050 GCF_028583685.1 Petaurus breviceps papuanus
GAAGGAAGGAAGGAAGGAAGGAAGGAAGGAAGGAAGGAAGGAAGGAAAAGGAGAAGCTGAGGGTGAAAGAAGAAACTATTAGTTCTGTAGTGCCTCTTGGCTCATTTTTACAACTCCCAGGTTCAAAAGAAATAGCTGATTTTGTGGATGAATTTCATAATGTCCACATCACCTTTTTTACTCTCCCAAATCACACAATCACAGAACTGGAAGGTATCTTAGAGGTAATTCTATTTAGTCTAAGTCCCTTATTTCATAGAAGAAAAAACAAGGCCCAGTGATGTGAAGGGAAAAAAGTCACAAAACTAGTTCTTGGCAGAGATGGAACTAGAGCCTCATCTCCTTGACTTCCTTTCAAATATTAAAGATTTTTCTACCACTCTGTACTGCTTCTCCCTATGTTTCTGGGTGCTCCTCTAGAATTCCCTTTTATTAAATGCCTACTACGTGTCAGGCACTTCACAAACATCATCTCATTTGATCCTCACAACAATCTTGGGAGGTAGGTGTTTTGTTTTTGTTCTTGTTGTTGAGACTGAGACAGACTGGGGTTGAGTGATTTGCTTAGGGTTACACAGCTAGCAAGTGTCAGAGACCAGATTTGAATTAAACTCTTCTTGGCTCCAGATCCAGTGCTCTATTCATTGGGCTACTTGGCTGCCTAATAATAGCTAGCTGGCAAGTCACTTTTCACCCTATCTGCCTCAGTTTCCACATCTGTAAAATGAGCTGGAGAAGAAATGACAAACCTTGCACAGTCCTCCCTCACTCAGATCCATGTCAACTGCAAGTCATGTCATCATTCCCTAATATTATGGTCCTCTTTGAGAATGAAGGACAAACACAACCTGTGCATAGTCTCCTCCTTCTCCCTCTCCCTCCTTCTCTTCCTCTTCCTCTTCCTCTTCCTCTCCCTCTCCTTCACTCAAAGTGAGAACCGGAAAAGGCCTTAGCCTAAAAGGGCCAGTATATCCCGTTGCATCCTGGGTCATCTCCAGTCATCCTGATGAATATCAGGTCACTGGATCCAGCCTTTGTAGCTGTATGACCCTGGGCAAGAAGGTTCTGGAGGAGAAAGTGAGGCTAGTGACCTTACACAGCCCTCCCTCACACAAATCCAAATCAACTGCAAGTCATGTTGTAATTTCCCTGATGCCATGGTCCACTTCAAAGGACAAACACAGCTGGTAAAAGAGTTTATGCATAGTACAATGGAGTCAGATGATCTGGGTTCAAATCTCAGTGTTTATTGCCTACATGACCTTGGGCAAGGTCAGCCCAATCTCTCTGTCCTTCAGTTCCTTTATTGAATGTCAGAGCAGATGATCTCTAAAGGGCCTTCCATCACTAATTATGATCCCAAGATAAGTCAGAGGCAGCTAGGTGGCTTAGTGGATAGAGTGTCTTGCCTAGACTTTCAAATCTGACATTAGACACTACCTAGCTATGTGACCCAAGGCAAGTCTCTTTTGACCCTCTTTGCCTCAGTTTCCATATCTGTAAAATGAGCTGCAGAAGAAATGACAAACCACTCCAGTATCCCTCTTCCAGGCACTACCTACCTATTTCTTTTCTCTGCTGCATTTGAGGAATAAAACAAATATGCAATAGTCAAACACATTCAACCTAGAGAAACCAGCTTGAAAACAGAAAGGAAAAAGGAAGCAGATCATTACAAAGATCCAGGGAATAGTCACACCTCTCTTGAGAGAAGAGCAGGGAAGAGTATAAGGAATCACCAGCTTTAGTCATAGCAGTCTGAACCGTTTCAGCAAATCTCTTGTCTATTCCTTGTCTCTGACATGGAATGTCACAAGGTCTCTGTTCTGTATTAGGCCTGAGGGCTTCATGGCCCTCTTGGTTCTCAGAGCAGATGCTAATGGAGGCAACAGCTGTTCTGCAACCTCCCTGCCTGGGGCTCTGTGTTCCTTCCTCCAGTGCTGATCGACACACTTCCCCTACACCTTGGGCAGCTTCCATGGCTCCTGTCCTTTCCTTTCTCTTAGGACAGGAGGGTTAGCATGTCAGGCAGAGTTTGATTCAATCAACTGGGGGCCAAGGCTCAGTCAGGAGCCAAGGCAACTCTCTGAGGATCAAGGCAAGGATACCAAGTTTATTGACTAACCCAGCAAGCATTCCTTTCCAATGTCCATACCTCCTTGGTAACTCCAAGGGGGTCAATGGGCTCTACAAACATATATACAAAAGAGATACCAGGCATTTGGGAGGAAATAAAAGACACTGGCTGACTTTTCCTCCTCCTCTTTTCCTCTTCCTCCTCCGCCTTCTCCGCCTTCTTTTTCCTGATTAAGAATGGTCCCAGGTATAAGGTATTGCTTAAAAGAAACTAGGGATTTTGAGAGATGCAGAAGAGGAGGGTCAAAGGCAGGACGATGATCACCACATATGAGGAACAACACAACAGTTTGGCTGAACTGTAGTATACATGGAGAAGTGTTCCCTCTCTTCCCTCTTCCAGCATGCAAGCTGGAAACATAGGTTGGGGCCAGGCTGTGAAGGACTTTAATTACAAAACAAGGGAGCTTATATTTGATACCAGAGTTTATCAGATGAGTGACTGTCATGTTTGTGCTTTAGGAAAATTAGTTTTTGTTATTGTTGTCACTCTTAGTGACCCAATTTGGGGATTTCTTGGCAGAGATACAGGAGCTGTTTGCCATTTCATTCTACAGCTCATTTTGCAGGTAAGAAAACTGAGGCAATAGGGTTAAGTGACTTGCCTGGGATTAGAGCTAGGAAATGTCTGAGGCCAGATTTGAACTTAGAAAGATAAGTCTTCCTGATTCCAAGCTCAGTGCTCTATCCACCATGCCTTTAGCCATGCAAAAGATGGATTGGAGAGGAGAGATTTGAGGCAAATATAATTGTGATAGTCTAGCTGACAAGTAATGTCAGCCTTACCAGGGTGGGAATCGTGTGAGAAAACATAAGGGGACAGATGCCAGAGATGTTATGGAAGTAAAAATACTAAGATTTAGCAACTGATTGGGTTATATGGGATGAGTGAGATTAAGGAGTTGAGGATGACACCTAGGGCATGAACCTGGGGGACTCAAAGGATGTCTGCAATAGAAACAGGGAAGTTCAGGAGTGGTGAGAATTTTTTGGGTCTATGACTCTCTTCTAGTTCTAACATTCCTCAGTTCTCCATTTCCTCTCTCCAGGGGCCATTTAAATCACTTGCAGCTCCAGACAAAAGGTTCCTATCAACAAAGCAGGCCATCGACTCTCTTTGGCCATGGTGGGGAATTGAGTATTTACACTGAGGAGAAAGGTCTGTTTGTTAAACTGAAGGAAAATGAGGGTTTCACTCTCACAATACATGCTCTGAGGAGTCAACTCAAAGGACCTACCAACGCTCCACTTAAATTCTGCAGACTGCTGCTCAGAGCTTCTTTCAAATCGATTTGGAGAAGTAACAGAAGCCACAGACCCAGTGCCAGATGACAAACTTTGCATGGTGGTGATATGTAACAGCGCTGCAAGACTGCAAAAAGCTAGCAAGTTTTGCAGATGTTCTGGTTAGCATAGGTATTTCCAGCTGTTCTTTGCTGATTCCAAGGGTTGGCATTTTGTTGGAGCTTATACTTCTCTCCCCTCCTTGCCACCCCCTTCCTTTCCCTGGAGATACCAACCAGCTGTCAAAGGATAGCTAATTGCCCAGCAATTACTAATGAGAAGCAGACGTCAAAAGGAGAGGTTCCATTTGTAGGATGGTGGCACATCGGAAGATTAAAAAGCTATTTCCAGGGAACATCTATGAAGAATGGACTAATTTTAACATATTTTTAGAAGCTCTGGTAACAGAGTTAAAATGCCTCCTTCCGAGATGCTGTGTCCAGGGTGTCTCTGGCTGACTCACCCTGCACAAACATGCTGCTCCCGGTCAGATCTAGCCCCATCATCTCCATTTCCTGCTCCCAATATAACAGATCAATTAAGATCCCCCTGTAACCTCTGATGAACTCACAGGGAAAAGGTGGAAAGGAGCTGAGCAAATGTATCAGCTTCTCATGAAGAGAGGAACAGGTTATAGCAGATATCTTTAATTCATCTCTGGTAGAATGAGACTGTCAATTTGCTCCTTGGAATGAAAAACTCAAACATGAGGCATTCTTAGAATTTTTCTTTCAGAATAGTTTCTATTGTCCTGGGAGTGATGATTTCATAGTATTTCTGTGTGTATTTGGGGGACTCGAAAGACAAAGTAGGCCTTTGCTTTTGTCAAGTAGAGTGAGAGATAAAAGAAATATAATCTCATTGACAATACCTTTCAGCACCACTCCCAACTCTGAGTACAATGCCTGGGATTCCCACCATTACCTTCATTCTTTAAATTGCTTAAATTTGTTGTTAATCAATCCTTTCAGACTCTTCATGACCTCATTTGGGGTTTTCTTGGAAAAGATACTAGAACAGTTTGCTATTTCCTTCTCCAGCTCCTTTTACAGGTGAGAAAAGTGAGGGCAACAGGGTGAAATGACTTGCCCAGGGTCACACAGTGAGTGTCTGAGGCCATGTTTGAACTCAGAAGATGAGTTCATGACTTGAAGCCTGGAACTCTAGACACTGTGTCACCTAGTACCCAAGCTCCTTAAGCACATTAAGACTATGATAAGATATTTTGTTGTCTGGGAAGAATGAGACAGAAACTAGCTGATTAGTGATAGTCAAATTGCTTAATCCATTGCCACCTATTGGCAAACACAACCAAGAATAAGATTCTGAGAGGTTGAGATAACACTCAATGATGTTGCAAAAGCCCTGAGCTCTGATTTCTCTCTTCCTTTCTGACTTCATTTATTCATTGAGACTTAGCGTCATAAGTCTCAGGTCCCAGTCCTATTTCTGACTTTGTATCTATTTTTCTATATTTCTATATATTTCTATCTCCACTTTCTATCTGATTGGGCAAGTCATTCTTATGTTGTCTACCTCAAAGGAGTGTTTGAACCTTAAGATATTATACAAATAGGTGTGGTTGTTATTTTCTTGACAAATACCAGCTTTTCTCTCAGGTACCCTCAGACCCTAAATATTCAGCATATAAGAGCATAGATTTAGAGCAGGAAGATGCCTTTGGTGTCATCTGGTTCTAACTACTTCATACCACAGATGAAAGACAGAACTTCCAGAAAGGTTAAGTAATTATGGAGGACCTACTCTGTGCAAGGTATTATATTAGATACCAGAGGTCCTGAAAAGATATAACATATCTCATGATACTTAATATCTAGTCAGAGAGATAGAACATGCATATCGTTTTTCTTGTTCATCCTTTGTTCTTGAAGAGGACCGATGACTTGTGAGTGAACTGGATTTAAGTGAGGCAGAGCTGCACAAAGTTATCAGCCTTTCTTCCTTCCCCAGAGCCATCAAGGTCCAGTGGTAAGACAAAAGTCAAGATGACTTTTGACCCAGGATGCAGTGAGTAGCCTCCGACTTTTTAAACTAAATTCTTCCCCAGGTCTCAGTTTGTCCAAGACATTGCCCATTCAAACATGCACATGTAATTTCAATACTAGGCAGATAAAAACCCCATAATTAAATAAATAATAAAAAATCCCCATTCCCCATATTGAAGGCAAGTCAATAGCAAAAGAGGATTTTATCAATATTTTTAAAAATATCATACTTCAGAAACATGAACAAAAATGTTGCCAAATGCATATAACAGCTAACATGTATAGAACACTATGAAGTTTACAAAGTTTTTTGCATCCTTTATCTCATTCGAACCCCAAAGTAACCCTGTGAGATAGGTATTAGATGCATTATTCTAGTTTTATACATTAAAAATCAGTCTAATAGAGAATAAACAATGTGTCAAGGGAAGTATTCAAACCCAGGTCTCTCTTGACTCTGTCTAATATTCTCTCCCCTATCCATGTTACCTTTCATGTTAGAGTAAAGAAATGACTTTAGATCTAAATTTTCTTAAAATATAGGTTTGACCCTGTCACCCCCCTATTAGATAAATTCCTATTCTCTTTACCATTTTAAACTCTACAACCTGGCCCCTACCTACCCTTCCAGTCTTCTTACACTTTACTATGCTCTGTGTATTCTATAATCAAACAACACTATCCTACTTGCTGGTTTTTGAACAGGACACTCCATTGCTGTGCCTTTGCACTGGATGTCACCAATGCTTGGAATGTTCTCCATTCCCATCTCTGCTTCTTAATTTCCAGGATTCCTATATTCAGCTCCAATCCTTCTGTCCATGAGGGACTTCCTCTTTGAGATTATTTTCTATGTATTCTTTAGTAAATACTTTGTATGTACCCAGTTATTTACATGTTGTCTTCCCTACTGCTATGTGAGCTCCTTAAGGGCAAGCTATTTTTATCTTTCTTTGTATCACCAGAACTTAGCTGGGGACCTGGTACACATAAGTACTTAATGTTGTTTGTCCTTCATTTTGGAAGAGGAACAATGACATCACAGGATGATGCATAGAGGCAGAATTGAACAAAATCATCAACCTCCGATTCCATTCCTGAGTCACGCAAGTCCACTAGCAACAAAAGTCAAGATGACTGGCAATGGCCCAGGATACAGTGGGTGATCTTGGCATCTTTGATGTCTCACCAAACTCTAATGCTTCATGGCACCTACTTCAACCACCTTCATTGCAACAAATTATTCTCATCCACCCATTCCACCTGGGGAAGTCTTCACATGCTTGGAGTAGACATCTCCATAACTAACCTACAGGTTTGAGACCCATGGGTTACCCTCAACCTGGTTTAGACGTCTATTTAGACAATTTTACTGGGGTGTGCTCATTGCTCATGCTAAAGCTTCTTGGGGGCACAGATGAGAGTTAAGTGACAGGTGGACACCGAAGGTAGATGAACAGTTCTGAAAAGGACTCAGTAGTAGTCACACTAGAGTACTAGTACTTTTTAATTTTTAAAAAGAAATTTTCCACTTAATAGTATTTTATTTTTTCCAATTACATGTAAAGATTGTTTTCAACATTCACTTTTTATAGGATTTTGAGTTCCAAGTTTTTTCTCCCTCCCCAAGATGGCCAGCAATCTGATATAGACTACACAAGTACAATCATATTAAACATATTTCCACATTAGTGATGTTGTGAAAAAAGAATCAGAACAAAAGGGAAAAACCACAAGAAAGCAAAAAAAAGGTGAAAATAGTATGCTTCAATCTGCATTCAGACTCCATAGTTCTTTCTCTGGATGTGGATAGGTGCTAGTTCTTCTTGATCACCCCATATACCCCAAGTACTTAAAGACTTAACAATTGTTTGTTGAGTGACTAAATAGAGCGAAGAAACACATTAAACCTGAATTTCAACTACACCTTTGACAAAGTCTCTCAGAGTGTCCTTGAGGGAAAAATGGAAAGACATGAACAAGATTGCAGGAAGATTATATGGATTCTGTGGTGTGGGTGATCCTTTCACTGAAGCAGGTTTCACCCTTCCATATCTAGTCAGATGACCTTCATAAGCTGCTTTTCCTAAAGAGATTTGTCACCTAGTGACTAACCTCAGAATGTATCTCACTAAATTTAACTAGACTGGTCCTTGCAGGGCAAAGTGAGGGTCTATCCCTGGGTCATGTTTGATATGATTCCAGTTTATTGCCTTCATCAACATATATGATACGCATATACAAATCTTATCATTACATACATGTGTTTGGCATGTATAGATATATAAATAGATAATATATGGATAGCAATTTGCGTAATAGGTGCACTATTATAGATGCGTGCATGTATTTGTGTATACGTTTATGGAGTATGATTGTAAAGCATTAAGGATGATAAGTTACCCAAGAAGACTAGACTCATGGCTTATTAGAGAAATACTTGTACAGGAGGAGTGTATGGAGTGTTCAGGGAAAACTAGCTCCTCCGGTGTGGGGGCTTGCTGAGTCCTTTTGCAGGGCTGTTCATCCACCTTCAATTTCCACCTGGCACTCAACTCTCACTTGTGGCTCCAAGAATCTCTACCATGCACAGTCCCCACATCCCAGTAAAGCTGTCTTGGAAGATGGCTAAACCAGGATGAGAGTGACACAAGGACCTCAAACCTGTCAGTGAGCTAGAGGATGTCTACCCCCAAGCATGTGAAGACTTCCTCAGGTGGGATGGGTGGATGAGAACCATTTGTTCCAATGGCCATGAAGGTGGCAGACGCAGGTGATGTGGATGCTTAGAGCTTAGACAGACATCAGAAATGCCAAGGTTAGGGGAAGCTAGGTGGTGCAATGAATAGAGCACTAGCCATGGAGTCAGGAGGACCTGAGTTCAAATGTGGCTTCAGACACTTAACACAAAACTAGCCGTGTGACCGTGGGCAAGTCACTTAACCCCAATTGTCCTGCCTTCCCCCCTCCAAAAAAAAAAAAAAAGAAAAAAGAAATGCCAAGCTTGTCCTCTTCATTTTGATGGTTCTGGAAAAGAGAGTGAGGCTGATGACTTTAATCCACTTAAATTCAATTCACACACAAGTCAAGACATCACCCCGTGAAGTTCTTGGTCCTCTTCTAAATAAAGGACATACAACACCATCAAAGAAACTGAGTCTTTCCTGTTTGGGATCATCTTTTGAAAAGAATCTTTCTGGAAGTTAAGTACAAAGGATAAATTTCAGATTAAAGATATCTTTTCCTTATAAAATATGACGTCTAACATTCCCCACCTCTTCCTCCTCCTCCTCTTCCTCCTCTGCTTCCACTAGGGCGCTGATTAATCTTTTCACTTACAAAGGTCCTTTCATAAGTAACTTCTCTACATAGATATAACTCTAATGGGGCAACCAAGACTTTATCAAACTATACTGTCAACCTGTACCATACTTCAACAATCTAAAAACAAATGGATTTAGCAAGAATTTAGTTTTTAAAAGTTTCTATTTTCTTTTTGATTTCTCTTGTTAACAAGAATAGTAACTAAAAGTTGCCACTTTCACAGTCCATTTGTCTTCTTCTCCTTTAACCTGGTTACCCTCTTCAGAAAGGCAATGAAAGGAAGGGTACACAGACAAACACATAGATAGCAGATAGGTAGAAAAATAATAAATATCAATATATATCTATATGTGGATTGACACTGATGCATCCATATCTGTCATATTTTCTTCTGTTAAGGACATACATTTACCAGATGACTGGCCAGGTTTAGAAATCAGGCATCCACACTAGACGACTTGTACACACACACACATACACACACACCACATGCAAATGTACAGTATACATTTATCTCTATAAATATGTTTCATAAGATAATAGATATGTGAATCTAGAGTTCTAAGGGACCTTAGAGGTCCTCTAGGCCAATGCCCTTATTTTATAGATAAGGAAACTGAGGGCCAGGAAAGTTGAGCGACTTGCTTAATGTCACACAGGGAGTAAAGATCAGATGGAATCTGAACCCACCTCCTCTGACTGCAGAGCCAGTTCTCTTCTTTTTACTCGGTAGCAATATAAATGTGCAGATGTAGATACAGATGATAAAGATGTAGATGAGTATAGGAAGAGATGGCTAGAGATACAGATACAGATAAAGAGATACACAGATAAAACTAAATTCTATTGGAATCACTATGATGATTTCGAACATAGAACTGCATACCCCAACTACCTAAAAACTACATCCAACTAAACTGGTAAATGGTTTGGAAGGCAGGAAAGGAATCTCTTAGGACTACAGAACCTAATTTCCCCCAAACTCTATAGAGTTCTTTAAAATCTCCACACCCTATAGGAAACAATTGGTGGTTTGTGGTAGGATCAAGGAAGAAGAAGGGAAAAAGGACTTTCACCAGCCTCCAAACTGGCCAACAGTGGTCCCAGGCACTGTATCTATATATCTATATCTATCTATCTATCTATCTATCTATCTATCTATCTATCTATCTATCTATCTATCATCTATCTATCTATCTATCTATCTATTATATGTATATACATCTTTCTATCTATCTATTATATGTATATATATATATATATCTTTGTATCTATCTGTCTGTCTATCATCTGTCTGTCTGTCTATATTTTAAATAACACACACAGAGTTGTTGTGAGAATTCTAAATAGAATTCAAGTCTCATCATTTATAGGAAAATGCTTTTTCTACTTCACCATGATGCATAACTTAGAACGAATGAAGGAGGGGTAGTAGAAGGGAGGGGCAATAGATTTTATGCAGGGGCCATATCTGAGGAGAGAGCAATTTCTAATATTCATGTAGCCCATTATAAAACTCTTTAATTTGTTGGGAGAAAGGAGGTGTTACAGGCCAATCGTATATGTTCATGTCATATTTACTGATAACCAAAAAGAAAAACCCAAATAGAATTCTTGATGTAAATTTATCAGACCTACTGTTATGCCATGTTGATGCCTTCAGATTTAATTTGGAATTGAGAAATAAAAAATGTCTTTGGCTTGCCTTAAAATTGATTGTTTTAGAGTTGATTTCAGTCTATGCTGCTAAATTATGTCAAACTAAATATGAATGAAACATTGCAACAGACTTCACAGGGGCAAGTCTCCAAGCTACACATGCTCATATCATTGAGGTACAGTTTAGGCCTGCAAGCAGGACTTCCTCTAGTAAAAAGCAAAGAAAAACATAGACAAAAAACAAAGACCAGAATGAAGGAAGCACCTTGAGTTTTAACTTCTGGAGTGTTGCTTAGCAGAAACATAAGAGTTTCTGTAATATCTAGTACTTTGATTATGAGAGCAAACAAGATATCATTTTTACAACCTATAATTTTTACATTACTCAGTGATTCTCAAATTTTCCCATCGCACAGCCCTGTCAAAGGGTCCCCCTGCTACTAATATGAACATGCACAAAGTCTATGACTTCCTTTGTTATAATTTTAATAGGCAGGGTCAGATAAACATACACAAAAAAAGGATGCGATTAATGCTCTTCCCTTCTGACACTTTCTCATTTCATTCTAAATCACTTACTTAATCAAAAAGTACAAAAATTAAACACACGGGATGTCCCAAACATCTTAGTGCTATTTTAAACTGTATTTAAACCACCAAAGACATGGAATAGTTGAGTGTGGCTGTATCATTAGGTCACTCCTACTGGGATTCAAAGAGTAATGTCTGTCTTTTGAATTACCCTTTTCAGAGGTAGGCAATATGACAAAAAGACTTGGGACATCCTCAAACTCATGGCCTTAGATATCTGCCTTTGGCTAATGCCACCAATCCCCCAAAAAGGATCAGAGTCTTCCTCTTCTTTAGATGGCTTTGTTGAGACCAAGGTATGTCCACACACTCCTCTCTTAGCCTTTATCAACACAGCCCACTCCTCTCTGTCAGTCATTTCTACTACAAATGCTACTTCAGCACCAGGTAAGTAATTAAGGTCAGTCAATCTACCTTCTGGTATACTAGTACTTCACTAATTCATGGTTTCACTATGCTTGTATTCCTCTCCACTGATACACATCTTAACCTTCTACCTATGTCATAATAGACTGTCTTCAAGAGTTACTGTGACTGAAAATAGTGTTATCACCCAAAGGATAACCCTTTGTTTATGAACCTCTCTGAACTTAGCTGGACTGACCCTTGGATGCCAGACAGACTGATGATTGCTAAGTCTGTGCCCTAAAGATTTCCAACTTGGCAGCACCTGATAGAGTTTGTCTTCCTTGGACATATAGTTTCCAAGAAACTACAGTCCCCTCTGTTCCACAATGAGCTATATATACAGAAGGAGTAAATTACAGGGCTATGAGATTAGTCCTAGGTTCCATTTAACCCAGCTTAACACCTAAGCCAGGCTCTTTAGATCTGTTTTATTTCATCACTAGACCAGGGTAAGCTATAGTTCTTAGCTCTGATCCTTGGGGAAGACTAGATTCTTTTTAAAGAAAGTCCAAGGGCAACAGCTCAATTAGTTCAAAGTCAAAACTGCATCAACCATAGTCAAACTAATAACACTTTCTTCTGGCTTCCAAGAACATGTCCAAAACTCCCAAATGATGATCTTAGGCAAATGAATTAGTCATCTTAGATCTCAGATAGGTCTCTTCTAATGCTAAATCTATGATCCAATGATTTCCAACACCTCCCATTCCCTACATAGTAAATCACCGTTGGGAATAAAACATTTTATTGAAAAGAGAAACAAATACATGAACCAAATCTGACAGTATGAGCAATGTTCCACACCCACAGTCACCCACCTGTGCAAAGGAGGAAAAGAGATGTATTATTCTCATCTCTCCTTTGGGGCCTGGGTTGGTCATTATAATCACATGGTGTTCAAGTTTAGTCATTATCATCATACAGCTTGGTTTAACTTTTTTTCTTTCCATTTATATTGCTCTTTTCCTGGATCTATTCACTTCATTCTGCAGTTCTTAGGTGTCTTCCCAAAGCAGAATTTTTTTCTTTTTTTTTTTCCTTTTTTAAATTAACACATTTACTGTATTAAGATTAAGGACATTTCCCCACACTCTGGGAAAAGAAAAAGAGAATGGCAGTTGTCAAACTCAATGTATTCACCAAAGATGGGAGCAGATGAATCAGAGAACCTAGTTGTAAATCTTGGCTCCCTCTAACATACTACTTATGTGACTTTGGGGTATTTAACCCCTCTGGCCCTCACTTTCCTTTCCTCAGTTTGCTCACCTGTGAAATGAAGGAGTTGGATTAAATAACCCTTATGGTCCCTGCTAGCCCTGAAACTATGACTATATGATTCTACTCTTTAAGAAAATGTGAGTTGGGGGAGGGAAGGTAGCTCAGCGAGTAAGAGCACTGGCTCCAGTGTTGGGACAACCTGGGGATCAAATCCGGGCTCAGATACTTAGCTCCACACCCAGAAATAACTGGCCGTGTAACCTTGAGAAAGTTACTTAACCCCGATTGCTTAAAAAGAAAAAGAAAGAAAATGTGAGTTGGAGGAATAATAGCCAAGATGGTGGAGTAAAAGCAAGAACTCACCTGAGCTCTCCCCCAAACTCCACCAAACACCTTTAAATAACGACTCTAAATAAATTCTAGAGTGGCAAAACCAACAAAAAAGACAGAGTGAAAAAATTTCCCAGCACAGGACAACATAGAAGGTCAGCAGGAAAGGTCTGTTGTACCAGGGTGAAAGAGGAACACATTCTAGTACAAGCTGTTCCAGTACAGACCAGGCCCCAGCAAACCAGCAACAGGCCTCAGGAGTCACTGAATGAGGCACAGTAGCGACTGCTTCTGGAGCTCTCAGCCCACAGATAATAAGGGGGTAGAACAACTAGTCAGAAAGAGATTCCAGGGATCTTTTGCTAGCACTGAGGCAGGACTCCGTTGCTTTATCCATGCTGGGATCTGGGTCACAGGCCTAAGTTGTAGTCTAGGGACAAGGAGGAGCAGCTAGCACACCAGGGCTTGTGGGCAGAGTGGAATGGGGACTCTCTTCACAGTCGCAGGGAAGAAAAGAGGCTAGTGGTCACTCACAAACTAAAGCACAGGTCAGGAGAGTAGTAAATACCTTGCCTTAGATCATACCACCTCAGAAGAACTGAAAACTTACAGGTCCCTAGAAGTATCTCTGAAAACAGCTGCAAAAAACTCCTGAAGCTTGGGACAGCGCACCTTCCACCCTGGAGGCTGAGCCCTAATTTAGCAAAGAGTGATCAAGTAATAGGTTAGGAAAATGATCAAACAGTAGGAAAAAAATATGACCACAGAAAGTTACTATGGTGACAAGGAAGATCAAAACACATACTCAAAAAAAGACAGCAAAGTCAGAGCTCCTACATCCAAAGACTCCAAGAAAAATATTAATTGGTCTCAAGCCATGGAAGAGCTCAAAAAGGATTTTGAAAATCAAATAAGGGAAGTAAAGGGAAAATTGGGAAGAGAAATAAGAGTAATGCAAGAAAATAATGAAAAATGAGTCAATAGCTTGGTAAAAGAGACACAAAAAAAGCTGAGGAAAAGAAGTCCTTAAAAAGCAGATTATGCTGAATAGTAAAAGAGGCCCAAAAAGTCAATGAGGAGAAGAATGCTTTATAAAACATATTGGCTAAATGGAAAAGGATGTACAAAAGCTGAAGAAAATAATTCCTTAAAAATTAGCTTGAACAATTAGATTAATGACTTTATGAGAAATCAAGAAATAATAAAACGAAAACCAAAAGAATGATAAAACAGAAGGCAATGTAAAATATCTCTTTGGAAAAATAACTGACCTGAAAAATAGATCTAGGAGATATAATTTTAAAATTATTGGATTACCTGAAAACCATGATCAAAAAAAAGAGTCTAGAAATCATCTTTCAAGAAATTATCAAGAAAACTACCTTGATATTCCAGAACCAGAGGGCAAAACAGAGCTTGAAAGAATCCACCAATAACCTCCTGAAAGAGATTCCAAAATGAAAACTGCCAGGAGTATTATAAACAAATTCCAGAGCTCCCAGGTCAAGGAGAAAATACTGCAAGCAGCCAGAAGGAAACAATTCAAATTATCAAGGAACCACAGTCAGGATTGCACAAAAACTTAGCAGTTTCTACATTAAAAAGATCAGAGGGCTTGGAATATGACATTTGTGAGGGCAAAAAACTAGGATTACAAGCAATGATCACCTACCCAGAAAAACTGAATATAATCCTTTGAGGGGGGGGCGGGGCAGGGATGGACATCCAATGAGATAAAGGAGTTTCAAGCATTCTTGATGAGAAGACCAGAGCTGAATAAAAAATTTCACTTTCAAAGAGAAGCATAAAAAAGGTAAACAGGAAAGGGAAATCATAAGGGACTTAATAAGGTTGAACTGTTTACATTTCTACATGGAAAGATAATACTTGTAGCTCATAAGAGCTTTTTCATTACTAGTCCAGTTAGGAGTACATATAGCTAGAGGACACAGTTATAAATTGAATATGAAGGCATGATATCTAAAAAATAAAAGTAAGGGGTAAGACAGAGTTGTACTGAGAGAAAAGAGAAAGGGAAAAGTAGAATGAGGTAAATTATCTCAAACAAAAGAGACAAGAAAAAGTTTTACAGTGGAGGGAAATGGGGTGAAGTGAGGAGAGTGAGTGAACCTTACTCTCATCAGAATTGGCTCAAAGAGGGGATGATATATACATGCAATTGGGTATGGAAATCTCTCTTACACTACAGGAGAGTAGAAGGGGAAGGGAATAAGAGAAGGGGGGTGATAGAAGAGAGGGCAGATTGGAGGAGGAGGTAGTCAGAAGCAAAACACTTTTGAAGAGGGACAGGGTGAAAGGAGAGAGAGAATAGAATAAATGGAGGGAACAGGACAGAAGGAAATACAGTTAGCAATAGCTAGCAGTGAAAAAAAAATTTGCTGCAAGTTTCTCTGATAAAGGCCTCATTTCTCAAACATATATAGAACTAATTCAAATTTATAAAAATAACAGTCACTCCCCAATTGATAATTGATTGAAAGATATGAACAATTTTCAGATGAAATAATCAAAGCTATTTATAGACATATGAAAAAGAGTTCTAACTCACTACTGATTGGAGAAATGAGGGGATGTGGGAAAATAGAGATATTAATACTTTGTTGGTAGAGTTGTGAACTGATCCAACCATTCTATAGAGCAATTTGGAACTATGCCCAAAGGGTTATAAAACCATGAATACCCTTTGATCCAGTAGTGCACAACTAGGTCTATATCCCAAAGGAGATTTTAAAAAAAAGGAAAAAGATCTATGTGTACAAAAATATGTATATCAGCTCTTTTCTGGAGGTAAAGAATTGTACATTAAGGGGATGCCTATCAGTTGGGAATGGCTAAACAAATTGTGGTATCCGATTATGATAGAATGCTATTGTACTATAAGAAATGATGAGCAGGATTCTCTCAGAAAAACCTTGAAAGAGTTAAATGAGATGATGCAAAATGAAATGTACTGTGTACAAAGTAATAGCAATATTGTAAGATGTAAATCATCAGCTCTTAATGACTTCACTATTCTCAGCAATGCAATGATCCAAGGCCACTCTGAAGGACTTTTGATGAAAAACGCTATCCATTCACAGAGAAAGAATTCATGGTGTCTGAATACAGATTGAAGCATACTTCTTTTTTTACTTTATTTTTTTGAAGATTTCTTGGGAGGTCTGTTTTCTTTCACAACATGACTATTACAGAAATGTTTGCATTGACTACACATGTATAGCCTATATGGAACTGCTTGCCTTCTCAATGATAGGGGGTGGGGAGGGATAAAGGAAACTTTTTAAAAAAAGTTTTAAAAACAAATGTTAAAATTGTTTTACAAGTAACTGGGGAAAAGTAAAATATTAAATAAATTGTTTTTTAAAAATCAATCAATTTTTAAAATGTGAGTTGTTTTATTCCAGCTGTTTCTGCTGAAAGAGAAGAATGGCTTTTGGTAGCCTATCTCAATGGGATCTTTCAGTACGTTCTCAGTTGGATGTTAGGGATTATATCTTTAGAAAATTCAAGAGAAGATCTAATAATTTCTTCAAGGTGGCAAAGATTCTAGCTTAAACTTGATGTAGATAGGGAATGTCCCTATCCCATAAAAGACAAAAATGAGGAAAAGGGTTGTGCGTGAAGAAAGGAATCAGATGCTAAGCTTAGGTTTTCCCCTCACTGAACCTTTCTTGTTGACTGATTGAATACTGATTAAATATTTTTGGAACAAAAACTAGGGTGGGATAAGTAGGGCTTTGTTCTACGGGACTGATATAAGGGACTTTCCCCTATTCCATTCTCCTGGTTCCCTTCCCAAACTATTTTTTGTCCTAGGTGAAAGAGTTTCCAGTTACTTCTTGCCTTTTTAACATTATACGGGCATACCTCATTTTATTGCATTTTGTGTTATTGTGCTTCAAAGACATTTCTTTTCTTTTTTTTTTTTTACAATTTGAAGGTTAGTCTCAAACCTGCATTAACAAGTAGGTCAGAGCCATTTTTCCAACAACTTGTTCTTACATTGTGTCTATATGTTACATTTTGGTAATTCTCACAATTTTTCAAATTTTTGCATTATTATTACATTTGTTATGATGACCTATAATCAGTGATCTTTGTTTGGGGCACCAAGAACCATGCTCATAAAATTTGGCAACCTCAGTTGATAAAAGTTGTGATGTTCTGACTGCTCCACAACTGGTCCATTTCTTCAGACACAGTATTGAAATTAGGCCAATCAATAACCCTACAATGGTCTCTAAGTGTTCAATTGAAAGGAAGAGTCAAAAGACCAACAAACTTCATTGTTGTCTTATTTTTTAAAATTGCCAAAGCCACCTCAATCTTCAGCAACTACCCCCCTAATCAGTCAGCAGCCATCAACATCAAAGCAGGACCCTCCATGGGCAAAAAAGATTATGATTCCCTGAACGGTCAGATGATGGTTAGGATTTTTTTTAGCAACAAAACATTTTTCAATGAAGGTATGTACATTGTTTTGTAGACATAATACTATTACATACTTAGTAGACTACAGTATACTGTAAACATAACTTTTATATGCACTGAGAAACCAAAAAGTTCTGCGACTCACTTTATTGCTATATTCGCTTTTTTGCAGTAGTCTGGAACTGAACCTGCAATATCTCCAAGGTGCGTGCCTGCACTCTGATGCTCTTCCAGTCCATGAATATGAATACACAATTACACTCATATTGAGTTACTTCTCAGGGAAGACAGAGCTAACATGGAACTCACACAAACAGTCTGATCATGTGCTAACTGAGGGTAAATGACTCTCTTCAGTGATTTATGGGACGGTTTCTAAAGGAGCTATTCCTAGACTTGGCCTTTATCTCAAAGAAGAACTGGTTTATTAGGTTTTTAATAAGTGAAAGTCATCCATTTAAATGTAATCAAAGGCATATAATCTTTAATACTATTGGGTTTCATCTGAAACTTGAAAGAAAAGATACTACCATAAATGCTTATCCAAAAAAAGCAAAAAGGTGGGGGATATAGTTTTAATTGATATTCAGGCAGGCAGGCTTTTTGTGTAGTTCATGTGATTTTTAAAAATGAGGCACACTTTCAAATTTAAGCTAACACTCTCAAAGGATGATGATGGCACTCCTTCCTGAATTCTACTAATGGTCATTTTCTTTTCTCAGCTTCTCCTCTCTGTTTTCAGATGAGAGGAATCACAATCAGGCACACAAAATCAATTATGTGTATGGGATTGCTTGTTATGGTGTACAGGCTTTGTTTTCCTCATGTGGTACAAGGAAGGCACATTCAAAATATAACATAGGTTACATGGATAAAATAGCTCCTGGCTAAGGTTCTGGTTAATAAAAGTTATGGTCCTTAGCTGTAACAGTCTGAAAAAAGAAAGAGAGATTTGGACTGAATTTTTCTAAGAAATTCTAGACTCTATTAACTGCATAATCCATTTAGTGCTAATGATACTTGCCCAATTATATTATTATATATTATATATGTGTGTATATATTGCATATATACACATACATACTTGTGTGAATATATAGGCATCACTTTACCCTGATTGCCTCAGTTTCCTTATCTGTAAAATGACCTGGAGAAGTAAGTAGCAAACCACTCCAGTATCTTTGCCAAGAAAACCCCCAAAAGGGGTCACAAAGAGTTGCACATAACAGAAAAATAACAAAAACATGTATGAATATAAACAGGTCATGTCAGACTAAAAGTTATTAATGCAAGAGTACTTGAAAGATAGAAGAGAAATAACTTTAATTGATGATCCATTAATATTAAGAGAGACATAAAACAAAAAGACATATGCATGTCAAGGTTTCAGCATTGTCACAGAGAAGATCCAGCATAGATTCCAAGCTCAAAGTCAAGGTGGGATTCCTCATATATGATGAGGATATCCTCCTGTTTGTGAGTAGCAGAGTACAACTGCATCAATCCAAAAATAATGCAGAGATCATAACATAGGCAAGAATCACTTTTTAAAAAAATCTGGCTTCTTATATCTAAACAGGAAAAATTAAGCAAATAAAAAATACTTATTGTCTACCAGAGATTTTTAACCAGAAGTATGCAGATGACTAAAGGATCCAAGGATAGATTTCAAAGGGTCTATGAACTTGAATGGGAAAAAAATACATCTTTATTTCAATATAACTGGTTTCCATGTTAATCTTACTTTGCTTTATGCACTGAAAAACATTATTCTGAGAAGTCTATTGTCTTCACCATATTGCCAAAAAGCTCCATAACACTCACAAAAGAGCGATTTAAAAAGGTTCAAAAGATACAATTTCAGAGTAATTTAATCATTTTTGCTAATAATGCCAGAATTTTAATAAAGAATGGTCATTTGGCTATCTCTCTCTTATACCAAAGACTATCTTGGTGGTGTGCTTACAGTTTTTATGCCCTTCAGAACAATAGATGTTCCCCAGGGTAGCAATCAATTCTGATTGACTAATAATGAGAGAATTAATATTACAAGGACGGGCTTGACCTGAACTTTGATTAAGTCACTTACTTCTAAGTTAGCCTCAGCCTGGGACATAGTCAAAGAATTTATCCCCACCCAAACCTAAGGAGAACACAATGACTGGCACCACCTGGATGGGATCTGGATAGAGAAGAAGGTTAGCCCAACCTTCAGAGAATGAGGTCTTGAAAGAAGGATAAAAGAAAAGGGGGAAACCTGAATGTTCCTAAATCATTGGTTATTATAATTATTTCTCTAAAAACGTTAAGAATGACTTTAGACTATGATAAAAAGTTTAATGAACAAACTTAGAAAGTCCATCTATTAGTATGTGTATATGTACATATATTTATGTGTACAGACATGTGTGTATACATATATGTACATATATTGTGTGTATATGAATAAATGAACTATGAATGAATGAATAAATGAAATCATTTAAGTGCTTACTATATGTTAGAGAGGTTTCCAAGGTGAGCAATACTGTCCACTGGGGAGAGGTAGTAGTCTATGGTGCAACTGTGGGGTGTTGAATAAAAATAAGGAGGTGGTGGAAGCATAAGGAAAAAAGAGAAGAGAAGAAAATTTGGAAGAACTGGTGTACATGTTTCATCTGTGTGTAACAGAGTTAAAGTTGTAGTAATTACATTATTTTCCAAAATAAGCGCACAAAATGCAAGTTATAGTAATTAGCTGATCAGCAGTCAAATCCCCTGACAGGTGTTAAAAAGCAAGTGTTGGCAGGTAAGCATGTTGCATTGCACATTGTTGGGAAGTCCAGTATGAATTGGCAGGAATATATGCTTATAATGACTTGTTTACAACATGATACTATATGGTTACATGATGCAATATTGCATCATTGAAATTTCAATGCAAAAAAACCCCACAGATTTATAATAAATTATAAATTTAAGAAGTGTCATTTTTTAAAATATATTTTTAATGATACACATTTTTAATGAGAATAATTTACACATGCATAGAGAGCATCTTTGATGTAGGTACAAGCAGAATTTTTTTTTTGCTCTTTTTTTGGAGGGGAAAGGGCAGGGTAATTGGAGTTAAGTGACTTGCCCAAGGTCACACGGCTAGTAAGTGTTAAGTGTCTGAGGCCAGATTTGAACTCAGGTCCTCCTGATTCCAGGGCTGGTACTCTATTCACTGTGCCACCTAGCCATACTTTATGACACAAATTTTTTTAAAAAGAAACCATTGAAGGGTTAAAGAAAGTAGATTGCCAGAGCCCAGGGTACTAGAAGCTGTGTGTGTGTGTTTTTGAGTGTGTGTGTGTGTGTGTGTGTGTGTGTACATCATACTGATGGATGACCTCTCTGATTTGTAGTTTGAGGATCTGTTATTTGTCAGTCCATGAAAAATAAGTAAACTTCTGTTCTGTAATTCTAGCCATTGCTTCATGTCTTCCTAGATATTTGATAAGTACTACTATATTTTTGTGGTGTTCAGTAAGGCGTTTTATAGTTCCTACTGATTCTTCCTAATCTCCATTGATCTCTCACTCCAGACAACTTATGAGTAAACTTTCTGTGAAATTTATGGTGTCAATGACCTGGCTCTAAACTACCATGAGAAACTCCTCCATTTCCATAACGAAACATCATGACACTGCCATTTGTCTTTGTTGACATATTGTTGACTGAGCTCATACAGATGTTGCCCATAAAGGGCCTTTTGATTCCATTCCTCTCTTAGCTATTTTATAGGCTCCATCTGTAGGTAAACCGTTTTCTATCACACTCTATAAATCTGATGGCATGGACCTGTTTTCAGAACTCAGTAAAGTCCTGTCAGCTAGTTTCAAAAGTATTCCTAGAGGTTTTGAGTTTTGTATTTTTACCTCTTTATCATGTGCTATGAGACTGTCCATCTCTCTCTTTTTAGGAAAGAAATTATTCATCCATCCTGTGTTTGAATACATATATACATGTATGTGTATATATATATACATACATACACACGAATATATTTAAGTATTGTTTGCATACACACACACACATATATACACATTTTAGTTAGGATACTTTCTAAATCTTTATCCATTTTTACTATTTTGAAAATGTACATTCAGATTAAAATTGGTTGATAATTGCTTTAATAGCATTTTCTATTTGTATTCTTGTGCTTAATATATAGTAAGGATTTAAATAATATTACATTCATTCAATCACAGCAGAACATGCTCAAGTTAAACATTTTGCAATAATCAGGAAAAATAAACCTAAAAATATATATTGAGTGGAATCATTAGGTAGGTGGGAGATGAAAAACTGCTCTGCTATTTGTGAAAGACAAACAGGAGGAATATAATAATAATAATAGGAAATGGCAAACCACTCCAGTATCTTTCCCAAGAAAACAACAAAAGGTGTCATCAAGAGTTGGACACGACTGAAAAAACAACTTAACAGCAATAATTGCTGTAACTATGTTTTGTACTGAGCTTTGATTTCATGATTTTAGTCTCTGATTGTTGTCATTATTACCTTTTCAATAAATCATATTTTTCATACGTAGTGTTATATTGTTTCAAAGTTCAGGAAAATAGATTTGTAGGATTATAGATTTAGAGCTAGAAGAAACCTTGGAAATCATTCAATCCCTCTCTTTACAGATGAGGAAACTGAGGCACCAAGAGGTTAAGTGATTTCTTCAGGGTCACATAACTAGTAAGTGTCTGAGGCAGGATTTGGACCTAGTTCTTCTAGACTATTCCATGCTGCATCCAATTCAGCTGAGCAGGTACTTATCTAGTACTCACCGTGTACACAGAAGTATGATAGGCTCAGGGGGGAAGGAAGAATAACTTATGGTCTCGTCTCTCAAAAAGTTTATAGTCTCGATGGAGAAACAAGAAGAAGCAGGCCCAAAACAATGTAGGTCAGTATGCAAGTGTCAGAATTAAGGCATAAATAACAAGAGTTGGAGGGAAGTTAGAATAGGGAGAAATCCATCCATGCCCCCATGACTCCCTCCTTTACCTTCCAACCCTACTCCCTTTCCAGGCCACTAGTTGTCTCAGAATCCATCTGGGTTGGCCAAGCAGAAGCAAGACCTGATACTACAAAGTCACCTTCCCCCTTCTCCCCATTCTCTGGCCTCAGGCCATCCCGGAACCCAAGTGGGAAGACCCACCACTACCAGGGTCATCTTCCCTCCTTGACCTGAGGAAGTTAGGTGGTACAACCGATAGAGTGTCTGACCTAGAGTCGGGATGATCTGAATTCAAGTTCCCCCTTAAACATTTACTGTGATACTAGACAAGTCATTCAATCTCTGTCTGCTTCCATTGTCTCATCTGTAAAAAAGAAATAACATTAGCACCTATCTCCCAAGGTTACTGAATGGGTAAGATAAGATGATATTTTTAAGGTGCATCACAAACTTTAAACCATTATAAATGCTGCTGCTGCTTCTCCTTCCCCCCCCTCCTCCTACACCTACAAGGCGTAGTAGGAGTTATTAATCTCCCTTCATCCACCTCCCCAGGCTAAGCCACCCAAAATTCACCTGGATTTCTTATCTACACACATGTCTTGAATTAGGTGGGACTCTATTCCTTTTGAGAAAATGGAACACCAAGAAGCCTTATAATTATCTGCCTTGGCACAGCCTACTTAGGATGTCTGAACCCCACCATTTACCCCTCTGCTGTACCCTTTGGACTGCCAGGCTTTTCCATCGGTTCTGCAGCTCAGATTTCTTTCATGTGTTGCCTCCCCTGATTAGAGTGTGAGTTCCTTGAGATCAGGGGCTAAATAGCATTTTCTATTTGTATCCCTGTGCTTAGTACATATTAAGTATTTAAATATTATTGCATTCAGTCAATCACAGCAGAACATCCTCGAGTTAAAAATTTCATAATAACCAGACAAAATGTCTCTAGAAACGTGTATTGAGTGGAATCATTTAGGTAGAAGGGAGATGAAATGTTTTTATCTTTTCTCTTGGAAAAAAAACTGCTCCAGTATTTTTTGAGACAGATAGGAGAGCTATGAAAATGATACTGTTACCCATATCCAGAGTCTTTGAGATATTTTTCTGAACCAAAGGAATTCAGTCAGCAAGCCTACTGAGATCAGGTACTGAAATTTTTTTAAAAATGGAAAAATTAGTATGTTCTACTTCTCCTTTGTAAGCACCCTTTGATTCCCAGGAATCTCAGGAATCAATTTCTTTTTTGTTGTTTCATGTTATTATTTACACACATTTATTTTCTGTCTCTTGTACATCTCCTCCCCTTCTCCCCATTGAGCAATAAAAAAATTAAACCCTAATAAACTATTTATAATTGAGCAAAAAAAGAATTCTGACATTGTTCATGTCCAAACATGTATGTCTTAGTCTACATTTTAAGTTCATCATCTCTCTGGTAGGAAGTATCATGCTTTATCTCCAGTCCTCTGGACTTGTGTTTGATCATGGCATTAATCAAAGTTCTAGTCTTCCAAAGTTATTTTTCTTCCTAATGTTGTTGTCATCCTGTTTCTGCTTGCTTTACTCCATATCAGTTCATAGAGGTCTTCCCAGTTTTCTTTGAAACTGTTCATTTCATCATTTTTTATGGAGTAATAACATTCCATTATATTCATATGCTACAATTTGTTTAACCATCTCCCAATAAGTGGGTACCCCTTTAGTTTCCAGTTTGGGATTGCTGCAGAAAGAGTTTCTATAAACATTTTTGCATAATATATGAGTCATTTCCCCATTTCTTTGATTCCTTTGGGTTTTAGTCTTAGAAGTGGTATTTCTGGGTGAAAGAGTATGGTTAGTTTAGTGGTTTAGGGCACATGGTTACAAATTTCTTTCCAGAATTGCCTGGCCAATTCAGAGCTCCACCAATAGCCTTAGAATGCCTGCTTTCCCTTATCTCCTCCAATATCTGTCAATTTCCTCTTTGTCATCTTTGCCAATCTGATGATTTTAAGGTAGAACTTCAGGATAGTTTTATTTTTCTTTTCTCTTATTAATAGTGATTTGGAGCACTTTTTTCATATGGTTATTGATAGCTTTCATCTCTTCCTTTGAAAATTGTCTGTTCATGTCCTTTGACCATTTATCAATTGGGCAATGACTTATTCTTATAAATTTGTATCAGTACCTTATATATCTTGGAATAGGACCTTTATCAGGGAAATTTGCTGCAAAGTGTTTTTGATTAGTTTTGTTTTCCTCCTAGTTAAGTGTTTCTCTTCTAATCTTAGCTGACTGGTTTTTGTAAAAAAACTTTTTCATTTTATCTAATCAAAGTCATTCATTTTGTCTTTTGTGTTCCCTTCTATTCCTTTAAATAAGGAATTGTGAACTCTTCTCCTACATATAGATTCGAAAGACAATTTTTCCTTACTCCTCTAATTGCCCAGGAGGTCACCTTTTATGTCTAATTCTTCATTTACTGTTTAAAGTTTCATTTGAAGTTTATCTCCATGTGGGGTGTAAGTTGTTGGTCTATACTTAATTTCTACCAAACAGCTTTCCAATTTTCCTATCAGTTTTTGTCACATAGTGAGTTCTCACCCCAAGAACCGGGGACTTCGGATTGTCAAATACTTTTCTTCTCCATGTTGTGTACTTAATTGGTTCCACTGATCAACCTTTTTACTCATTTCTTAGCAGCAGCATGTCATTTTAATGATTGCTGCTTCTTAGTATAGTTTGAAGTCTGATAGTGCTGGGTCCTCTTCTTTCCCAATTTTTTCATTACTTTAAGGAATCAATTTCATGTCTTTTAGGTGCATGCTGCTGATTACATTTTCTTAGTGATGAAATACAAAGTGAGGAAGATGAAGGGACTATCTAAGATGAAAGACTAGTACTTCAATGGATTGAATTTTTATTGGTCTCCTGATTTTTCCAAATATTTAAGACCCCTACAGTGGCATCTATATGGCAATCTCCTATAGTGATATAGCTCCATCACAGGTCAGAATCTTCTTTCTTTACTCCAACCCAGAAATACCTACAGATGGTCAGTGCCCTGGAGGCATTGTAAGCTATCCCCATGGGGCTATAGACCCTATACCTTCTTTTTTTTTTTTTTAAAGCAATCGGGGTTAAGTAACTTGCTCAAGGTTACATGGCCAGATATTTCTGGGTGTGGTGCTAAGTATCTGAGCCCGGGTTTGAACCCCAGGTCATCTCAACACTGGAGCCAGTGCTCTTACTCGCTGAGCCACCTGGCTGCCCCTGACCCTATACCTTCTATAGGATCTTTTTATCACCCCTAAGATTGCCATCTGGCTACAACAACTCAGTTTCCTATATGCCCTTTATCAACTCTGTTGTTCAGGCATTTTTCAGTCATGTCTGACTCTTTATGATCCCATTTGGGGTTTTCTTGGCAAATATACTAGAGTGCTTTTTTACTAGCTCATTTTACAGATGAGGAACTGAGGCAAAGAAGGTTGTCCAGGGTCATACACAGTTAATAAATGTCTGAGGCCAGATCTGAACTTAGGAAGAAAAGTCTTCCTGATTTCCAGACCACTACTTTATCCACTGGGCCAACTCTAGCCACCTGTTGACTTTAGTGGGACAATGAAGCATAGGGGGAAGTATCTGGATGGGGTATACTTTTCTCCTTTGTATGCTTTAAATTTAAAACCCC
The DNA here is from genome assembly GCF_028583685.1 of Petaurus breviceps papuanus. Classification (NCBI taxonomy): domain Eukaryota; kingdom Metazoa; phylum Chordata; class Mammalia; order Diprotodontia; family Petauridae; genus Petaurus; species Petaurus breviceps. The sequence continues at coordinate 13,812,108 of NW_027185903.1, forward strand.
TTTTCTCTTATTTTATTCTGCTCTTAAAGAATTATATTTAGCAATTCAAAATAATTGACTAGCAATTGAAATATTCTGTGTCAGCCTTTTCAGCAGGGGAGGTTGCTATGAGGAATTGAATCCATGTATTGTTGTATCATTTTCTCATTTACATCACTTCGGGGTTTCAAGATTTTTCTTTTTCCAGTAAAAGTGGGAGTAAGGAACAATGAATAAAATAAGAAACAAAAATAAGGAGTAAAAGCTTGGAAGTATAAGAGAAGATGGCAGCAGTTAAGAAAATAAGGCCACTCAAATGGTGTTGTGAAGTTCAACTTTCTCTAAGTGTGTAGGTCAAGAGCTAATTTAGTTAATATAAATAATAACATATCTGTAATATAAATTATAATACACGTAAATGAGTATTTACATAGCAATTTAATTTTTGCAAAGCATTTTACATATGTTATCTCCTTTGACCTCTACAACAATCCTGGGAAGTAGGTGTTATTATTACCCTTATTTTACAGATGAGGAAACTGAGATGGACTGAGATTAAGTGACTTGACCAGGGTCACACAGTTAGTAAATATCTGAGGCTGGATTTGAACTAAGGTCTTCCTACCTCCAAGTTCAGCACTCTATGCACTGCACCATATAACTGCCTAATACACATAAGACTTTAAGCATCTCCCGATTTAATTGTGCCACCCTCTCTATCTTTATCTAATCCATTTTTTACACTTAACTTTTTTCCTTTCCTTTCCTTCTTCCTTTACACGTTCAACTAGGTTCTTCCCATTGTATGAAAAGTTGCTCTTTCCAGTGTAGAAAGGGACATTGTTTCCCCTTTTCTAGTATTATGATTACTGTTGTAGTAATTTCATCTGTATTTACAACCTCCCATTCTAGGTTGGATGGTAGGCAAAGGGGTCTGATATCAGACATCAGGACATGTACCGTGTTTCCCCGATAATAAGACACTGCCTTATTATTATTTTTTTGAAAGAAAAACACCAGAGGGCTTATTTTCAGGGGAGGGCTTATGTTGTCCTGCCTCAGCTCTCCTCTGCAGCACTGCTCTCAATGGCTCCAGCAAGCAAATCACTGGGGAAGAACAGGATGACACGCTCACTGCTGCAGCTCTGATTGGATGCAGCTCGGAGAATGACGTGTGTTTCACCTGGTGGGGGGGGGGACGGTGCATACAGAGGGTACCGTAATGTAGCGTGTAGTGCAGGGGATCACCTTCACTACAGTAGCAATCTCAATAGGGCTTATTTTCGGGGGAGGGCTTATTTTAGAGGAATCTTACACAGTAAGGGGAGGGCTTATTTTCGGGATAGGTCTTATTATCGGGGAAACATGGGTAGGTCTTCCCAAACATCTTTGTATTTACACTCTTTATTCCTTACAGTGAAATATTTTATTATATTTATGTTACAATTTGATTAACATCCCCCAAATGACAGAAGCTCCCTTAATTTCTAGTTCTGTGTTATAATGAAAGGAGCTACTCTAAACATTCTTATACATATGAGTCCCTTTCCTCTTTGATGCCCTTGGGATCAAGGCTTAATAGCAGTATAGCTGGGTCAAAGGACATGCCGTTTGATGACTTTTGGTATATAGTTTCAAATTACTTCCACGAATGGTTGAACCAATTCAGAATTTCACCAAAACCACATTAATGTCTGTTTTCTGATAGCCTTCTAAAAATTATCATTGTCCTTTTTGCCAATATTGGCTAATCTGATAGGCATGAGGTAGAAAATCAGAAAACAATTGCATTCTCTAATGATTAGTAACTTGAAGCATTTTCATATATGGCTACTGATAGCTTAATTTTTTTTCCTTCATCTTTTGACCTCTTTTCCATCTCTTGGGGGAAATATCTCTACTTGTTTTTTGTCTAAGTAGTGTATATAATTGGAAAATTTCTTCATTTATTGTAGGAGATGTTGGTCTAAACTCAATTTCTGCCAGACTCCTTTCTTAAATACCAAAATACTAGGTTTAGATTTTTCTACACATTTTGTACCAAATCCGATCTACTTTCTACTTTTTAACCAGTACTAAATTATTTAGAATATTATTTCTTTGTAGTTCTATAAAACAGTCATGTGATAAGTTTAATTTGGTATGGCACTGAATAAGTAAATTTAGGTTATATCATTTTTATTATAGTGGCTTAACCATGAGCAAATAATATCTCTCCAGTCATTTAGGTATGTATTTGTTTTGATAAAAAGTGTTATATATTCATAAAAAAGTATATTTATACTCATAAAATTTTTATATGTGACTATTTTATACATTGATTAATCTGAGTCTCAGTTTCCTCAGACTCTACCTCACAGAATAATTTTAAGGAAAGTACTTTGTAAACCTCAAAGCATCATATGAATATGATTTATTACTATTAAAATAATGAGAATAGCCTATTTTCATTACTCTGACCTGAATAAAGATATTTCTCCAGTTTTATACTTCCAGTCAACTTTTCTACTTTGATACTTTTATTTTTAGTATTAGTTTATTTGCTCTTCCTTCTCCATGCTTTTTTCTTCTCCCTCATGGCCTCAATAAAATTTCTGTTGCATTTCAATCCATCAATTACCAAGCATTTAGGCACCTCCTATGTGCTGGGTATTGGAGATGCAAAGAAAAATGTAAAACCTCCCTGCAAGTAGTCACTTCACCTGTTTGCCTCAGTTTCCTCAAATGTAAAATGGGGATAATAATGTCTCCCAGGGTTGTTTTGAGACTCAAATAAGATAATATTTACAAAGCACTTAGCATATATTAGGTATTTAATGAACACTTGTCTCATGTTACATTAGGAAACACCAGCCCTAAGGCCTGGGCTTACTCTGAATTGGTATTTTGTCTACAGGCAGCTTCAAGGCAGAAGGCAGATTGTCTGATACCCTTCTTCAAGCAGTTGTTACCAACTGTTGCCCTTGTGCTCCCATGGCCCATTTCTGCCTTTATGAGGGTGATGACAGGCAATCTATAAAAGACAGAGGTTTATGAACAGAAGCTGGTGTTGTGTTATATTTAAATAAATCTACAGCAAGTTTGCAAATCACACCTAAAAAAATTACATGACAGAAGTCACATCTTATCATATGATCCTGTGAAAGTAATTTGTTTAATACTTTTTTAGGAGTAAAAAGGATTTTAAAATTTTGATTAAAGAGTTCATACTCTCGGGATATAAATACTGTAATATGATTTGCTCTTTCACTTTTTTCTTTTGCTACAAAGGAAAAGCATGGGGTTATCAGAGAGAACATTATGGACCTTCTAGCTGAGAGTCCCAGAAAGTCCAATTAATATCATCTACTTAATAATAAATCTAAAAGCCTAAGCAGGCTGTCTATAGCTAAGAGATGGACTTGAAACCAGAATACCAGAGTGGATCTAAAGCCCAACCCTGTTCTTTATTAGCTCTTTGGCCACATAAAAGTAATTTAATTCATATGAACCTGAGGCTACTCATTTCTAAAAAGGGGAGATTCAAAATAACTACCATATAGGATTATTGTGAGGAAAGTGCTTTGTAAACTGTAAAATTATATATAAAATGTTAGAAAACCTACTAGCAGCAGAGAAAAGCTGCTGATAGGGATTTCCATGCCAAGTTGGTTTCAAATTCCATAGCTAGAATGATTATGATTTTGAAGTATATTCAGGGTGAATCAGAAAGAGGCATTGTCATTGAAGTCTGGGAATAAGACCAGTGTTAAATTAAGCAGTGAATTATAATGTTAAATATTAATGAGAAAGCATCATATTGTACCTAGATATTTATTCCCTTAAAATTTTTGCTTTGCTGTTAAATGTTTGTATCTTATTATTTAAAAAAAATATATATATATATCACTATTATTTATTATTATTTTTAAAGACAGTGGAGTAGGATAATGGAGGTCCCTCCTGCCACTTGGTGGCAGCATACTCTAATTGCATGGCCAACAGTCTATAGATGCCTAGCAGCAATTTTGAATTGAAAAATAAATGACCACCATTATTACTAGCACATATTAAATATGTACTGCATGCTAAACACTGGGGCCACCAAGAGTGATAAGGCCTGGTCTCTTCCCTTAGGAAGTTTACAATTTAGTTGAAGACATCTAAGATGTATATATGTATGCGTGCATATATCTATTGATATATATGTACATGAGTTGTGTATGTGTATTACATATGTATATTGCATTATGTATGTGTATTTGTATATGTTAATGTTTGCATGGTTCTATTGTGATACTGTGGCTAGAGTGAGTCAGGAAGACCTGATGTCATATTCAGCCTCAAACACCTACTAGCTGTGTGACCTTGGACAAGTCACATAACCATGTTTGCCTCGGTTTCCTCACCTGTAAAATAAGCTGGAGAAGAAATGGCAAACCACTCCAGTATTTTTGCCAAGAAAACCCCAAATGGGAACATGAAGAGTCAGACATGATTAAAAATGATTGAACAACAATAAATATATGTGTATGTGTATATGTATGTATTCACATGCACACATATATGGACATATATTCATTTGCATATATACACATATATGTAATGAATTTAAAAATTAAATTAACGATTCAAGTTCACATAGTCTGAAAGTTAAAATCCCATTAACAAGTGATATCGGAATTCAGAATAGAGAGAGATAATGAACTAGAACAATAAAATAAAACTTTGTAAAGGAGATGGGATTTGAGCTAGCTAGAAGGGAAATATAGGACTTTGAACAATTAATCAACAAGCATTTATGATATGTGCCAGGCACTCACTGTACTGGGTACTGGTGATACAAAAAGAAAAATGAAAAACCTCTGCCCCTAAGGAACAGCCTAAAGCTTAAATCTCCTTAATAAAAGGATTCATTCTGTAAAACTTGGACTCAGTCAAAAGTCATACCCAAGGACCTAGAAGGTCACATGTGGCCTCAAGGCTGCAGATTCCCCAACTGGGAGACTGCATGTACATAAATAAGTATGCATAATAATAATTGATGAACAAATATTTATCAATTACCTATTATGTGCTAGTCACTCTGCTAAGATGCAGAGAATACAATTAGAATAACTGAAAAAATCCTACTCACAAGATGCTTACATTATAATGGGAGAACAGAGTGTATATATATATATATATATATAGAGAGAGAGAGAGAGAGAGAGAGAGAGAGAGAGAATGTATATCTATATACACATACATATGTATATATACATACATTATAAACAGAAAGAGAATAAATACGCAAAAATACGAAGTACTGAAATATGAAATAAGACAGTTTGAAAATAAGTACCCTAGCAGATAGAGAGATGAGGAGATATTTCATATAGAAGGTGGTATTGCTGGGGCAGTTAGGTGGCACAGTGAATAGAGCACCAGTCCTGGAGTCAGGAGGAGCTGAGTTCAAATGTGACCTCAGACACTTAACAATTAGTAGCTGTGTGACCTTGGGCAAGTCACCTAACCCCAATTGCCCTGCCTTCCCCCCTCCAAAAAGCAAAATAAATAAATAAATAAAAGAAGGTAATATTGCAGTATTGAATTATGCCCTGAAGGAGGAGAGGATTCTCTGACCTGAAGTGAAGGGGGTGGGAGGGGAGGGAGAGTACATTCCAGGATTGGGGGAGAATAGCCAGTGGTTGAGAAAAGAGATGGAATGTGTTATGCGGGAAATAAAGAGAAGGCCAGTCTGGCTAGATTGCAGAGTATGGGAGGGAGGGCAGGACACAGTAGGGCTCAAAAGATAGGCTGGGGCCAGGTTGTGAAGAGATAAATGAAGGAGTTTATATTATATCTTAGAGGCAATGGGGGGACACTGCAGTTAAATGATTAGGAAAGTGATCGTCAGATCTGAGTTTTAGGAAAATCACTTTAGCAGATAAAAAATATTTTTTCTTCTTCATTTGTCAAGAATTACCTTTTGCATATTTTGTTACCAGTAATTAGGTTTTCCTCTTTAAAAAAAAATCAGACCAGCTAGTAGTTTTTGCTATTTTGTTTTTATTTTTTAAAAGCTCCATTATCAGTTCAATATTTTTTTTCTTTCAATTGCATTAACCTCCCTTGATTTTTCAGAATTTCAATTCTGATGTTTAAATGGTGTTTACTAATTGGTTTGTTTTCTAGGTCTCTAATTTGTTGACTAATGAATTGATCTGTTCTGACTCTATTTTGCTGATTAAATGTTCAGAGATATACATTTTTCCCTTAGGCTAATTAGGAAGACATTGTAGTCATCGAGGCCAGAGGCGATAAGGGCCCAAACTAAGGTGACAGTTGTATGAGTACACTAGTAGCACAAGATGAAATAGATCTACTATAAAGGAAGATGCTATCTGCATTTAGAGAAAGAATTGATAAATAGAAGTAGGTACAGAATAATTTTACATATATATACCTATTTCTGTCTAATGGTAGCTATCTCTAGGGTGGGGGTGGGAGAAAATAAAGGGAAAAATTTGCATGACGACTTTATTATATATTTAAAAGGAATAGCAGTTGCACATAACAGATTTGCAGTTTCATATCTTTTTATTATACTATGTTATAGAAATGCTTGTTTTATTCCATAAATGAAAAATAAATGGAAAATCACACCCCCACCCCAAATAAAGGAAAAGGGGAAAATATCCTTAAGGAAATGAAACAGTTGTAATCAGTTTTATGTTGTTAGATTGGGAATTAAAAAGCAAATGTTGCAATCAGGCTCAAAAAAAAATTCAAGATGATGTAGGAACAAGAATGGCACCTGATTGGACATGTGGTATGAAGGAGAGTGAATTGTCAAGAGTAAGTTGTAGGTTGCAGACCAAAAGAATGGTGGTACCTATGACAGAAACAGGAAATTTGGAAAAGAAGCTGGTTTTCCAGAAAAGATAACGAGATTAATTTTACACAAAGTGAGTTCTGAGATGTCTGGGTTATACAGTTGGAAATGTCTGTAAGGCAACTGTTCAATGTAGGGTGGAACCTCAAGGGAGATACTGAGACTGGATCTATGGATTCAGGCATCATCAGCATAGAGATGATCATTAAACCCACAGAAGCTATTGACTTAAGTCACCGAGAATAAATGGAGAGAAGAGCCAGAAGCCCGGGACAGATCTTTGGGAAACATCAACATTTTGGGGGCATGATACAGATGGTGAATTAGCAAAAGATAATGAATAGGAATAGTTTAAAAGGTTGAAGAACAAGGAGAGAATATTGTCTTGAAAACCCAGAGAAGAAAAAGTATGCAAGAGAGATGTCAAACACAGTATACAGGTTAAGAAGGTTGAAGACTGAAGAAAAAACTATCAGAATTGGTAATTATTATTGGTAAATTTGGGAAAAAAAACTGTTTCAGTCAAGTGATGAGAGGAAATTAAAGGGGGCAACTTATATAGACAATTATTTTTAGGACATTTGCCTAAGAAAGGAAGAGACAGAGGATGATCATTTGAAGGGATGGTAGAATCTAGGGAAGTTTTTTGTTTGCTTTATTTTGTTTTATTTTTAAGAAAGGGGAAGACTTGGGCATGTTAAAAGCAATTGGGAAAAGACCAGTACATAGGAAGAGGCTGAAGATAAGAGAAAAGGGATGATTTTCAATCTGTTGGAAAAGGTGGGAATCAAGAGATTATGTTTATGGGTTGGCCTTGCCAAAGAGAAGAGACACTTCTTTGTCAAGAGACTAGGGTAAAAGAGGAGAGGGTTGGGGGTGATGTCAAGGGTTTTTGAGATTAAAAAAAGGGCAGAAAAGGGACAAACATGGAGAAGTTCAGAAAAGGGCTAGGTTTTAGATTGAGCCAGGCTACATAGCCCAGACACTCCATTGTACAAGGGGCAAGGTCGACTGGGCTGCTTGTACAGCAAAGTACAGTTATCCCTTCTACATTGGCGGGGAGTTGGGGAGGGACAGAGGTTAAGGGCACAGCGCCCTCTCAATCTGGAAAATAGACATAAAATTTTTTGGCCCTCCCTTCATACCAGAGAAGAAGTTTGAATTTTTTTCTTTTCCTTTGGGGTGTTTACAGAACTTTACTGTAAAATTTGGGCTGTTTGGTCATAGACTCTGTGTTGTCTGTTGGCCTTTTGTCATCTGTGACTTCTGCAAAAGTCCCCCCTAATTTCCATTTAATTTCTTACACTGACTTGTGATATATTGAAACTGGGTTGGGGAAAGTGGTGATGTGGAAGAGATAACTGTACTGTGTCAGCCTAAGAGTGGAACAACTCATCCTTCACAGAAATCAGACTCTGCAGTGAATTTTATGACACACCTACCCCCCCCCCCCAACCAAGAAATGATATCAGTACCTGTAGTTCTGGAATGGTAAGTTGCCTTAGACATTTGTGTTCCCTACAGATGTGCTGCATTAACATTTATCATATTACAGTTTTAATAAGGTTCAAGATACCAAAGAAGCACCAAATACACAAAATAATACAGCAAGCTTGCTTTGTTGTAGTACAGTTGAAAAGGATAGTCCAAGAAAACACAAATAGGTCAGGTCCACCAGGGAACAAGGTGGAATTGGGTGCCCCAAACTATTAAAGTCTGCTGAGTTGTATAGGGTTCTTATCTGGGTCTAGCAAGACCAGGCACTGGGGAGAGGGATAGAGAAGCCTGACCTCATTCTAGTGAGGTAAGAGGAGATTCCTGAGAAACTAGGAGCTAGTTGATATTCCAATTCCATCTCCAACAGGAAAGGGGCTCTCAGCGTTACTGCTGGACTTACTTGGAGAGAATCAAGAGTTTTGAACTTCCTTGACACTTTTTCATATAGTAGGGCAGGGAAGTGTAACAGTAACCACACTGGCATACCCAGGATGACTTCTAGCACAGGTTCTTAGATCTACTTTACTAGGAAATATAGCTGTTCCAGGGGTCAACAAACTTTTTAAATTATCTTCATTAGTTCAGGGGAAAAATCAGCACCCTGAACTTTGGAAAACACAAACAGAGAAAATACAAGCAAAGAAATAAAGGCCAACAGACAAGGCTTCTAACTGTCTGAGAAATTAGCACAAATTAACAAACAGATCCAGCTGTCTGACCAAGGTGATACATACATTGTTACCAGAGAGGGAAGCACCAACATCTGGGTTTTTCAAAGCCAGGGGGCTCCTTAACAGCTACGCAAAGTCTCATCTGGTCAAATCACAAGAACATTCTTCCAATGCATGAACCCCAAAGCAAAATGCTAACCTCTGATTGTGTATATGTAACTTGCCCTAATCAAGCTTCCCTTAATGGACTCTTCCTGAGGCCTAGTAATGAGTGGGGAAGATCTTATATCCATTAACATTACAGGAGAGCACTAAGGTTTTTACACTATGTACTTTTTTTGTGGCCATACACTCTGTGTCTATTTGTAAGAAAGTGGACACTAAGTTTTTTTTTTTTTAGTTGGGGAGGAAGTTTTGTAACAAATCTCTGTTGGCTAATTGTTAAAGGGAAGCATTATGGTGGGAGTTCATTAACTACCTGTTATGTGGCTAGTCATCTTCAGGGTTACCCCCTAGAATCTTGGTAGTAGTAGCAACTGCCTCTGTGGGTAAAACCTGCCGGTTTTGGTTAGGCTCAAAGGTTCCCCATTCCTGGGTTAGAGAGTAAGCCCAGAGGGGCTGGGTTCATGTCTCACTGGTTCTTGTTGTATGACCCAAGGGTAGAAAAAAAGAATAGGGGTAGTAGCAGGACTTCCCCAAGGCTCCGGCTTCCACCTTCCCCAATCCATGTGAAAAGGTGACTCTAATCAAACTTTGGAGCTGCAAACCCACAAAATGACACAGAGAAGCTAAACTCCCACTGAGGACAGCCCTACAGGCCAGCAGGAATCCCGCAGTGCTCTGGGAGCCCAGCCCAGCCCCATGCTGAGGCTTTAGCCCCAGGGCAGGCCTGACCAGATAGCGGCCTGACTGGACTCCAGATCAGCAGCAGCTGTGGCCTTTCCAGATTTACCAACGCATAGATGTGAAGGACAAAGTGAGAGGTCAGTGCAGTCTGTACTTTGGGACCCAGTAAGTGGGGAGTGTGTGGCTTTTGTCCCCAGCCAGCCAGCGCCACGTGGCAGCTTCAGCTCCTGGCCTGCAGAGTGTAGGGGGCCCAAGCACCAGTCTGAGGGGTAATCGCTCTTGCTTAACCTTCTTGGATCTGGAGTGCGGTCTAGGGTGGAGGTCCTGGGGTGTGTGTCCAGCTTTCCAGAACATGTGGAGACCTCAGAGAGGGCACCCATCTAATACCTCCGGCAGATGAGAAAACCCCAGCATTGGGGACGAATGTTCCCCTGTCTGGTGGCAGAATCCTACTGTGGCAAAAAGCCCAGGGGTCAAGTGACTGAGGGGGCGACATGACCAGGCAAAGGAAACAAAGCAGACAGAAGATTCCAACATTAGACTCCTATTTTGGGGGAAAAAGGAGCAAAGTATGGAACAGGAGGAAGACAGTGAAGTCAGAACACCTGCACCAAAAGCATCAAAGGAAAATATGAGCTGGTTACAGGCCATAGAGGACCTTAAGAAGCAGATAAGAGAAGTGGAGGAAAAATTGGGAAGAGAGATGAGAACAATGCAAGAAAATTATGAAATGAGAGTCAACAGTCTGACTGAGGATAATACCACCTTACAAAACAGACTGACTCAAATGGCAAAAGAGGCTCAAAAAGGCAATTGAGGAGAAGAATGCCTTAAAAAGCCAAATTTGCCAGATGCAAAAAGAATCACAAAAGCTCACTGAGGAGAATCATTTCTTCAGAATTAGATTGGAGCAAATGGAAGCTAATGACTTTATGAGAAATCAAGATGTTGTTTAACAGATCCAAACAAATGAAAGAATAGAAGGCAATGTGAAATATCTCATGGGAAAAACCACTGACCTGGAAAATAGATCCAGGAGAGAGAATTTAAAAATTATTGGACTACCTGAAAGCCATGATCAAAGAAAGAACCTAGAAATCATCCTCCAGGAAGTTCTCAAAGAAAACTTTCTCATATAGGCAAATGGTTACAATGGAGGGGAAGAATAGGAAGGCAAAAGGGAATGGGTCAACCTTATTCCCATTGAATTTGGATTGACGAGGGAATGAAATACACACTAAATAGGGTATCTCACCCTCCAGGAGAGTGGGGGGGGATGGGATGAGAGGAGGGATGATGGAAGGGAGGGCAGGCTGGGGCAGAGGGAAGTTGGAAGCACACACTTTTGAAAAGGGACAGGATCAAAGTAGAGAATAGAACAAGTGGGAGGTGGGATAGGAGGGAGAGAAATATAGTCAGTCTTTTACAATATATCTACTATGTTATTGTTTTGCATTAGTCACACATGTACAACGTATACTGAACTGCTTATCTTCCCAGTAAGGGTGGGTGACAAGGGAGGAAGGGAATGAATCTGTAATTCAAAGTCTTAAAATCAAATATTCATATATATATATATATATACACATACTATTTTACCTGTAATTGGGAAATAAATAACTGGGGCATAGAGATCCACTAGAAAAGTCGAAAGGGTTATGGGAGAAAATATGGGAGAGAGAAGATTGGAGGAGGGGATATCCTGTGGGACTGCTATTTTGGGGCGGTGGGTAGGGGAAAAATGGGGAGAAAATTTGTAACTCAAAATCTGGCGGAAATGAATGATGTAAATCAGAAGTTAATAAAGCATTTGAAAAAAAATAAATGCAATGCTGCCAGATGGAAAATAAAAGAATTACAATGAAATATAATTACAATCTATTCTTAATATGTAATTAGCAATTCTTTCATTGATTAGAACCTTTTTTGGCCAATAACGGACAGAATTTTTATATCATTTTTCTTTCAAATACACAGATTTTTATATTGGATTTCTAGAACAACAGACAAAAATAATAGCTGAAAAAACTGAAAAAGTCTAAACCATGTGTACCATAGTTGGTCCCATGCCCTCTTAAGACTGCTCAGCCCTGGTAATTTCAACTACTTTATTCCCTCCTTACCCCCAACCTGCCAGCCTTGAAGGTACCAAATAAAATCACAGGTCCTGGGAGGGAAGGGGGAGTGGTGACTCGGCGGGGGAGGGGGGAATGGGATGTAGTCAACGAAGGACTGGCATCAGAATTAGGAAAACCTTCATAAAAGTAATGCCTTTAACATGTATCTTTATGAGTGACCCTTGGCAACCTCTTGGGCAGCTTGGTGGCACAGTGGATAGAGTGTTAGGCCTGAAGTAAAAAACACTCATCTTCCTGAGTTTGAATTTGGCCTCAGATACTTGCTAGCTATGTAACCCTGGGCAAATCACTTAACCCCATTTAACTCAGTTTCCTCATCTGTAAAATGAGCTAGAGAAGGAAATGGCAAACCACTCTAGTATCTCTGCCAAGAAAATCCCAACGGAGTCACAGAGTCAGACATGACTGAATAACAACAAAAGGCAACGTCTCATTTCTTCATCAACTCTTTAAAACAATCCCTGAAGAGCAAGTGCCACGCTGTATTAGTAAAAGGGCGTGTCTTCCTTGGGCATATAAAAGAGATTTACACACACACACACACACACACACACACACACGTTTAACAACCACCTCTCGGGGGGAGGGAAATGTTCACACTTTCAAGTTTAATGAACATTATGAACATTTTCTCATCATTTTCTTAAGTTTAGACAATCAACAAAAACAATACATCAAGCCCTTATTTGTAACCTTTATTGATTCCCACTATATAATAGGCTCCCACAACCTATTTAAACAAAAATAGATTTGAGTTGGTTCCTCCAGCATGCCCCTGTATTATACATACATGTGTTCATGCACATGTATAGTGTGGCTACATATATATGCATGCATGCATGGAACAGTGGTTAGCTAGGAATTACTTGACTGAGGCCACAGGTTCTGATGGCCTATAGCAGTCCCTATCCTTTTATCTGTCCTCACAGCTTGCCCTGTGAGATTTAGTGCTATGAGGCTGCTTACCCCAACAGTAGAATAAGGCTTCCCATGTTCACCTCTGCTACTCCAGCAACAATATGATTTTGAACTCTAGACTAGCCCCACCCTCAAAATGGAAAGCAAAGAAAGTACCCAATGCCCACCATAAATCTCTCCTGCACATGTTTACTCCCATACAGAAAAGGGAATGCTAAGAAAGAATCAGAATTACTTTATACATTTTATATTGATTTTTATACAGAGAATTCTATAGCATCACTACTAAAATATAATCATTGGGAGGCCAATATTCAAGTCTTATTGGGGGACAAATAGCTTCATTTCCAGGATGCTAAGAAGCTGTTATACCTTTCATCTCCACTGAGCACAATCTGCCAAACACCAAGCAGAATCCTCTTTCTGGTGGCTAGGATTTTCTCGTCTCAAGGCCAATCCTGCTACTGCTGCTGCTGTCACAACTGCTACCCTGGTTGCTGGCAGTAACTAAGTCAATGCTAGAATAAAGCACAAGAGGAATGACAGGGCAGCCAGAGGCCTCTGTATTGAGCCTGGCTAAATGAGTCCATGTTCCAAGAGGAGAGAGAGGACACCAGAGGACCTGGTCCCTCGTTCTACTAGGGTAGAGAAGGATTCTTCCTTCCTCCACCTCTGACATCATCCCATCTTTTTGATGATTACCTTCAAAAACCCACCAGCCAGAGGCTGCCTCTTCTACTCCTGTGTAGCTCCCCATGTGAGAAGTTTTTCAAGCTCTACAATCAACTAGAAGAAGATGGTGACTGAACCCCGCCTTATAACAGAAGTAGATAAAAAAAATCTATGAATATCCAAATTTCCTTGAAAGTCCCCAGAATATCTGCACATGCTCTGAAATTTTAAGGTAGGGGTGGAGTGAAGAGGAGTCCATGTATTTGACTGGATTGCCCTTATAAGACTATGGGGTGCTATAGATAAGATAGATAGTAATATAACCATTTCTTCAGCATCCCCACTCTAATTGAGGAGCCACCTTAAATGCCAAGTGTCTTCAAAGTCCTTCATCCCCTTCCATAAAAGAGGAAACTGCTATGAAGAAATGTATTGTCTATACCAAAATGTGCAGCATGGTTTTCCTAATTCAGATTCCAATTATTTTCCTACTTAATTCACCACTCTTCATCCTTCTGTGAGATAAAATCTACAATGTTCACCATGTGTGCAAAAAAAAATAATGGTTAACAAAACGCCTGACCTGGATATGGTGTTTTTCACTTTTCAAAGCCTTGGTGCATCTAATACTTCATTGTTATTTTCAGGACAAGCTAGCAGATACAGAAGATGTGGATGTTATTGATGGATGGAAGAACTCTAGTCCAGAGGTCAAGTGACTTGGCCAAGATCACAAAATTCTTTAGTAACAAGGTAGAGGCTGACACAGGCGGCCAATTCCAGCCCTATTCTTTTTCCACCTGAAAGCAATAACAGCTTCCATCTATAGAATGAGTTATGGCTCACAAAACTCTCCATTCAATCCTCTCAACAATCTGGTTGATTGTTGTACAGAGTAGCAGTACAGGTATCATTCCCTTTTTCCAGGTAAGAAAACAGAGTCTCAGTCAAGTGAAAGGATTTTAGCCAAAGCAATAAATTAACAGAGCCAGGCTCTTAGATCCAGTCAGTTTCTTTACAGCAATAACAATACACATATGTGCACTTATACATTATAGTGACATATGTGTGTATATAGATATACATTCTTTCCTCACATAGATGTATTATTATACATACACATTGTCTGTCTACATACACGTTTGTATAAGCCTATGTACATAGCCATGTATGTATTATATGCATAGGTAACTGTGTATGTGTATTTATGTACATGAACAGTCATATACACATAGATACACATACCTATGTATATGCATGGGTACATGTGTATATATGTATAGTTATCCATGTATACATATACACAAATGCATTTATACATGTGCATATATGCATAGGCATCTATGTATACATTTGTAGATATAGATACACAGGTTATAAATACATATTTATACATAAGTATATATGCATAGATGTATATATATCACATACACGTGTGTGGTTACATGCATGTGCATGTATACCTGTGTATAATGTGCACCTATCTACTACACCTATGCATGTATGCCCATATATATGTATAGAGGCCTATCTAAATGTGCATGTATACATACATGTACACGTTCCTGTGCACATACACATATATACCACATACATATGTGTATAGGTAGGGATATGTGTAACAGTATAGATAACCATTTCATTCATTCATTCATATATATACACACACACACACACACACACACACACACACCCCTATACATACACATAGGCATATATACCTATGTGTATAATGAGACAGTTCTCACTTTATTTGCCTTACACAAATTTGACTTTATATAAAGAATTCTGAAAGAAATCCACATTCCAAAAAACACCTGTTATCTTTTCTGACAATACTGTGCTCTACTTTAGCTCCTGTTGCTTGGCGGCACTCTTTGACTTTTCCCAGCAAAATCCTCCTCCCCCATCCCACCTCCATTCCACCCCTATCCCTCCAAGTGAAAGCAGAAAAGATTGAATTAGAGACCTCATCCTCCTGATCCTGTGCCTGACCAGAGACCTCTGGGCACTGAGAAAGACCCTTGCCTGCCCCTCCCTGCCCTGCCCCCAACTGTCTATATCTGTGTATGTATGTATGCATGTATGCATGTGTATGCATGTATGCATGTGTATGTGTGTCTATTTACATATACATTCCTGTAACTTCCTTGTTATTCAGTCCTTTGTGCCCAAATCTACGTGACCCCGGTTTGGGGTTTTCTTGGCAAAGTTACTAGAGTGGTTTGCCATTTCTTTCTCCAGCTCATATTACAGATTAGAGGAAACTAAGGCAAATAGGGTTAAGTGACTTGTCTAAGGTCACACAGCTAGGAAATGTCTGGAGCCAAATTTTAACTTACAAAGATAAATCTTCCTGACTCTAGGCCAACATTCTATCTACTGTGCCATCTGGCTGCCATCTATCTATCTGTCTATCTATCTGTCTGTCTGTCTGTCTGTCTATCCACACATATGTAATGTGTGTGGATATGGATATATATATATGCATGTATATATGCATATATAGTGTGTATACCTAGACATAGACATATATTTATATGTGTGTGTGTGTATATATATATATATACCCCTGCTTATATAAGCATGATCCTGTGTACATTCATAGGTACACATATTCCTATATATGTATGTACTCATACACATATATCATATGCATATCTATATATGTATGTGTGCATATCTACAAACACATACATGTTTAGGCATATACATATAGACCTATACCTATATACCCATATGTGCAATATACCTACATATAGGTGTACACCACATAAGTATATACACGCCAGCACATGTATACATACATGCAAAGCCATGCATATACTCATGTATATTTGCATCAATACATATACTGATGTGTGTGTATACTGCGACAGTGTATATATAGGTATAACTATATGAAGAAAACATACATCAAGATTGAAATCTTGTATCTACATCTACACATACATACATGCATGCATATCTCCTCATAGGAGCCCCGTGGAATATTAATAATAGTGCGCCCACTTTGTCCGTGAGGCGCTGGAGGTTCGGATCGGTAGCAGACTTGCTCCAGGATCCCATAGTCCCATAACCCAGGTGGCAGGGGTGCTTTTCAAGCTGGCTCCATGTTGCTAAATACTAGCCCTTTGGAGATTGGGCCTTTAAATGACTTTCCTCCTGAATTTCTCTCTCCACCCCATGAAGAGAGCTGACATCAGCGTGCTCCCGCCGGTGCGCTCATTTGTTTATTTACCATAGTTATCCTTCGGACCCTGTTTTCTTTTGGGGAGTAGGGGTGGGCCTCCCTGGAGGAAGGAAGTGTGCTGCACCAGCCAGTGTTTTCCTCTAGGAGGAGCCGAGTCGTCCAGATGAAAGTGACACGCACCAACTCCAACTCCTCACAGGCAAAGGCAGCAATCTGAGCTCCCAGGAATTCGCTCCCCGGGCGGCTCTCGCCTCCTCCCTAGCCCATCTCCCACCAGCTGCCCTCACTCCTCCCTTGGCTGGGGCTCTCCCTCCCCTCCCGTCCCGAGCCTAGACCCCGGAGCGTGCTTCTCTCTCCCGGTTTCTACGCGATCCTCAGCCCGTCCACCAACCCCCCTCACCCCCGCAAAAAAGCTGCCGCTCCCTTTCCCTGGTTCCCACCCCTCCCGTGCCCTCCCCTCCCATCCCCTTTACCCCGCCCCCCTCTCCACCCCTCCTCTCCCGAAGCCTGACAGCCCGAGAGCTGCCAAGTGGGGAGCAGCCATGGGAAGGGGAGGAGGTAGAGGCGGCAGCGGCGGCGGCGGCGGCTGCTGCAGCAGCAGCGGTGGCAGCTGTGGCTGCTGCTGAGCGCCCCGGCAGCGGGGACCCCCCTGGGGCGCCCGGGCGCAACCAGTCGCGGCGAGGAGAGAGACCCTCTGCTCGCTCTGCTAAGAGGCTCAGCTCCAAGGTAGTGACCGCGGTGGTGGGCAGATCCGCGGGCGAGGGGGTCACTTCCCGACTCTGGGCTGGAACTCGGAGCTGGGGGCGGGCGGGGGACGTTTATTTGGGGTGCTGGAGGTTTCAGATTTATCCGCAAATACACTGGGGGCTGGAAGTGGGGGTAAAGCCCCTATGGCTTGCGCTTCCTACCAAAGAAGTTGTTTTCCGCTGGTAGGTTGTTGTAATCTGATCCATACCAAGGACGTGTGCGTGCGTGTGTGTGTGTGTGTGTGTGTGTGTGTGTTTCTGTCTTTCTGTCTTTGCTGGATTTTTTTTTTCCTTTTTCTTTTAGGGGAGAGAGTTGGATGAGTGATAATACGACTAAACTTGTTTACATGCAGGAAGGGGGGTGTCTTTTTGAGGGACGTGTTTATGGAAGGACTTATTTTGGAAACAGTTTGTGGGTGTCTTAAAAGTTTTCTCTGTGAGTCTCTCTCTCTCTCTCTCTCTCTCTCTCTCTCTCTCTCTCTCTCTCTCCCTCCCTCCCTCCCTCCCTCTCTCCAGCCTACTCGTGGGCAGGAACTCCAGCTGGATCTGTGTGTCCACAGAGGTGGCTGGATGGTGGAAGAGGATTGGGGAACAATGGGGCTCCTTCTCCAGTCTTTCCTAATGTTCCCAGCCTTTCTTCTATCCCTGATGCAACTGTTAGATTTTTTTTGTTGATGCGTTTTTTAGCCCTTTGGGAGATTCTGGATAAGTAAACTCGGTTTGGCCGGGTGGGACTGGATTGGAAATTAGGGCTGCAGCAGCTTCCTCACTAGTGGCCCCTCACTAATCTGCGGTTTTGAAACGACCTCAAAGTTTTGACAGCCAGCGCTAACAGAGGCTGTCGGGAGTGCCAGCGGGTGCCTGGTCTAAGAGACTCCGGGCTGCTCAGTGGCAGGGGCTTTGGAAGGAGGCAGAGGGCGTGGGCTGCGCTTTTTGGGTGGGAGACCCTCCTTGTACACCACATTGAAAACTGTTGCTAGAACCTTGGCTGCCTGGGTTCGCTTTACTTTGGTGGTCGTGGCCGTGGCGGTGGCTGCGGCGGCAGCGGCGGTTTTCTGTGCTTACACGGGTGTACGTGCTATATATGTGTGTCGGTGTACAGGAGAGCAAGCACAGAGTGTAGGAGTGTCCCTTACTAAGAGAGAGTACTGTGGGGGTAGGCTGAGGCCCTGGGAGGTGATGGTGGCGGTGGTGGTGGGAGGGTTGTTTATGTCTCCACCGTGGACGGGACTGGGGAAAGGTAACGGGAGGTGCGAGGGTGGGGAAACTGGAGAAGTTCCCTTAGGGGTAAACTCCCTGGTCTTTTAAAAAGGGAGCTCCCCTGCCGGCGAGGGACTGTGAGCTAGCTGTATGCTATTCTGAATTTGCAAACAGTAGCCTTACAGTAAGAAGTGCCCCCTTTTCCCCTGAAAAAGAACCTTGCAGAAAGACGGGCACAGCCCCAAGCTAGAGACGTAGTGCCCTAAGGTGAGTCCCTGAAATGTAGGGAACCCCGGATCTGCAGTATCTTCCACTCGCTAGGGGCTTTCAAAACTTCAGCCTGAAGGAATACTCAGGCACACTGCCCTGGGGTCGTAGGCACTGCCTGGGCTCTCCTGTTTTAGGAAAGTGCTTCTGTAACCAGAAGTGTTTCAAGGGGGTCCCTGAAGTTTCCTAGGGTCCCTGAGATCATAACATAGAGTCTCATAGAAAGAAAACTGAAGAAAAAAAATACTACTGAAATAAAAGGATTGGGCAAGATGCTGGTCTGTATTCATTCATTTGCTTTTTGGGTGAGTGGGGGATGGTGTGTTTGCTTGGTGGGGATAAAGAGACTTGAGGACCCCGGGAAGAGAGACGGACATGTGTCTAGTTATATATTTTTCATGGAAGATTTGCTTTAGCCTAAAAGTCTGTGAGACATACTGTAATTTGTAGCCAAGAAGTTTTCTCCTCCTACTGCCAACTTGAAAAAAAAAAATGCCTCACATTACTACTTAGGAGAAAAGGTGACTGAATGTTCAGGATTCCTTCAGAGTAAATATATACATCGAAATTATTCTATCATTGGTCTCCTGAAGTGTTCTAAAAGCAAACATTGTACTGAAACGCAAAAGGACAGCACACATGCGTGTTTTATTTTTTTAAGTGAACATAACTGACGTGCAAATATTTGTCTGAGGTCGGGATTGTATTTTTTTTTATTTAAAAAAAAAAGAAGAATCCACAGCGTAAACCACTTAAAATTGATATTCACTACAGTCTATCTCAGTCATATCTCTGGTGCCTGGTGAACAGATGTTTACTGTACTCGGTAACCTATTGGACTGTCATGTTGAGTATCTTGTTAGCTCAGGACATAATGTTTATAGCATAATGTAATAAATGGAACCACAGTTGCAGTTGGCCTGTGCCAAGCTCAGGAAGCGCCCCAGCATGGAAACAATTCCTGAAGTTGGTCCAGCTCGGCAAGCCCTGCTGGCTATCTGCCCGTTAGCATTGTTAATGTAAAGATAAATCTGAAAGATACAATGAGAATGCAGGGCAGCAAGATGTTTAGATTTTTTTTTAATGAGTTTAAATAATATTTTCTGTGTCTGCTCCTTCAATGAAAGCTTCACCAACCACCCCACTGATATTTACATATTTATTGCTACACTGTGAAATAGTTAGGTTTTTTTCTTCTGCTTGATTTCACCTATTTTCCTCATAAAAGTTTTTTTTCCTCATGATAGATTTTAGTTTTCTGAACAATAATTGCTGAAATTATATAACATTTTAAATATGTAATCTCACAGTAACTGCACAACCACCTAGGGAAGTAGGTACTATTATTTTCCTCATTTAACAGTTAAGGAAACTGAGTCAGAGATTAAGTGACGTCTAGGGTCACAGAGCTAGTAAAAGTTTGAGGTCAAATTTGAATTTAGATCTTTCTGACACCAGGTTCAACATTTTATCCACTATACCACCTACCTGCCTCTAGGTAGATTTAAATTAAAATCTGCAAGGATGTAATATCTATGGTACCTATGAATTTCTAAATGGTGTATTCATGAGCTTCTGACAGTGTTGAAGGTCCTCTTCTAATTTTTTAATGGCATAAATTGAAGTTTGCTGATACTCAAACTGACACCATATTAATTATGTAAACTAGGTCATATATCCACATGTCTCTGGCATTTTTTTCACCAGGACCATACAAGAATTGAGGTATGCTTAGTTAAATTCTCTATCAACTTGGTTCTTATCCCTTATTTATTTTTCTTTATGATCATAAGATGGTTAACTTCAAAACACTTCTGCAATACCTAGAACCCTTCTGTGAGGGCAGGTAAAATTATTTTTACTTACAGGCCATGTCTTTTCATTTTGCTTTGTCAAGGAAGATTAACTTTAAAAGAGCGTTTATATGACACACTGAAAGTCAGGAAAGCCAAAGCTGTATGTTCAGAACAAATAGGAAATTTGAAACAGTCCCTACATAATAATTTAATTAAAAACTCTACTTTCAGATTGCTGAACTTAAATCCTCAGAATCAATAGTTAGGCAAAGAATGCTGTCTGTGTTCCTTCTGGGGACAGCCCATGTTCTGACTCCAGTGGAGGTAAAAGATGCTTTCAAAGAAATGCTTCCTGATGTAAAGAAGACCCAAACTATATGTATGGGACATGTCTGGTTTAGTTAACAAGTCATTTCACTCTTGAGGCAAAGAGGATAGGCAATGGAAACATAAAAGAGGTCTGATGTGCTCATTCCTGATGAACTTTAGTGGGCTGCTGCCTTCTGCAGAAGCTGAAATTTCACACCCCATATAATATTAGTGAAATGTGACAGCAAAGCTTCTCTCGTTCTCTAGTCATCTAAGTTTTCCTCAGCTAGAATAAGAGGTAGTGAGGTATAGTGGAAAGAACATTGTTTGAGAAGACAAAATGTCAGGGTTTGCTTCCCAATTCTTCTGCTTTAATAATGTTTCTACTTTACTGTATATCCCTGAGCAAGTCTCTGAGACTCAATTTCCTCATCTGTAAAATGGGGATAAAAGTACTTGTCCAATCTGTCACACAGAATTGTTGTTTTGCAAAGTGCTTTCCAAAGATTCAAGTTCTTTATAAATGTGGGTTGTTTCGAGTTAAATTCTACTCTGATGCTTCATTTTGAATGTAAGTGTGAACCTTAGACCTTTGGAGTTAGCCCTGACTTCTCAAGAGCTGTACCTGTGAGAGCAAGCTCTGGCAAGCCCTACTCAGCTGAAATGTTGAGTGTGGGGCCAACAACAATAGACTGTACACCTTGTTGTCCATTTGGCTAAGTTGGGAGAGACTTGTCACAAAATGGTTTGGCCACCCTCGTGCTGAAGTTGTTTGGCAACAGAAACTAACAAAGATCCTCTACCTAAACTCAGATTTGTTTTCTTTCTGGGTCACATGAATATTTTTTCTAAGGCCTATCCACTTTTTCAAGGCCAACCTCAAGTCCCATCTTCTTCTTTGAAACACTGATCCCCTGAGTGACCAGTGGGAGTGATTCAACCATCCCTAATCATTTCCTCTTCTGAAGTTCTGTAATAATCTACAACAGTGGTGTCAAATTAAATAGAAATGAAAGTTACTAAGCCAAAATTAAGCATTCCTGTGAGTTTCTTATTGACTTAGAAAACTACATATTAGCATTATCTATATTCTGTTGTATTTTTATTTATTTTGCTAAATATTTCTCAATTGCATTTTAATATGGTTCTAGTTCCACCCTGGAGTATTGACAGAGAAGCTCAGGTGGCATGTTTTATGACTCTGAAATGTGCTACCAATTTGGCATTTAACATGTATGACCTTAATTTCATAGGATGTCCCCTACAGTCATCTGGTCCTATCCTATTATTTTATACATGATGCTTCCTAGGAGTAAGCAACTCTCTCAAGGTCATAGAGGTAGTAATTTGCGTGAACCCATGTCCTCTAACTTTAAATTCAGTTCTCTTTCCACAATGTTTTTTTTATCTTTTTTCAGTATGTGTTTTATCTCCCCGACTATACTCTAAAGATCCTCAAGGGCCGGAACTAGGACTTATATATCCTATACTAGCCACAGGGCAGAGCTATCAATATTTACCATTTATGACGATGGTGCTGCCACCAACAGTTATGAATATGGAGGAAGTTGCATTTCTTCATCAAGCATAAGAGAGGGAAACAGCACCTAGTAACAGGTGGTATGGGAGGATGTTAAGCATTACCTTGGTTAACCTCTTCAAGGCAGAAGTTCTATTGATTCTCCAATATGGAAGGTCTCAGGTCTCCTCACTGTGGTTTGTATTCACCTCTACTGATAGAATTTTGGGTTCTATCTAAAATAAAGTTAATTTGGAATAGAAGACAAGATCTCAAATATCTTAATAATATTTGTTTGTCGTAGTCCTTTTGTGGCCATTATTTCACTTGATTTTCATGACAACTCTGTAAAGTAATCAGGGTAAGTGATACTATACTTATTTCACAGATGAGTAATTTGAGGTAAAACAAAGGTGCTTTCAGTTCAGGAATTTGTTTTATTTTTAACAAAAATCCTAGTAGGGGACACTAATTATCATTTCTCATTCAGAGCAGTCAAGCAAGCATTTATGAAATAACGACTACTAATTGCCAGGTGATCATCTAGGACCTGGGAGTACAAAGACAAAATTGAGATAAGGTCTGCTCTCAGGGAACTTACATTCAAATGGGGAGACAATGTATAGCCATACATGCATGCACACAATGTATGATTACACACATATGTTTCTCTAGGTAATAGGGAGCCATTGGATTTAATGATGGGGGTAACATGATAAAATCATTTAAGAAAATCACAGTTGCTGTGTGGAGGAGGGGTTACAGTTCTGAGAGTCTTAAGGCAGGGAGACCAATTAGGATTGCTGTACCACAGGTAAAAAGAAATGAGGATCTGAATTAGGGAAGTGGCTGGGTGAAGGGAGAAGTTATGTATGTAAGAGATAGTATGGAGAGAGAAATTATTAGATCCAGCAACTGCTTGGATATGTGGGGTGAGTAAGAATGAGGAGTCAAAGATGCAAACCTGTCTGGATGCATAGCGGGTGCGTTAGTGGTAATAGGGAAGTTTGGAAGAGAAGTGTATTTGGGGAGAAGTAATGAATTCTTTTTTGGTCATGTTGAGTTTGAGATGTCTATGGGACATACAGCTTAAAATGTTGTGTAGGTCATTGGTAATGCAGAACTGGAGCTCAAGGGAGAGACTGGCTCCAGGTCATCTGCATAGAAATTAGGGAAGCTGAATAAGTCACCAAATCATAGAAAAGAGAAAAAAGGCCCAAGACAGAAGCATGGCAATGGAACAAGCATGTCCATAATGGAAGGAGGGGTGCCAGTAGGGAGGGTGAGATTGACAATACATCAGAGGTGTGGGATAATTGAGGGAACAAAGTCATGGAAGATATGGAAACGATGGGATCAAGAAAACAGGTAGAGAGAGATTAGAATTAGCAAGAAGGACCAACTTCTTTGTGGTTCTGGGAGAGTAAAGATAAGGAGAGATTTGGAGCTGGGAGAAGAGTTAAGGGAGCTAAGTGCTGAATAACTTCAGTAATTTTAGATATTTAGCTGATTGTGAAAGTGAGGAAAAGGAATGAGGAGTGAATTCTTTCAGGATAGAAGAGATGATTTGGAGCAAGTTTTGTATGAAATGTAACAGAGGAACAATTAAGAGATGAATACAAGGATTGCTAAAGTGCAGTAAGGGGTAAGGGACCAATCAAGTTTAACTTTTGAGCGGACCCAGTCAATCTAATTTTATTCTTTTCTCTAGCCCCTTGAGCCACTTAGGAGTTGGTATAAAGGAGACAAGTGCTAGGAGTTACACAAATTTGAAAGTTAAAAAGGTATAAATAATGAAATGTCAAAGGGGTAAGGGAGTCAAAGATAGAGGAGAAGCCATCATTGATATGGGTGATCTTAGGGTCAGAAGGGTGGGTAGGAAGTGGGACCAGAATACATTTAGTAGACTGGAAAAATAAGGAAGAATTAAGAGACTCAATTAAATTAAACAAGTACCTAATATTGAATATGGGAAGATGGTGTTGTATTATGACCTAGAGGAGCCCAGATCACCCACAAATACCCAAGTCAGCTCTAAGAATTCAGTGAGCAAGAAAATGAAATAGTTCTAATTTCCATCTAGTCCAAGATGATACAAAAAAGACTGGCAGAATCCTGTAGAAGTTTGAGCAAAGGTAAGGTAGGAGAGGTAGGAGGTAAAGCATGCAAACAGCAGATACCCAGAACAGGTGATACCCAGGCCCAGGACTGAAGCACGGCAGAAATAACAGTACGAAAAAGGGCCAGAGCAGCATCTGAGAAACAGAGTATCTGGGGTCCTTCAGGAACCTACTGCTATCACAGACAACAGTGTCTGGTTGAGACCTGTCATGCTCACAGCAAATCAGCTCCAGGTTTGGGACTTTGCAAGCAGAAAAAGACAGAGAAGGAACCAAGGCCATAGCCCAAGTTGAACTACCAGGAGACTAAGTCCAAATTCAGGATTCCTGTTGAAGAAGGGTTCTAGTTTTAGCCGTGGATCTGTATCTAGGCAGGGTCTTCCTATATCATCCAAAGGCTGTATGTAATAGAAATTCACAATTTCATTTACAATCCTCTTTTTGTATTCTATACCATATATAGAAACAACCATATTATTTGGTGTTGTTATATTGATAGTTAAGTCTTTCACAGTTGTGTTTGTTTTTACAGTGTTATAGTATAATTATTAAGTTTAGAATAAAGGAAAAAATGATATGATGTGATACATATGATTCTGTTAGCCCAGGAATAGAAATGGACAGAATGAGAGATAAGAAAAGATATTGTTGTTTGTACTTCATTTTCCTAAAGGACTATTGACATCATGAGGTGATGACTTGAACATGAGTTAGAATTATGGGAGGCAGAGTTGCACAAAGTTGTCAGCCTCACTCCCTTTTCCTGAGTCATCAAAGTTTAGTGGCAAGACAAAAGTCAGTTCAGTGGCAAGATGGAAGTCATGACAACTGACTGTGGATGGCCCAAGATACAGTGGATGGCTTTTGCATCTTCAGTGTCCGACCAAGCTCTGAGCACTCCATAGAGCCTGTTTCAGTGGCCTTCATGACCACTGGAACAAAATCTCCTTCCCTGCCCATTCCATGGGGTGAGGGCAGGGAGTATCTTCACATACTTGGGGTAGATATCTCCCTAAGTCACTGATGGGTTTGAGGCCTGTCAGTTACCCTCAGCCTGATTTAGTCCATCTACTGAGATGGTTTTACCAGGGTGTAGCCACTGCTCATGTACCAGAGCTTTTTGGAGCCATAGGTGAGAGTTGAATGAAAGATGGACCCCAAAGGTGGACGAGCAGGCCTGCAAAGAGCTCAGTAAGCCCTCACATCAGAGATGCTAGTCCTCCCTGAACGCCCCTTATACAGAAAAAGTAGATTGTGATTTAAAAAGCAATTTTGGGGGCAGCTAGGTGGTGCAGTGAATAGAGCACCGGCCCTGGAGTCAGGAGGACCTCAGTTCAAATACGGCCTCAGACACTTAACACTTACTAGCTGTGTGACCTTGGGCAAGTCACTTACTCCCAACTGCCTTGCCTTCCCCCCTCCAAAAAGACAAAAAAATAGTGATTTTCATCATTGAGGATTTTGGAGTTCTGGTTGTTCTAATGGTTCAGTGAGGTCTAAGATATGACTCCACTGGTAAAGATGGGATATTAGAAGGCTTATAAGAACATCCCCAAGATGAAGGCAGGAGAAGGCATGGAGAAGATGGCTAGCTAGGCTAATTTCTTCCAGTTCTCCCCTTGGGAAAAGTTAATTCAAGTAATATAAAATGAAACCACAAATCAGAAAATTGCTTTGGTCAAAACTTTATGGGGAGACAGAGTTCTCAGAAATTGCTGTTTGTGGATTTTTTTTTTGGCTTCTTAAAATTACCACCAGACTGACTTTTAATATCTCCAGTTAATACCATTTCTTTAGGAGAGATCTTCACAATGAAATTAGAAGAACCCAGCACTACCACTTAATAGCTGTGTGGTCCTGGGCAAGTCCCTTAACTTTTCTAGGTTTAAATTTTCTCATCTCTAAAAAAAAAAAGATAAAAATGCCTGCCCTGCCTGTGCTGCAAGTTTGTTATGGGGATCAAATGAGATAATATAGAGCTGACAGATAGCTGCTTGGGGATTCCCCTTCTTGGTATACCACAAGAGGAAGTATAGGGACCCATGACAAAATTTCATTCTTCTCCATTTATGTTTTAGCTATTTATTTTCATTCAGACATTTTGCATGCTGTCTTAATGAAAGCCTATGTGATCACAGATTTTAAGATGCAAGGGACTTTGGAGGCCATTAAGACCAACAACCTCATTTTGTAGATGAGGAAACTGGGGCACAGAGAGGGCAAGTACCTTGCCATGGGTCACACAGCTTAGTACATATCTAAGAAAGGATTTGAACTCAAAACTTGCTGACTTCGGGGCCATTGCCAGACACTGTGCCATCTAGCTACTGGGCATCTTAGAGGCAGCTGGTGGCAAAGCAGATGGAGCAGGGCCTGAAATCAGGAAGACCTGAGTTCAAATCTTGCCTCAGACACTTGCTAACTGGTGACCCTGGGCAAGTCACTTAATTTCTGTGTGCCTCAGTTTCCACATCAGTAAAATTAAGATAGTAACACCGCCTACCTTGCAGGGTAGTTGTAAGGAATAAATGAGATATTCCCTTCCCCCACCTATGGGATATAAACTGAGAGAGAACACTGAACTGAGGAAGTCTAGAAACCTGCATTCTAGTCCTGTCCCTGTAACTAACCAGAAATCAAAATGTCTTAATGTTATTATGAAAATGGTTTTCACTTTATGGACCCCTTGAAAGAGTCTCAAGGACCCTCAGTGGTCCCCAGACCACTTTCAGAACTGCTGGTGTAGAGATGCTACACATCTGGAGTTAGTATGGCTTGGATTTTAATCCTGCCTCAGAATTCTACTATGACCTAGGTCATGTCACTTCTCTTGGCCTCAGTTTTCTCATCTGTAGAATGGGAGGGTTAGACACACTGATCTCAATAGACCCTTCCAGCTCTAAAATGCAAGAGTTAACATGCCTGATGCACTATGAGTGAAATACTGTAAACTAGTCCATTGTCCTTCCCATCTCAGGGCTATGGGTAGCCAGATAGAACAGAAGAAAGGACGTGGCAAGAGGCATCTGGGTGAAGTGAAGGATTGTGCCCAAAGCCATATGGAGCCTGACCTTTACCACTGCTCTCCTCTCAGAAGAGATGGCAGGAATTGCCCTTCTTTGTTTATGGAAAGATGATGGATAGATATCCTAGGAGGTGTCTCATCTTTTCAATCTGCTCAGAAGAAGAGACAATGAGAAGCCAGGACTTTTGTTATGTTGGTCGGCATAACACCTTCTATTCCTAGGAGACCTTTACAAAATAGATGCTTATTGGGCATTCTTGCTTGACTGATTGACCAATGTGACTCTCTTGGTAGCTATTTTTATATCACAGGATATAGTGGGACAGTGAAGGAGAAAGAGCAAAGCTAAAGTAGGAAAAAGGTGGAGAGTGGAGAATATGAAGTGAAAAAGAGAGGAACTAAAATAATAAAAACAAATATTTTCTCCTGCTATTGTTAAGGTAATAATTGTTCACATCTTTCTAGAGCTTTAAGTCTGTATAAAGCACTTTCTTCACAAGAATCTTGGGAAGAGAGTAGTGTAAGGATTATTATCCATATTTTAAAACTGAAAATCTTGATATTCAGAAAATCTGACAGCTAATATGTGCAGCCAAGTTAGAGTGACAGCTTAAGGTCATTGGCCCACTTTCCAGAAGTGACCCTGTGGGGGGACTTTATAAGTGTCTAAAAACTTCTTCTAGTAATGGCACCGTTGGACAATGTCTCACATTTCTAATGAGGTGTCAGCAGACAGAGGGTCCATTTCTCACTTCACTAATGACATATTGTGATGCTAATCACTGAACCTGTTCAGCTCTGCTATACTGTTTCCACATGTGTAAAATTGGAATATCCTTTTTGGATTACTGACTCAGCTAGTGAGAACTAATGGCATCATCAGTAAGACCCTTTAGAACCCGCTGGATGATGATGCTGAGCAGCCAAGCTAGGGCTGTAATTGATGCTGGCCTATAAAATTAATCAGACTATCAAACTGCTAGTTTTGCATCTGGGACTCCTAGAATACCAGGGCCATGACTTGAAAATCAATGTTCTTTCTCTTGCATCATTTTCCAGGGCTGTCCTAGGCATTGAAACACCTAACACACACATATACACATATGTGAATATATAAAACCTACCTTTACATATATATCTCTATCTCTCTGCCCGTCTGTCTGCCCGTCCGTCTGTCTGTCTATGCACCAGGCTTGGAATCAGGAAGACCCATATTCATGAGTTCAAATCTGGCCTCAGATATTTACTAGCTGTGTGACTCTGGGCAAGGCACTCAACCTTATTTGCCTTCGTTTCCTCATCTGTAAAATGAGCTGGAGAAGAAAATGGCAAATCACTCCAATATTTTCGCCAAAAAAATCCCAAATGAGGTCTTGAAGAGTTAGATATGGACTGAAATGACTGAACAATAAGAAATAGATTATTATGTTTTTATTTGTATACATATGTATATATGTATACACCAACATGATATCTGACTTAAGTACCTTGCACTGTCCCTGGGAAGATTGTTCTAAAATGCATAAAGAATTAAAGAACAATAAAAGATAGTATCTCATTAAGTGTTGAATAGCTTTGGTGGAAATTGATAGACATTCTAAGTTCTACAGAAATTCAGAGAAGTAATGCTTAGTGTGCAGTGGAGTAAAAGGTCTCATGGTGGATTTGAATCTTGAGTTGGACTAAAAGGCCAGGTTTGAGGAGGGCATTCCTAGTGTGGTAAGTGGAGAGAGTATGGTAGATGTGGGTCTTTCTAGGGATTAGTAGAAAATAAGATTAGATAGTTAAAGTAGGACCATATTACTAGAAAGTTTTGAAAATCTGGCAGAAAGGTAGACTTCATGCAATAAGCAAGAAAGAGTGGTTGTAGATTCATAGGATGATAAATTCAAATAAACCTAGCATGGGAAGAGACTTTTAATATAATCTAGAACAGGAGTGGGGAACCTGCGGCCTCAGACTACATGTGGCCCTCTAGTTCCTCAAATGCAAGCAGCCCTTTGACAAAATCCAAACTTCACAATTCAGTCAAAGGGCCACACTCGAGAACCTAGAAGGCCACATGGGGCCTTGAGACTACAGGTTCTCTGCTCCTGATCTAGAACAAGGGTTCTTAACCTTTGTGTCATGGCCCCCTAGGTAATCTAGTGAAACCTATGGAACTTTTCTCAGAATAATGTTTTAAAGTGCATAAAACACATAGAATTTCTAAGGAAACTAATTATATTGAAATGAAATTATCAAAATATTTTTTTAAACAAGTTCATAGGCTCCAGGTTAAGAACCCCTAATCTAGTCCAATGCACCGTCCATTGGATGAATCTTTGCTACAACATCCCAGACAAGTGGTCTGCCTCCACCCAAGTACCTCAAATGTCTATGGGAATAGGCCTCCCAAGGTAGTCTATTCCATTTTTTGGACAGCTCTGTTAACAAGTTAAGAATCTGCCACCCTGTAGCTTCCACAGACTGGTCATGGTACTATCCTCTGGCATCATACCAACCAAGTTTAATCTCACAAATTTGAAGACACTTTGAAATTCTTTAATATTTTTGAAGAAAGTTATCATGACCTCCTTAAGACTTCTTGTTTCCAGCCTAAGCACTCCCCAGTTTCTTCAATATTTTCTTTTATGACATGATTTCCAGACCCTTCAACCTCTGGAAATGCCCCAGCTTATCAATGAATGAGACAAAACAGAGAACAATAGACCATGTGTAGTCTGGCCAGGAAACTACAATGGTCCCATTAACCTTCTTCATTCTGGATACCATCCTTGTATTGCTATAGCCTTATATAGCACTGGCTTCTTGGGCCCCTGAATCCCTCTTGGCCCATCATCATCATCATAATTAGAGAGAGACCTTGTGGCATATTTGATGAAGTACTGGCCTTCGAGTCAGAAAGACCAAGGTTCATACCTTGCATCTAACCCTTAATAGTTCTGTGGCCATTAGCTTAAACCCTCAGATCCTCAGTCTCCTCCTTTAGAGATAATAATATCTACAGTATCTACCTCAGAGGAGTAGTAATAAGAGGTTCAATTGAGATGATGTATGTAAAGCATTTTATAAACCTTTCAATGCTATATAAATAATATTAGTATGATGTTAGTTCATATGGAGTTTGTAGTAAAAAAAAAACACAAAAAATGACAAATCACTGTGTTCTCCCAACCCTTCCCTATCAGATAGGCCAATTTACATCTAATTAAATATATGGCTTGATTGCCTATGGCATTCAAATAGAGCACAATCTTCTAGTAGGTCACTAGGATATCTTCCTTGTTTTCAACAATCCTGAATTTCAAATCCAAAGTTTTTCTTGGCTTCTTCAGACAAGTCCTGCTGCTAACTGCTGCTGCAAATTTCATGACAGCCATATCCATCTATGAAGTTGCCATGGGCCCGTTTTGCCTTAGGCACCCTCATGGCTTTTTATAATCCAACTTCATGCAATTCTGCTTTGATCTATTTCTTATTATCTTATGTGTCTACTTGTGCCAATTTACCCTGATGCTATCTGTCAGTGACAATTGAAAGTCCACCAAATACAGAGACATTTGTCCTTCCTATTTAAATATTAAATAATTAACAGTAATAGTTATTAGTGCATGCAGTTTTGATTGAAAGATTGAAATTATGATCAACAGTTTCTCAATACTGTATACCACAGAAGATTAGCCTTTGATTTGGGATTGTGACTAGTATTTAGTACCTGTAACTATTTCTGGAATTCTCCTAAACTAAAACCTTTGCAAGAAAAACAGTTCATTCCATTTCTGATTACTGATCAATTTTCCCACTGCCTTTTGCCAGTAAACTACATTTAGTTCTTCAGTATGTCTCTGAAGTGTTTTTATGCCCCTCCTTGAACTCAGTAGCCTTACTTCATACTTATACTGCTTTCAAAGTATTCATTTCCTGTTTGTGAATTCTTGCTAATGTGCCTACCCATTGATGACTTAGGTTATTAATGAATCAGAAATGGAAAATATACTCAAGACTTTTCAGTAGCTCATTAAATATAAATTTTAAATAATAAAAAACATTCCTAAGAACAGATGTTTCTCATAGAATTTACCATCTGTCATTTGAGAGATACTAAAAGCATGTTACCTTAACTTTTTATTAGAAAATAAATAAATCTTAAATCCTTAACTTCCCACTTATTGGATCTATGTTTGCCAAGGAAGAACACTCAACTAGCAGCTATGAAAACTGGGTTCTAGCTCTACCACTAATTTATTGTATTTGTTTTGGAAGTAACAGAATTGCCAGATCTAAGAGTTGGAAGGGAATGCAAAAAGTCAGTCAATCCAACTTGTACTTCAACTAAGAACCTCTTTTATAATTCTGAAAGACCTCCCACCAACTGTCTCTCAAGGTGGTCCATTCCACTCTTGGATAGCCCACATTGTTAGGAAGTTTTCCCTCATATTTAACCTAAATTTATCTCTCTGAAAATTCCACCCATTGCTCTTGGTTCTGCCTCCTTGGACCAATCAGAAGAGGTTTAATCCCTCTTCCATGTGACAGTCAATAAATCAGTCAACAAACATTCACTAAGAACATATTATGTAACAGGCACCGTATATGGCTCTGGAGATCCAGAGAAAGGAAAACAAAACAACAAACAAACAAAAAAACCTCAGTCCCTGTCCTCAAGAAATGTGCATTTTAATGTGGATATGTTGCCACCCCAGAGGTAGCTAACATTTCTCCCCAGATCTTTTCTTCTCTAAGCTAAACATTTCTAATTCCTTCAGCAATTCATATAAGGTCTGGCATCTTGTCCCCTTGTCATCCCTGTCACTCTACTACTGTCACACATGTAAGGCTTAGCAATGAAAATATGCTTAATATCTTAATTTAAATTCCTGTTTTCCAATTCAGCTATAAATATTACACTGTGATTGAATGGAACTTTATCCCCATCCATCTTTGAAGACCTTTCCAAAACTGTCATGCACTGTATAGCCTAATAAGGAACAATCTGGTACATGATGGTCCTGACATAAGTTGATATGTCCTGTGATACACTAACAGCAGCACCTAATGAGCCTTCCAATGTCAAAGATTCCCAGATGTCCAGAAATGGGACCATCTTAATAGATCTTCGGAACAACCTTATCACATCTGGGTGGAATCACTACCTTTTGAGTTACTATTTTTTGAGTTACTTTTGAGTCACTTTTCCTGTCTTGAGTCATAACCCCATCCTTCCACTCTGTGCTCTAGCCAAAGTGAACTTCTTTCTGTTCTCTGAAAATGCTTCCCTGCTTCCAGTCCTGAGTTCAGATCCTTTTCTGCACCTGGAATGTTTTCCCTTTCTCTCTTTGTCTACGAAGACTGGCCTCCTGGCTGTTTCTTGAAAAAAACACTCCATCCCCAGACTGCCGGCATTTTCACTGGCTGTCCCTCATGCCTGGAATGCTTTCCCTCCTCATGTCTGCCTCCTGGCTTTTCTAGCTTCCTTCAATTCTCATTTAAAACCCTATCTTTTACAAGAAGCCTTTCTTATTGCGCTTTAATCCTGGTGTCTTCCCTCTATTGAGTATATAGATTGTTTGTACACAATTGTTTTCATGTCATCTCTCTCATTAGGCTGTGTACTCCCTGAGGGCAGGGATGGTCTTTTGCCTTTTTTGTATCCTTAGCACTTAGTATGGTGCCTGGCATATAGTAATTACTTAATAAATGTCAGTGGTCTGTGTGAATTCCTATCTATCCTTTAAAATCCAACTTAAATGGCTGCCTTCTCCTTGAAACTTCCCTCATCTCCCAACTTGATAAAGACCCATTTCCCTTTTTATCTAAAGATAAAAGAATTCTTCATTTTGCTCCTCTCCCCTCCTCTCATAATAATCCCACCTCAGGTACTGTAGTTATTATTGTGTTTTTCATAACCTTCTTCTAGAATTTAAGCTCTGTGTTGGCAGGAATCATGTTGACCTGAACTGAATCAACTTGAAAGACAGATAAATGATAGGAAATTTTAAGCTAGCACTGCTGAAATACTTTTGAGCTCTAATTAAATTCTCAAAGTAAGCAATTTCAAATTTAGTTTATTTTATATTAAAATTGTTGGAAACCTAGTATTCATATCTACTAATGCAAACAATCTCTGGGCAAAATGTGAATTAATGGTTCAAAAGCAGCTTTGTCTTCGAAGGAGTTGCAAAGGCACAATCACATAGAAGTGAGATTTCGTTTTGAAAGCACAGCTACAGATTAAATGTGACATGATCCTTGTACAATACTGCAAAGGTTCAGAAGTGGAAATTCATCACTACTCAGGAAACATGTGCATCCCACAGCCATTTTTATTTCATTGATTAGGATTGCATGAACTTGGATCTCATGCATATTTAATTGAAGACAGGTAGGCTTTTTTGATTTGCTCATCCATTCAGTTTGCCATGACCATTATACTCATATGACCCTTTTCCAACTTTCTCTGTAGGAATTCATTAGGACAGGAATTTAGAGGACAGAAAGAAGTTCAGTTTGGCTAGAGCACAGATTTCTAATTTCTAAGATTTAACACCTCATTTTAATTCTTTGGTTATAATGGACTTTCAAAACTATTAGACTAGACACTGCATGAGGACCAGGGACCATGTCTTACCTCCTATTTTTACATCTTCTTATCACTCCACAGTAGTTAGACTTCTGTATTTCTGGTACATTGCTAGTATTGAATAAATGTTTGTTGACTAACTGATCACTCTACTACCATTTCAATTTTACATTGGAAGCCCTGGATGGTGTCTAGCATCATGTATTACCACTGCAGCCATTCAGCTGAGATGCAGCAGCATCCAACAGGTAAAGAGCCAGCATTGGACTCTGGAAGACCTAAGTTCGAAAACCTATATGTAATAAGTACTAGCTGTGTCCCCATGAGCAAGCTTAACCTGGTAACTCTCCAAGGTTCTGAGTTACAGATTAGCTGTGTTTGCATGTAGAGAGTACCCCCATGTTATAGATATCTTATGTTGGGAACAACCACCACCATAAAAATCAACAATTAATTCCAAAGAATTATATCATTTTTACTTAATCTTAAATTTTCAGACACTTGCACAGCAAGGGATTTGGAAAAGTAGTTTCAGTAAACTATAGCCAAAATAGCACTTCAAAAGAAAATTTTAAATTCTCAAATTAGCCATTAAACACCTCTAGGACTTCGCTTTTTTTGTCTTCTCATGCAAAGAAAATTGTGTTTTATATTATTTTGCTTTATATTATTTTATATTATATTATTTTATAAATATTTATATTATATTATAATATTTATATTATTTTTAATATTTTTATATTATTTATATTATTATAATTATATTGCTGCAGATAGCCTGTTTACCTTTTGAGGAAAGAAAACCCTTTTGAGAAAAGCTGGGAAACATTCATTTGTACAGCTTGTTGAATTATCACTCATAATCTAAAACTGCCAAAAAAACATGCTTGAACTTCACATGATTTAAAGAAGGAAATGAAACAGCAATAATTTCAACCTTTTCCCTTGAGAATTTGCTCAGCCATTCAAAAGGGTCTTCCAGGCTAACAGGGCAATTCATTTCTTAGCTTGCTTTACTTGACAAATTGATGTTAACTCTTATTTTATGGCTATTTGCAGTTTAATAAATGACTTGAACTTTGATTTATAGCACTGGAGCTCAAGCTTATGAACTCACAAAGGCTTCCAGAAGTTGCAGTCTTTCTATAAAGGATCATATCCCTGAGAAGGTGGAGGGAGATAATGATTTATTTCTAGGGGGCATTGGAATTGGTGTTGGTGTGCCAATCTCAGAACTGGATCCACTTTAAGTAATTATAAACTATGCTATGTATTCTACCATCTTTAAAGTGGTGAAGTTGCCAGTTTTTTCTTATATAATTAAAGATCATATCCTTCCTTCTGTACTGTAAGGTCCATGGGGGTAGGGAATTTGTGCTATTTAAATTTTATATCTCCCACAAGTTTTCTTTCTTATTAATTTACAGGTCATAAACCTTTTGAGCATGGGGGTTTGGAGGAAGCAGAATTTTTCTATCTCTGGTGAATAACATGGTGATCTGCACACAGTAGGCACTGATTAAAGGACTTGAAGTAAAAAAGAGCACTGTTTATTGAACTGAATTGAATTTAGCCTCTCTGTCTGGAAGGCTCTGATGGCTTCTGCTGGAGTCACACAATGTGTCCGCTTAAATGGAATTCAGTTATAGGCAAAGGAAAAATTATATGTGCAAACATATGCCTACTCACATATACATAAAAAGAAATATATACTTGAAAACATACCTGTATGTATATGCAAATAACAATAATAGGGACCAGACCAGTGATCAACAGTCTGTAAATTTTAGTCTTCCTTTCTCTCTCTCTCTCTCTCTCTCTCTCTCTCTCTCTCTCTCTCTCTCTCTCTCTCTCTCTCTCTCTCTCTCTCTCTCTCTCTCTCACACCCACACACACACACACACACACACACTCACTCACAAACACACACACACACACACACACACACACACACACACACACACACATACACTTCCCAAAGTTGGATTGGGGCAGGAATTACAAATTGGGTTCTTACAGCCAGGTGCTTTAGTCTAATTATACATATACATACACATGTATGTATATGTATATATGTATATATGTGTGTGTGTATTTATATTTTATAGCTAGCTCCCCATCTCTTCCTGAACCTGAAGGGGGAAGTGGTGGTGCAGTTTAAAGAGAAGTGGTATGTAAACTCCTGAAATGCAGAACCAGTGTCATTTTTTTTAATCTTTCTGTCTCTAGTATGAATTGCAATACTTTCAATGTAGCAGGTATTTGGGTAGCTAGATGGTACAGTGGATAGAGTGCTGGAGTCAGGAGTACCTGAATACAAATCTGGCCTCAGACACTTAACCCTGTTTGCCTCAGTTTCCTCATCTGTAAAATGGACTAGAGAAGGAAATGGCAAACCACTCCAGTATCTTTGTCAAGAAAACCCCAAGTGGGGCCATGGAGAAGCAGACACAACTGAGCCCACCCAGTAACAACAGCAATCACTTAATAAATGTTTGTTGAAATGCTTTTTAAGGGCCAGAAGCACCCACTAGCAGCAGCATCTTGAGGATCTCCCTATGAATAGTACTGTGTATTCTGCAGAACTTGTGCCAGATTACAGCTATAGACAACTCCATTCCCAGGTACTTCTAATTAAAAAGGCTCCCCTCAGTTTTTCAGATATTAAGCCAAATAAAGCAGAGTAGTTAGGCTCCAAATAAGTGGGCTGGCCATGAATTTGAAGAGTCCCACTTGTTAAGCTACTGCTGGAACTGGTCCAACAGGCCTCTATAGTCAGGCTTCTGGTCCTCAAAGTGAAAAGCACATTTTTCTAGAGCTGTGAGGGCCCAGGAGAGACCAGGAAAGACTGAAGAAGGTCTGAAATGTTTAGGGGAAAAAGGTCCACATTTTATTAAAAATTTCCCTTGAAAAATGTAAAAATTGTGGATTAAAGTATTGTTTTAGGCATGGAGGTGGTAAAGTTCACAGGTATGCAACATGGCATATAGTGTTAACTTTTTTGATGTATTGATTTTTAAATTTTTTTAAATTTCTTACTCTTTTAAAAAATTAATTCTTGTTATAAGGGATGGCTCCCTGGGACATTTAGGTCACATAAAAACAACAGACATTAATAAAAATTTATCTATCTACCCATCTATCAGACCAGTTCTCCCCATCTTACCCAGGCTGGAAGTACAGGGGCTACTCAAGCCCCATCCCACTAGTGCTAAGTGTGGGAGCTTTGACTTTCTCTGTTTACAACTTGGGCTGGTTCATCCCTCCTTAGGTAACCTTCTGGCCTCAACCTTCTCAGAACTCACCATACTGGTGCTGAATTTAGCATGGATTCCAAATCTCATAGCCCACTGAAACATGGAAATCCTGAGTTCAAGAGATTTACAAGCCTCAGCTTCCCTAGTTGGGGAATTCCTCAACTCGGGTGACAGTTGTCCACCCAGCTTTAAAAAAAAATTAAAGATATTGCTTTAGTATAGAAAATAAAATATTTAAGACTAAGATTAATATACATCCTTCTCAACCATGGAATGATTTTTAAAATTTTAATAGAAGGATTTTTAGGTAAAATTATCTCTATTATCAGACCATTATAATTCTATAGATTGACAGCATTACAATAGGAAAGGAGAGAATAAGCATCTACTGTATGCTAGGCACTCTGTTAATGTTGCAAAATAGGTGCTATTATTATCCCCATTTTACAATTGAGAAAACTGAGGCGAACAAGGGGTTAAGTTCTTTACCCAACATCACTCAGTCATTAAGTATCAAAGGCCTCATTTGAACTGAGGTCTTCCTTACTTGAAGCCTGGTACTCTATCTACTGTGCCATTTAGCTGCTGGTGGTAGTAGTAGTAGTAGTAGTAATCATTGCCATCATCATCATCGTCATCCATGTTTTATTAAAAATTCCCTTGAAAAATGTAAAAATTTTGAATTAAAGTATTATTTTAGGTATGGGGATGGGAGAGTTCACAGGTATGCAGAATCACATATAGTGTTAGCTTTTTTGATGTTTTTTTTTTCATTTTAAAATTTCTTACTCTTTATAAAATCTTTAAATACTTCCCACATGCTGTTATAAACCATGGCTGAGACTGTGTTCTCAGCTCAAATGGGGCTCAAATTTGAGGGTTGGTTTTTGTTGTTGTTTTAACAAAATGCTCAATAATGTTTTATTCTCCTATACCCTTCTATCCAGGGGCTCAGGCCCTGAAAATCTCTGAATTGGCTTATTCCTCACTCTTCACTAATGGTCTTCAGTTCCCCTCTTAGCGTTAGGATAATACTTGACAATAATAACAATAGCCAATATTTACATAATGCTAATCATGTTCTACACTTTACAATTATGATCTTATTTGATTCTCACAACAAATTTAGGATGTAGATGCTTTTATCATCTTCATTTTACAGATGAGGAAACTGAGACAGGTAGAGGTTAAGAGACTTGCCCAAGGTCACACAGCTAGTAAAGTGTCTGAGGCCAGATTTGAGCTCAGGTCTTCCTGACTTCAGCATTTGAATAGATTATTATAGGCTTATTAAAAGACATGTAAAGGTCAAAAGAGGGACTTGTATCTGAGCCCAGTCACCAAAGGGCCACCTTCTAGTGAATGTTACTTCTTTTCTATCCCTAGAGATTCAGTCACAGTACTTATACCACTCAGAGTAGAAACTAGTTAAGGCCTTGCCTTGGGCACGGCTAGACCTCAGATAGGTCAAGTGTCTGCTGCCCACCTCCTGGGCTTTGAGAGATGCCCTCTCTTTTGTATCAGTCTATATCCCTGAGTCCTAGCTCAGAACTGCCCTTCCTTCTCCATGGAACATACATAGTTCTGTCAGATTGTTCTGTGTAGTTCCCTGTAGCAGCAAGCACCCCAACATTCCCAGGGTGGCTGCTAGCAATGCAGGTTCTTGGATCTGCTTTGTTAAAGGAAAGCAACTCAAAATGGGTTAACAAGCTTACTTTAATCAGTCAGACATATATCGTTTACCTTGTTCAGGGGAAAAAGGTCAGCACCCCAAACTTCAAAATATACAGACAGAATTATCAAGACATTAACAGATCAAGTAGATAGCTTTCCAAACTGTCCAACCATTACATCCATACCCAGTCAACATCTGGGTTTCCACATCTGGGTTTTTCAAAGCCGGGGGACTCTCAACAACGCTTCCCAGAATTCAGATCAAATCACAGAACACATCTCAAAGTGAGTCCCAAAACAAAGCTACACATCAGGGCTTATATAGCCTTCTCCTGGCTCAGAGAATGTAACAACCTTATTGACCCAATAATTGGCCAATCAAAAAGTATCTACTGAAAAACAAGCCTCCCTCCCCAGGCTTCAGGTGCATTTTAGCCTAGGGGCAGGGAAGATCTTCCAAATTTGCATTCCCATTACATTCCCATAGCTCCTGTGTTGGCTATGAAATTTCTTGGTGCTCAGCTGGCAGAGGGCTCACTCCACCCCAGCACCCCCATGCACACATGCTTGCATGCATGCACGCATACATCTAATATGGAATCCCATTTTTTACCATTGCAAAAGCTCTCTTCCTCCTCATGGCTCTCTCTTGCCCAGTCACTGGGCTCACCTGCCTGCAGTCTCAGAATATTCTTATGCCCCTTGCATCCTGGGCAAAGAGCTATCTACATCCCAGAACAATTTGGATTATTTTGACATGAATCTACTTGGTGCATGCTCACTATTTTATGCTCTTATGATCATAATTTGCAGCCATGTCTATGGTTTTTAGTGAAAAGCAGATGAAAAACGGTAGGATTGGTTCTGTTTGTCAACAGAGGCTATGAAATGGAAAAAACTTTCGCTATAACGGGAGAGATTTAGGGCA
Organism: Petaurus breviceps papuanus; assembly: GCF_028583685.1. Classification (NCBI taxonomy): domain Eukaryota; kingdom Metazoa; phylum Chordata; class Mammalia; order Diprotodontia; family Petauridae; genus Petaurus; species Petaurus breviceps. Next base: position 13,852,302 of record NW_027185903.1, read on the forward strand.
GATAGGGAGAGCTCTTGGGGTAATGAGGCGTGTTAAATCAAAACCTGATGCCAAAGGAAGTTATGGCACCATTTTCTTTGTTTATGTATTTTTTGTTACATTTTGAGTTCCAGACTGTTTCCTTTCCTCCCTTTGTACCACATATCAGAAAAGTGGCAGAACTGGGATTTGAACCTGGTTCCTCTGATTCCATGAAGCCAGTGCTCTTCTTTCTCTTATGCCATACAGCTCTCTGGTGTGTGTGTGTGTGTGTGTGTGTGTGTGTCTATGTGCATGTATGCCATACAGCTCTCCAGTGTGTGTATGTGTGTATGTGCATGTGTGCCTGACTTTTTTTTCTGTACATTCTGAGGCTGACATAACATTTTTAATGTTAAAATGTTAAATGTTTTATGTTTAATTTAATGTTAACGTCTAATTTTTAAGCCTTATTGTTTGGCAAAGAAAGAATTTTGCCTATATCTTCTAAGGATACAAGGATGGTTGCTGTTTATTATCAAAACCATCGAGATAGAAATATGGCAGTCTAATACCCATTTTTGAAAACTGGGCCTCTCCATATTTGCTTGGGGAAAAACTCAGAATGTAGGCAGATATTTAAGCAAGATGCTTTTCCCTCTCAGTCCTAGGCAGGAAAAAATACAGTACATTTAAGCATCAAGAAGTAATAGTAATAGCCAACTTTATATAGCACCTACTATGTACCAGAGACAGTACTAAGCACTTTATGATTATTACTTCATTTAACCCTCACAACAACCCTGGGAAGTAGGTGCTATTATTATACCCATTTTACAGATGAGGAAACTGAGGTAAACAGCTTAAATAACTTGCCTGAGTCACACAGCTATTGAGTGGCAGAGGTCATATTTGAACTCATGTCTTCCAGACTGCAGATCAGTTTCCACTGCCCCACCTTGCTGTCCTAATAATCTTGGCAGGCATTGAGGTGTGTTGCAAATCTATTGGCAATGCCACAGTTAATGGCAATAACGGGGCTGACACAAGTCGAATTGCCCTCCTTTTGTCTGTTTCTAGAATAAAAGTTTCACACAGAATGGGGTATCACTTTTGTGAATAGTAGATGTATACATTATGCTTCTTCCTATATTATTTATAGGGTTGGTATCAACAGTGATATCAAAAGGATGCTCTGGATGTTCCACCCATGACATGCTTCTTATGGATTGATTATATTTATTGACACTATTTCTCTACAATGTTGAATCTCTCCTTCGATGGAACATTCATTGCTCCTGATTCTGGCTGGCCCATTAACTAAATGTTGCTTGATAACCTCTTGATTCAATAAAATTTGAGAGTCACCAAAGGTTGAAAACCCTGCATTTCTGCATCAATTTGTAATGATTAGATATACCTTTTATGAGCTCCATGTACCAGGGCATCCCTCCAGAATTTCTGCTTCCTGGCAGAATTGTGGCGTTTCCCATTTTGCTTTTGTAGGCAAAGTATTTAGATGTTCTCTGCTTGAGGAGAAAAGAACTGGGCTCCATTCCAGACTCTACTTCTGATAACTGTGTGACCTTAGGACAAATCTCTTTTCTGGGCCTGTGTCTTCATCTGCAAAACAAAGTAGAGAAGAAAAGAAGGCAGGGGCTCAGAATTACAGAATTTGAGAGGCATAAATAATCTCCCCTGCCATCTCCTATGACACATACCCAAAAAAGCAATCCCCATGACAGCCTACTGGGTAAGTGGTAGCCCAGCTTCTGCTGAGGCAGCATGGTGCACTGAGATGGTTAGGAAGTCTTGCCAAGCTTCAGCTTGCCTCTTGGCAAAGTCTACCTATTGATTTTGCCCCCGGGACCAAACAGAACAAGCCCAATGCCTCTTCCACTTGACAATCCTTCAGATACTTGAAAGTCACTCTCATGTTCCCTTGATATGAACAGCCCTGGTTCTTTCAATTCTTCCTGATGGTACCTGGCCTCAAGGCCCTTTAATATCCTAGTTATCTCCTTCTGTATACTCACCAGCTTCTCACTAAAAATGTGTCTCTGAACTGAACCCAGTACTCCTAATATAGACTGACAAGGGCAAAGCATGGTGGGATCATCACCTTATTGATTCACTACACAACATGCATTTATTAAGTACCTACTATGTATGACCCAGACACTATGCTCACTGGGAATACAAAAATAAGAAAAAAAAAAGTTCCTGCCCTCAAGGAGCTTACATTCTGTTCTGACAATCAAATGCAAAGTGGATACAAAGTCATTTCCTAGGGGAGGGCATTAGCAACTTAGAACATCGGGATAGGCTTCCTTTAGCAGATGTCACTTGAGCCAAATTTCAAAGGAAGCTAGGGATTCGAGGAAATGGAAGTGAGGTTCCATCCATGGAGTGGGAGGGGCAGAATTGTCAGCAATGTAAGGAGAACATCGGTTTGGCAAGTTTGCCTGGAACATAGAAGTGCAAATGTGAAATAAACCTAAAAATGGAGTCTGAAACCAAGTTACGAAATTTAAATGCCAAAGGAGTTTGTGTTTTTATCTGGAGGAAAGAGGGAGCCATTGGACCGTCTTGAGCAGGGCCGTGGCATGGTGAGAATGGAGATTTTGAAATCCTATTTTGGCAGCTGTCTGTAAGAGAGGTTGTGGAGCTCTAAAGCTGGAGAATCCGGGAGGAGTCTACTCTGATAGTCTGGGAAAGAGGCTGTAAAGTAGTGAATGAGGGTGATGGCAGTTTGAATAGAGAGAAAGGGGTAGATGCGAGAGGTACTGTGGAGGGAGAACGGACAAGATCTAGCAATCGAACATGAGGAAGATGAAGGAAAGGAGAGGCTGGCAGTGACTGCAAGACTGCATGAATAAAAAGATAAGTGACCCCAGTAGAACCAGGAGAGCCAAGAAGAAGGTTAGGTTTGAGGGGAAAGAGAATGAATCCGTTGGGGCCATAAGGAGTTGGAGCCCTGGGCTTACTCATCTTCTGGGGTTAAATCTGGCCTCAGCCACTTCCTAAGGAAGCTGTGCGAGCCTCAGCAAGGCCCCTAACCCTGTTTGCCTCAGTTTCCTCATCTGTAAAAGAGCTAGAGAAGGAAATGGCAGACCACTCCAGTATCTCTGCCAAGAAAACCTCAAATGAGGTTGGAAAGAATCAGACACGACTCAAAACCAACACAACTATATGTGACATTTAGATGGAGATGTCCACTAGAGAGCTGGCAGTGTGGAACTAGAATGACGTTTCATAATGCAGCTCAGGATCCCCTTGGCTTTTTTGGCTGACAGCATATACCTGATTTATAGTGAATGTGCAGTTCACTAAAACCCTTAGATTTTTCTTTTTCAGACAAACCTATCGTCTATCTGCGCTTCCTCCATCATATTTGCAAAGTTGATTTTAGAACTCTAAAGTGAGACTTGACATTTATCTTAAATCATTTAATTTTATTTTTTAAAGTGCTTTATTGTATTTTAAACATCACTGAGTTTTCTCAACAACCACAAACCGCCTTTTTAATAACGAAGTTAAAGAAGCTAGGTAGCTCAGTGGATAGAGCACTAAACTTGGAATCAAGAAGACCTGAGTTCAAATCCAACTTCAGACACTAGCTGTGTGACCCTGGGCTAATTACTTAACCATGTTTGCCTCAGTTTCTTCATCTGTAAAATGAGCTGAAGAAACACATGGCAAAATATCCAGTATCTTTGCCAGAAAAACCCCAAATGGGGTCACCAGAAATAAGAAACACCTGATCAACAACAAAATTAGAGCAAAACAAATGGACATATTAAATGAATCTAGTAGCATTTGCCAGATTCCACAACAGTATTTTATCACTTCTCTTATTGATAGGAGGGATTATATTTAGCCTAGGGTTCTCGCCTAAGGGGATCTTTTGGGATCTTGTCAGTCAGGCAGTGGATTAACTCTCTCTCCCAGCTTTGTGTCATCCACACATCTTCTAGGAATTAAGCTAGAAGATCCATTTCCCTTCAATGTACTGTGATCCTCCAAGCTGCTCAGTTTCCTTCGCTTTTTTAATCCCCCAAAGGGTCATCTGAACCAGCACTTTTATCTGCATAAACTGTCAATTATAGTAAATCAGGTAAAACAAGGGAGAGTACAGGGGTCCTGTTCAAGAAGAGGATGTTCTCCATTAAAATCCTTAATGAAGCTGTTTTTAGCACCTGAGGCCCTGAGCTCAGGGGCTCTGCAAAACAGGTCGAAAGCTCAGTTGCTATGGCTTTTGCAATGGAGAGGGAAGGATTAGCTTCTCTATACTTACTCATTATTTTATAGGGGATTCTTAATTAGGCTTTGTTCATTCTTTTCTGGATGAGAACTGGATCATTAGCCTGGATGTGAGTAATTTTCCCTGGGAACAACGATGATTTAGAAAAAAAAAAAAAAAAAAGTAAATTATAAACCTTTTCCCTTTTCCCCCCCCTCCCCCCCCCCAACAACGTTGCTGTAATTTTCAACTTGTTGCCCAGAGTCCAATGCACTCATTCAACCCAGCCTTATGGCTTGGCATGTCAGCCTTGAAGCTGACACCTGAAGGGGAGTGCTGAGCCTATGATATCTGTCTGCATCTCTCTCTGGGCCTGAGACAGTGGCTGTTGCATTTGACCTGAGGGTGATATGTCTTTCTGCAACTTGAAAATATTTAGTTTAGGTAATGTTTAAAAGGAACCCAGGCAGAATCCTTCTTTTGTAAAGTGAATAGTCACCCCTAAATATAGATGCCTTTCTGAAAGTTCAGAGTTCTGTGTATTGGATTCCCTTCAGCCTAGACACAGCTATGCCACATAAAGTGGCTCTCTCTCCTCTCGTTTTCAGCCCCCCTGGTGCCAGAGGATGACCCTTGGATCTTCTGCTGGGGTAAAGACTTAGATGGATCTCTGATCTCATTGTTTCAGAATTCCCTCCAGACATACAGATTACCACCCATCCATGGCTGCCCATCCTGTGTGACTCATGTCCTCGAATTCAGCACAGGAGGGGGGACACTCGGCATTCTAAAAGTTTCTTCTCTTTCTCCTGACATCTGGAGAGAACCAGTGGTGGTTCTGTGTGTCCAGCAGTCATTCCTTACCCTTATCACAGATAAAACAATATAACTAGACCATCTTCTCTTCCTCTCAGACAGTCCCCACATGAGATCTTTTTCTCCTGTTTTCTGCTTCCAAGTCCCTTCTTGGTTAGATGCTTCTGCCTCCTCACATCCAACCATTACCCTCTGGGTCACACTCATTTTCAGTTCTTTGAAGACTGCTGTATGCTTCATCTCACAGCCATACAACAGCACTGATAGAGTGCTATTAAAAAGATGGGCCTTTATTACCAAGGAGATGCTAGGAATCACTAAAGGAGCTTCAGGCAGGGCTGTCTATAGAAGGTGTTATTGTCATAGTTCCTTTAACAGGGACTTATTTAAAATTTAGTCCTCCTCTTTACCATTTCTTCTTCATGGTCCCTCTGTGTCTTCATCCTGTGTGAGATGAGTAAAAGTATTCTCATAAAATCAAGGAGACAGTCACTAAACTTGAGCTAGGTCCTAGACCTCCCCAAAACCTAAGTTTCATTTTCTTATAAATCACTTGATTTCAGGGAAATCAGGTGGTATGACCCTTCTCCCACTCCCTTTTTCCTGTAAGGGGCTCTTATGACAGCCCCCTTCTGCTAAATATGGATAATTATGGCTATAAGGCTTTGCAATGGGTAAAGAGGGACTTTCCGGGTTCTTATGTAGACTGTGAGCCCATAGAATCCCACCAATGGATTGATGGTCCAGCTGTAGGGAGAAGGTAGTGGGAAGGGGATTTCAAGGTTTTGGGGGGTATTTCCTAGAATTGTTTGTGTATGGGTATATAAACGCTTGCTTGACTCTTGCTGGGTGCCTCCCTATAACAGGCTTGTCTGGAGTAGGTGATGCCCAACTCTCACAAGACTTGTCTTTAGAATAAAGAGCTCCTGTTTCTACCTGGAGAAACCTCTCAGTTTTATTTGGGTAAGGGTCTGTGGGATCTTTATCCCACACAATCCCATAATGGCACTTCCTACTTCCATAAAGGAGGAGATTATTTCATTATAGGTGACCATCCTTGGATCTTCTTCCCTACGTGGGATAGAACAGAGTAAATCCCACTGCATATTTATCATTAGGCAATACTAACTGATAGTCTCCAAGGTTCAATGAGACAAGGAGGCATTCTCATTCTAGATGCTTGGCTGAAAACTTGTGTCATTCAGGCATTTCAGTCATGTTCAGCTCTTCATGTACCTTTAAATGTGCCTCACCAGATATCTCAATTGCTGAAAAACCTGTTGGATTTACATACTGTGCAAAACTTTAAACATTAGTGTCAACAAAATCTTTCTCAAAGAGTTTACAGTATCATTTGGGGTTTTCTTGGCGAAGATACAGGAGGGGATTGCCATTTCCTTCTCCAGCTCATTTTACAGATGAGGAAGCTGAGGCAAAGTTATTTGCCCAGGGTCACACAGCTAGTAAGTGTCTGAGGTCAGATTTGAACTCAGGAAGATGAATCTTCCTGACTCCAGGTCCAGAGCTCTGTCAACTGTATCACCTTGCTGCCCCTTTGGCTCAAAACTGCTCTGGTTCAATTGGTTTGGTTAGTCATCATAAATGTTTCTTTCCATAATTTTTCCTCTGTGTGAAATGAGCAAGGTTTGATTCCTTGTGAAAAAAATGCTACAATATAGAGTTTTCTGGGACTAAAGTTGTGCCTGCACTTTCCCACAAGAAAGAGGTCTCCCAGCCTATCTTTGAATTACTTATGTCAAAGCTTGACCTCATCAATAAACTGGCAGTGGAACCTTATCTCTCTGTGCATCATCCATGCCCATTTGTTCACAAAAGTTTTGCTGAAAAAACATCCTCTGTCTTCTAAATAATTTAATTTATGAATCAAGCCTTTCATTCATTGTTTTATGTGTGGTTGCATGCTTGTCATAACTAATTATCTTTCTGGCCTGCAGCTGATTTTATGGAGAAAATGGTTGCCTTAAAGAAGTAACTACTATAGAGAGAGAGGATGGACTATTATGTTCTTCTCTGGATCTCAAGACCAATAATTTTTTAAAATACAACAACACTTGTTTCATAACTAATGTAATGATATGTAATGTAATACATGTACTGAGGCTTTTTTTTTCATTCTCCTGGAGCAGTGTATCAACAGATAAGGAATATAATTTAGATGTGCCTCCCCAGATACCTCAACTGTTGAAAAACCTGTTAGAATTATGTACTAAGCAAAATCCCAAATACCTGTATCATCAAAATCTTTCTCAGAGAGTTTACAATATCATACAGAATAAATGTTTATTAACCCTTGTAGCAGCCCTTGAAGAAATCAGAGGAAACACTTCTGAGTACAATTGCGATCATTCCAATTCAATAAACATTCATAGCCAGTGGTGCCTTTAAAAAAAAAAAGGAAATATGTTATATTTAAAAAGAGCTTGAGGGACTTCAAGTGCCAGGATGGTGAAATGAGGAAGGAACCCTCTGAAGCCCTCCAAATTTCCCTTTTAAACAATTAGAAAACTGCCTCAGAATTGATCTAGGAGCAGGGAAGCAGCTTACCAAGTCAGCAGGAAAGGTCTGTTTCACTGGAATAAGACGGAATAAAATGCAAAAACAGCAGCAGCCAGCCTCACAGCAGGGGGCCTACAGCAAATCTCCTAGCTTGGGGCAATCCATCAGCAAGGCCCTGCCCTCCTGCTAAGCAGCAGCCTCCTGGATAGTGAACAGACTCCACCCCCAGCACAAGCTACTAGCAAGGCCTTGATTCCATTGCTGACTATTAGTGAAGTCCCAGGGATGCCCAACAGTGAGACCCAGTCCCTCGGGTCTACCAACAGAGAGAGAGGCCTTGTTTCCATAGCAATGCAGCAGCAAGGCCCCACCTCTAGAGCAGGCCAGCAGCTAAACCCCACACCTAGAGGAGGACAACCTAGAGAAGGTAAACCCCCTACTACAAGCCAGAAGGGGAGCCTACCCTCCAGAGAAAGCAAGCAGCTAATCCCTAAAGCAAAGTGAAAGCCAGGAGTAAGATCCAGAGCCCTAGCACAAAAAAAATGGGACGGTACAAGATCTGAGTCTAGTTTTCACATAAAAACACCAAGTCACCAAGTCAGAGAGGCAGAAAACTAAGCAAAAAAAAACCATCTTGACTATGGAAAGTTACTATGATGATAGGGAAGATCAAGGCATAAACTTAGAAGATAATAGTGTCAAAATGGCTACATGTAAAGCCTCAAAGAAAAATGTAATTTAGTCTCATGTCTGAAAAGAATTACTAGAAGAGTTTAAAAAGGATTTAAAAAGCAAATTAGAGAAGTAGAAGAAAAATTGAGAAAAGAAAAGAAAGAAATGTAAGAGACTGATGAAAAAAAGAGTCAATAGCATGAGAAGAGCAAAAAATATATATTTACTGAGGAAAATAACTACCTAAAAAAATAGAATTGGCCAAATGGAAAAGGAAGTACAAAAGTTCACTAAAGAAAATAATTCCTTAAAAATTAGAATTGGGGGCGAGTAGGTGGTACAGTGAATAGAGCACTGGCCCTGGAATCAGGGGGACTTAAGTTCAAATCAAGCCTCAGACACTTAATACTTACTAGCCATGTGACCTTGGGCAAGTCACTTAACCCCAGTTGCCCTGCCTTCCCCCCTCCAAAAAAGCAAAAAACAAATTAGAATTGAACAAGTGGAAACTAATGACTCTGAGACATCAAGATATGATAAAACAAAATTAAAAATAGAAGAAAATGTAAAATTTCTCATTAGAAAAATAACTGACCTAGAAATAGATTCAGGAGAGATAATATAAGAATTATTTGACTACCTGAAAGCCATGATCAAAATATTAAAAAAAAAATCCTGGACAACATATTTCAAGAATTTATCAAAGAAAATTGCTCTGACATATTAGAACCAGAGGGCAAAATGGAAATTAAAAGAATCCACCAATTACTTCCTGAAAGAGATCCCACAAAGAAAATCCCAGGAAGATCACAACCAAATTCCAGGGCTCACAGATCAAGGAAAAAGCATTGTAAGAAGCAAAAAAGAAAAAATTCAAATATCATGGAGCTGCAATCTTGATTACAGGATTTGGCAGCTTCCACTTTAAAGAACTAGAGGCCTTGGAATATGATATACTAGAAGGCAAAGGAGTTAGAATTATAACCAAGAATCACCTACCCAGCAAAATTTACTATAACCTTTTTTTTTTCAAATGCTTTATTAACTTCTGATTTACATCATTCATTTCCACCAGATTTTGAGTTAGAAATTTTCTCCCCACTTATCCCCTACCCACCGCCCCAAAATAGCAGTCCCACAGGATATCCGCTCCTCCAATCTGCTCTCTCCCATATTTTCTTTTATTTTTAATGCTTTATTATTTTTTCATTTACATCATTCATTTCCGCCAGATTTTGAGTTACAAATTTTCTCCCCATTTTTCCCCTACCCACCACTCCAAAATAGCAGTCCCACAGGATATCCCCTCCTCCAATCTGCTCTATCCCATATTTTCTCCCATACCCCTTTAGACTTTTCCAGTGGATCTCTATGCCCCAGTGCCTGTATATCTTATTTCCTAATTACATGTAAAATAGTATTAATAATAGTATATATTTGAGTATTTCATTTTAAAACTTTGAGTTCCAGATTCATTCCCTTCTTCTCTTGTCACCCATCCTTACTGGGAAGATAAGCAGTTCAGTGTAGGTTGTACATGTGTGGCTAATGCAAAACAATAACATAGTAGATATATTGTAAAAGACTGACTATATTTCCCTCCCTCCTATCCCACCTCCCACTTGTACTATTCTCTACTTTAATCCTGTCCCTTTTCAAAAGTGGGTGCTTCCAACTTCCCTCCCCCCCAGCCTGCCCTCCCTTCCATCATCCCCCCTCTCATCCCTTTCCCCCCTACTCTCCTGTAGGGTGAGATACCCTATTTATTGTGTATTTCATTCCCTCCACAAGCCAAATTCAATGGGAATAAGGTTGACCCTTTTCCTTTTGCCTTACTTTTCTTCCCCTCCATTGTAACCATTTTCCCTTGCCTCTTCTATATGAGATAGTTTACCCCATTCTGTCTCTCCCCATCTCCTCTCATTGTATTCCTCTCTCAACTCTTAATTTCACCTTTTAAGTATCATCCCTTCCTGTTAAATTGGTCCTGTGCCCTCTATCTATGTATACCTGTAAACATATATACACACATTAACATATGTATTCATATGTCCATATACCCTACTATATAGACATATATATGTATATATTCCTATTCCCTTCTACACTGAGGGATTGAAGGGCTTGGAATATGATATTCTGGAGGTCAAAGGAGCTGGGATTAAAACCAAGAAATTTAATAAGGTTAAACTCTTTGTTTTTCTACATGGCAAGATAATATTTGTAACTCTTAAGTTTATTACTATAAGAGCAATTAGAAGGCATGTATGTTGGCAAAGGGTGTGGACATAAGGTGACTTTGATAGGATTATACTAAAAAAAAACAAAATAAAGGGGTTAGAAAGAAAACTGAACTGGAAGAAGAAGATGGAAGATTGAATGGAATAAATTATCCCACATAAACGAGGCATGAAAGAGCTATTATAATGGAGGGGGAGATGGAGGTAGGGGTGGTCAAAACTTAAACCTTACTCATTAAAATTGACTCAAAGAGGGAATAACATGCATACTCACTTGGATATGGAAATCTATCTTACCCTATAAGGAAGTATAAATGGACAAAGATAATAGTGGAGGGTTGGGGCTGATAAAAGGGAAGGTATATTGGGGAAGGTGGTGATCAGAAGTAAAATACTTGTGAGGAGGTAAAGGGTGGGAAGTAAGAGAGAAAGGGACATAAACAAGCTAAAAAATAGCATTGAGGGAAATATGTAGTTAATTATCATAAATATAAATGTGAATGGGATGAATTCACCCATAAAATGGAAGGGGATAGCAGAATGGATTAAAAATCAGAATCCTACAATATATTGTTTACAAAAAACATATTTGAAATAGAGAGATGCAATGTAAATGTAAGGGGTTGGAACAGAATCTATTATGCTTCCAATGAAGCAAAGAAAGCGGGGGTAGCAATCATGATCTCAGACAAAGCAAAAACAAAAATAGATTATTAAAAGAGACAAAGAAGGAAACTGTTTCTTGCTGAAAGGTTCTATAAACAATGAAGTGATATCAATACTAAACACGTATGCACCAAATAGTATAGCATCTAAATTTTTTAAGAAGTTGAGTGAGGGGGGCAGCTAGGTGGTGCAGTGAATAGAGCACTGGCCCTGGAGTCAGGCGGACCTGAGTTCAAATCTGACCTGAAACACTTAACCCATACACAGAAAAACTAGCCCTGTGACCTTGGGCAAGTCACTTAACCCCAATTGCCCCCCCCCAAAAAAAGCAATAAATAAATGAATGAATTTTTTTAAAAAGAAGTTGAGTGAGTTATAGGAGGAAATAGATAATAAAACTATACTAGTGGGGGACCTCAACTTTCTCCTCTCAGAACTAGATAAATCTAGCCACAAAATAAATAAATAAGAAAGAAGTTAAGGAGGTGAGTAAAATTCTAGAAAAGTTATATATAAAAGATCTTTGGAGAAAATTGAATGGGAATAGAAAGGACTATATCTTTTTCTCAGCAGTACATGTCACCTAAACAAAGATTGACCATGTATTAGGACATAAAAACCTTACAGTCAAATGTAGAAAAGCCGAAATAGTAAACAAATCATTTTCATATATTAATGCAACAAAAATTGCATTCAATAATGGACAATTGAAAGAGAGATTAAAAATTAATTGGAAATTAAATAATTTAATCCTAAAAAATAATGTAGATCAAAGAAAAATAATCATAGAAACAACTGATAATTTCATTAAAGAAAACAACAACAATGAAACAACATACCAAAATTTATGGAATGCAGCCAAAGCAGTACTTAGGGAGAAATTTATATCTCTAATTACTTATATCAATAAAGTAGAAAAAAAGCAAGTCAATGACTTGGGCAGGCAATTAAAAAAAACTAGAAAAAACACATTAAAAATCCTCAATTGAACACCAATTTGGAAATCCTGAAAAAAATTGAGAGATTAATAAAATTGTAAGTAACAAAACCACTGAACAAATAAATAAAACAATAAAATAGGTTAATTTGATTTTAAAAAAGAAAGAAGAAAATGAAATTACTAGAATCAAAAATGAAAGGGGTGAATTCACCAACAATGAAGAGGAAATTAAGACAATTATTAGGAGCTATTTTGCCTAATTACTTGCTAACAAATTTGACAATCTAAATGAAGTGGAGGAATATCTAAAAAATATAAATTGCCCAGAGTAAGAAAAAATCCCTGGGACCTTATGGATTCACAAGTGAATTCTACCAAACATTAAAAGAACAATTCCTCCTAGTACTATATAAACTATTTGGAAAAATAAGCGAAGTACAACCAAATTCCTTTTACAACACAAATATGGTGCTAATACCCAAGCTAGGAAGAGCCAATTATAGACTAGGGGCAGCCAAGTGGCGCAGTGAGTAAGACCCCGACCCCCGGAGTCAGGAGGACCCGGGATCGGTTCTGGCTTCAGATACTTAGCACCCACAAAAATAACTGGCCATGTAACCTTGGGCAAGTTACTTAACCCCAATTGCTTTAAGAAAGGAAGGAAGGAAGGAAGGAAGGAAGGAAGGAAGGAAGGAAG
>NW_027185903.1:13865060-13906277 GCF_028583685.1 Petaurus breviceps papuanus
AAGGAAGGAAGGAAGGAAGGAAGGAAGGAAGGAAGGAAGGAAGGAAGAAAGAAAATTATATACTAGTTTCCCTAATGAATATTGATGCAAAAGTTTTAAATAAAATACTAGCAAAGAGGTTATAGCAATATATCATAAGGGTCACACACTATGACCAGGTGGAATTTATAGAAGGAATGCAGGACTGGTTCAATAGTAGGAAAATTATCAGCATAGTTGACCATATCAATAAAAAATACAACAGAAATCATATGATTATTAGATGCACAAAAAACCTTTACCAAATTACAGCACCCATTTCTATTAAAAAAAAAAACACTAGAGACTATAGGAATAAACGGCGTTTTCCTTGAAATGATAAATAATATTCATCTAAAACCATCAGCAGGCATTATCTGTGATGGGGATAAGCTAGAACCCCTCCCAGTACAATCAGGGGTGAAACAAGAATGTCCATTAACACCTTTGTTGTTTAATGTTGTACTATAAATGTTAGCTATAGAAATAAGAGAAGAAAAAAGTTAAAGGAATTAGAATAGGCAATGAGGAAATAAAACAATCACTCTTTGCAGATAATATGATGTTACACTGAGGAAATCCTAAAAGATCAACTAGAAACTAATTGAAATTATTAACAACTTAATTTGCAGAATACAAAATAAGCCCCCATAAATCATCAGCATTTCTTCATATGTCTAAGAAAGCCCAGCAGCAAGAGATAAAAGAGAAATTCCATTTAAAATAATTATAGACAAAATACTCGGAAGTCTATCTGCAAAGACAAACCCAGAAACTCTATGAACACAACTATAAAACACTTTTCATACAAATAAAATCAGATCTAAACAATTGGAAAAATATTAAGTGCTCATGGGTAGGCCAAGACAATATAATAAAAAATGACAATTCTACCTAAATTAATCTGTTTATTCAGTGCCATAGCAAACTATCAAAAAATTGTTTTTATCAAACTAGAAAAAAACAATAACAAAATTCATCTGGAGGAACAAAAGCTTAAGGATATCAAGGGAATCAATGACAAAGATGTAAAAGAAGGTGGCCTAGCTATACTAGATCTCAAATTTTATTATAAAGTAGTAATTTTTAAAACAATATGGTGCTGGCTAAGAAACAGTGATGGATCAGTGGAATAGACTAGGTACAAATGACCATAGTAATCTAGTATATAATAAACCCAAAGATCCAAGCTTTTGGAATAAAACTTCATTTGACAAAAACTGCAGGGAAAACTAGAAAACAGCATGGCAGAAACTAGGTATAGGCCAACATCTCACATTGTATATCAAGATAAGGTCAAAATAGGTACCAAATTTACATATAAAGAGTTATGCCATAAGGAAATTAAGAGAGCATAGAATAGTTTGTCTGTCAAATATGTAGATAAAGGAAGAATTTAGGACCAAAGAAGATATAGAGAGCACTACAAAATATAAAATAGATAATTTTGATTACATACAATTAAAAAGTTCAAGCATAAACAAAACCAATGCAACCAAAATGATAAGGAAAACAGAAAACTGGGGTGGGGGGTGAATTTTCAAAAAGTGTCTCTGATAAAGGCCTATTTCTCAAATGTATAGAGAACTGAGTCAAATTTATAAAAATACAAGTCATTCCCCAATTGATAAATGATCAAAAGATATGAACAGGCAGTTTTCAAACAAAGAAATCAAAGCTATATTCAGTAATGGAAAAATGCTTTAAATCACTATTGATCAGAGAAATGAAAATTAAAACAACTCTGAGGTACCACCACACGTATCAGAGTGGCTAATATGACAAAAAAGGAAAATGTTGGATGTTGGAGGGGATGTGGGAAAACTGGGACACTAAGGTACTGTTGTTGGAGTTATAAACTGATCCAACTGTTTTGGAGAGCAATTTAGAACTATGCCCTAAATCTGCATTTACCCTTTGATCTAGCAATACCACTACTAGGTCTATATACCAAAGAAATCCAAAAAAAGGGGAAAGGACCATTTGTACAAAAATAATTTTTATAAAAAGTCTTTTTGTGGTGGCTAAGAATTGGAAACCAAATCAATGTCTACCAATTATGGAAAGGCTATAAACAAGCTGTGGTGTACAATTGTAATGGAATATCGTTGTGCCATGAAAAGTGACAAGCAACATGATTTCAGAAAAACCTGGAAAGACTTAACAAGAACTGATGCATAGTGAATTGAAAGCTTCAGAACCAGGAGTGCATTGTACACAGTAACAGCAATTTCATTCGATGAAGAATTGTGAATGACTTAGCTATTCTCAGCAATACAATGATCCAAGACAATCCCAAAGGACTAATGGTGAAGCATACTTTCTGCCTCCAGAAAAATAGCTGATATTGATTGAATACAGACTGAAGAATACTATTTTTCCCTTTTCTTTCATTTTTTCTTTATTTGATGTTTCTTGTACAAAATGACTCATATGGAAATGCTTTACATAATTGCACAACTACAACCTATATTTGATTGCTGACTGTCTCAGGGAGGGAGGGATAGAATATGGAATTCAGAACTTTAAATGGAAGAAAAAAAAAGAAAAGAAAAGTTGCTTTGAAAGCAAAATCAGAATATCTGGATTTGAGATAGACTTCATTCAGCGTTTTGTAGCCGTGAGATAATGGGTAATATTTTAGCTCTCTGTGTGTCATTTCAGTCATGTGCCAAAGGAGATGTTAGAATTTGTACAGCCTACCTTAAGGGTTGTTGTGAGGAAAATACTTTGTAGAATTGTTAAGCACTATATAAATGTGAGCTGTTATTCAAAGAAGTTTTAAGGTTTGTGTAAAAGAAACAAGCATATGCCATTCATTTTTTTTTAAGGATAGAGACAGGGCCTGTTATTTAATCTGAGGGGTTTCTTCTTCTACCGATGCAAGTTGGAAACTTCTCTGCACTTAACATCTCACAGAGTTGCTTAGAGTATAGAGAGCTTCAGTGATCTGACCAAGGTTTCTTAGCCAGCATGTATCAAATGTAGGATTTCACCTAAGGAGCTTAATAAATGCTTGTTGATTGATTAGTTCTTGGCTCCCACACCATTTCTTTATGCATTGCATCATGCCCCACCTCCCTCTCTCTCTAAAGGAAACAAACTCTTAACTGTAGTTTGCTAATATTTATATTCTTTCTACCGTATTCAAATTAATTTTCAAGCGTAAAACCATTCAGTATATGCAGATTTCTGGTTTATAAGTGGTGAATGTTGTTTTTCCATCTCCTTCAAGTAACTTCTCACTTGAAAGAAATTGGTGGCCACACTACAGAGAGGCTTTCCAAACCGCAGCACTGAGTACTGGCTTCTTGGCAACAATATGAATTGGTCTTTTGATTAATGTCCAGCAAATTAATGAATTATCCTTCTGTTTATACTGCAGCTCCAAAAGCTAAATGTTAGTTCAGGCGTTGCTGTATGCCTTAATCACAGGTGTTTACTAAACTTAGTTCCTTAATATAAAATGCAAGATTTAGAAATTTCAAATACTATTTCACTTACAAATGGCCTGCAATCAAGGTGCAACTTTTTAGCCCCCCTCAACATGGTCCCCAAATCAATTGTTAGTTACTGGTTTGTTTAAGAATAAAAAAAGACAGTTCAAGTTTTTGCTCTTGTTTTTCATTATTAGGTTTTAAGTCTTGTTGAAGCCACGATCACTCCAGGAGGTTCACACTTGTAAATATCAGGGAGGATCTTTAATAAGTTAATGATAGCTTTGCCTTAATTCCCTTAACACACAGCTTTTCTTTGCATTGTTGATGGAGTTGTGAACTGATCCAGCCATTCTGGAGAGCAATTTTGAACTATGCCCAAAAGAATACCACTGCTAGGTCTATTCCAAAGAGATCGTAAAAAAAGGGAAAGGGCCTACACATACAAAAATACTTAAAGCAGCTCTTTTTGTAGTGGGAAAGAATTGGAAATTGAAGGGATGCCCATCAATTGGGAATGACTGAAGTTGTGGTCTATGAATGTAATTGAATACTATTGTGCTCTAAGAAATGATGAGCAAGCATATTTCAGAAAAACCTGGAATGATTTAAATGAACTGATGCTGAGTGAAATGAGCAGAACCAGGAGAACATTGTACACAGTAGCAGCAACATTGTGTGATTTTCAACTATGATAGACTTAGCTCTTCTTAGCAATGTAAGGATCTAAGATGACTCTAAAAGACTCATGATAGAAAATGCTAAACATATCCAGAAAAAGAACTGATAAGAGTCTGAATCAAGATTGAAGCATACTATTTTCCTTTTCTTCATTTTGTTTTTTTAGTGTTTTTTTTTCCTTCTTTCTTCTTTCACAGCATGACTAATGTGATAATATGTTTAATATGATTGCTCACATATAACCTATATCAGATTGCTTGCTATCTTGGGCAGGGGGCAGGGAAGGAGAAAAATTTGGTACTCAAAATCTTATAAAAACTGAATTTGGAAACTACATGTAATTGGAAAAAATAAAATACTATTTACGTTTAAAAAAATACATGGCTATTCTTGAGCCAAAGAAATTTAGAGTAGCCCTCTAATGTAAGAATCTGGGAATGATCATTTCTCCGTGAAGAAGGGTTCATTTCCTTTCACAGTGTTCCTATTTTCCTAGGGCTACATAGATGGGACCTGTGGCACTTTACCTACTATTAGACAGTTCTGAGGTAGTAAAGAGTTATAAAATTGTAGTTGAAAGCTAGTGGATTAACATAGTTAATAGGTACCATATAACTAAGAAAAGAGACTTGAAGAAAAAAACATAGTGTTTCCATCAAGGATAGAACAAGGCTTGTGTAGATGCTTCTCATTTTAAATATCAATAAGGAAACCAACTGTATTAATCAAAATTAAGAAGACCTAATATCAGGGATCCCAGGATATTTTCTTTAAACTTTAAAGGTCAGAATGAACCTATATATCGCATGATTTGAAGGACAACAAAAAGCCCATTTTTTATTTACTTCCAGATGTCTCTCTAGGTCTGCCAGAGTGGTTGTAAATTCCCCCTCTTGAAGGTGCTCATTCTAACATTTATACCTTAGACCGGGTTAGTGCTTTATTAGATTAGCTCTAACAAATCTCAGAGGCCTGAGAAAATGGGGCACAGGTTTAGCTTTGTGAGGGTAAGTCTGCAGTAGGATACTATATCCTCTGGGGAAAGTTGGCCCAAGAAGAGCAGCACTGTGGGAGGCCTGGGGCAGGCAGGTAGCAGCATGAGGTGCCCTACCCTGGGGCAAAGAGAGGAAGAAAGGGAAGAAAGTACTAAGAGAGAAAGGGAGTGAGAAGCATGGAAAACAGACTTCCTGTGCTTTATACTTTTGCCTAGATCCCAGATCACAAATTCCTACAGGATTATATAGTTACTTCAGATTCAACAATTCTATTCAATTCTACCAGTGCTTATTAAACACCTGCAGATGCACATCATGCAACATCTGTCAGATCATCCACATTCACCTAGATTGAATGTAGACCCATTCTTAGGACAGCTTTCATAGTCTGGTCTTCAAAACAGACTGTAGAAAACATACCTGTAATCTTGCACGTGCCCATTCAGCACAATCTTTGAACATTGAATCTGGCACAAAAATCCTAATGTGTGAATTGAAACTGATATTGGAAAGCCAAGACCATTTAGGGTCTTTGGGTTATTAGGATCTCATGGAAACTAGAGATCGCAGACTTTGCATCAGTCACTGCTGTGTTGTTATTATTAATAAAATTATTGATTATTATTATATGTTTATTAAAATTAAAGATTGATTATACTATTAATTATTAATCTCTCCGATTGTCTCAGCAGAAGTAACCATGTGCCAAAGTCAGAGTAAGTCTGACTTTTTCCACACAGCTGTGGGAATTCTGCACCCTAAATTGTGCCCTCTGTTGTTTGCTTCAGTTTCCTCATGTGTAAAATGATTTGGAGAAGGAAATGGCAAACCACTCCAGTATCTTTGCTAGGAAAACCTCAAATGAGGTCACAAAGAGTCAGACACAGTTGAAATGACTGAACAACAACAAATTAGATTATTGGTACCTGGTTTGACTTTTTTCAGTTTCTTAATGAAAAGACATAAGGGAAAATTCAAAGAGTAGCCTTCATATGACAATAATTTTCTAAATGAAATGCTGATTTCTTAATCAAACCTGAACAATTTTAGTATGCTATGGAAAGTTATTTTCAGGAGAGAGGTTTTGCATGTTTGTTTCATGGATTATAAAGAACTTTAAATAAGCATAAACTTATGTCCTCTGTACTTTATTAGAATTCATTATAAAGTTCCCCATTCCAAATTACATCATGGGTAGAGGAAAAATTGTTTTCAGCATATGACATAAAATCACGTTGTTGTTTTTTTTCAAAGCACATATAGTTAGGGAGCAGAAGTCCTGAAATGAAGACAACTGATGAAAAAATAGCATAGTTTTTTTGAGTAGTTTTTTTTATATTAGGTAATTATATCTCTATGTGAAAATAAAGTTTATTTTATTTTATAATTTTTAAAAATATATATTTTATACTTTTTGCTTTTAGATCACAGTTATTTCAACACATATCACCAACTTCTCTGGTAGTATTATAAAGAAAGATAGCAAAACCAGGGCACCTTAACACGGTGTATATAATATTCCACATCCATAGTCCCCCACCTCTCCATAGAAAAGGAATGGTAAATTATCTCATTTTTTCCTGAATCTAAAATTGATTAGTATTGGTTATATAGAGTTCATCTATATTTGAGTTATTTTTATTTGTATCAATATACTCATTGTATAAAGGATGTCTTAGGGCAGTTTTAAGCTATTAAAGTTTATGTTGTATAAGCTTTTCCTGAGTATGGTATAATATTTTCTTGATTCTGCTTTCTTTACTATGCATGCTTCTCTGAATTCTTTGTCATTTGTTTCTTATGGCACAATAATATCCTCAAAATGAACTATCAAAAGAAATTGCTAACACTGATTTTAAGAGTGTGAGACAATTAGAAAAGGGTGGAAAGTAATATCCCTGAGGAATCATAAAACAGACAGCTAGAAATGGACTAATATTTTCTAGATTTGTTAACATTTAAATCAAGATTCAAATAGTAATTTGTCATAGGTTCTAACTTGAAATTTTAAAACACAAAACCATTTCCTAAGAAACAATTTCACGGTAACTTATTTTTTGTTCTGCTGTGAAAAACCTGACAATATTTCCAAAGCTAGTTATTAAAGTAAAATGGTATAGGCGATGTTATTGCTTATACTACAGCCCCCCAAAGACTGCAGAGACCTGAAATATTTGTTTAACCTGTTCTTTCTTCATTCCACATAAAATTATTCTGCTCTCTCTGAGCATTCTTATAATAACATATGGGTTTACTCTTGTCATTGTAGATTATCAAAGTAAATAGGGAATGCTCATGAGTGGTTGGCAGAGTTTAATAAGAAGGTGTTCTCTGGATTGAAAACTAATCAAGTTTTTCTCTAAAATGTCAATGTAGAGAGACAGCAAAGAAAGATGTTAAAGCAATTTTATAACTCATATGCCTTGAGGAGAAATGTACTCACGCTTCCATTGTCCCTTTGTCCATATTGTTGGACATGGAATTTGTGTAGAAAAAAAAAATCACTTTCAAAGAATATGAGGATTGTGGGCACTTTAAATCAAGATATTCTAATTAAATCTTGAGTGGACAAAGTATTCCATAGCAACTGAAGTAACAAGGATTCAAGTTAAATATAAGAAAGAATCTTCTGACTAAAGTCATGGAATGGGACAAGGAGGGCTATGGACTCTTTTCTTGAAGGTTTTTGGAATAAAAATAGGCATCCATCTGTCTGAGAATGTTGTCTCCATTCTGAAGAAGCATTCTGGACTGGAGGCCATTTAAGACACCTTTCAAAGTTTGCAGCAATTCTATAACACTGGGTCAAATATTACTTAATTACATACTGTTTTCTATTCTTCCTATTGGTGTGTAATAATCTTCACTTGATCTGGTGAAACTATAGCATTCTTATTTTGTATTTTCTTCAGTGCTGACCTAGAAGTTTGTTGTCAGTCTTCGTTTTGGGAGGGACTGTTGTTGGCATTGGTGCTGCTGGTAGAAAGAAATCCAGAGAAGAATTAAAGAGTTCATAATCATCAGCCTAGGAGCCAGTTCGTGACAAGGACAAGGAGAATAGACAGAATACAAGCTGGAATAATGAGGGGAGGCAGGTAACAAAGTTAAGAAAGGAGAGAGTCAGGGTTAAATAGGGAAGAGAATAGAGTAATAACTATGGGATTTCTGGGAGACCCATGCTATTGGATTAAGGAATGTTAATAAGACAGGAAAAAAAGTGCTGAAAGGAGTAATGAGAAAGGAAGCAGAAACCACCAACACTCAAGTTTCTACCTCAGTTTCTTTACCTATAAAATAATGGATTGGACTAAGTGAACTTTTGTTATTCTTTCCAAGCTCTAATTTTTTTCATTTAACAATTGATTTCGTTTTTATCTCTTATATTTACCAATATATTTTACATCACCTACATACCCCTTTCACAGAGATATTTTTTATAACAAAAAAATTTAATAAAGAAAAAAATAAACAGTTTAGCCAAAATTACCAATACGTTAACGAAGTTTGGCATTATCTGTAGTGTTCCATATTTCCATAACACTTCAACTCTGAAAAAATGGCAGGGAGGTATATTCTAATGTCTTCTTTGGGACCAAGCTTGGTCATTATAATTCCACAAAATTCAGTTTTTTGTTGTTGTTTCCATTTACAGTGTTGCAGTCATTGTTTATATTGTTTTACTGGTTCTGCTTACTTCACTTTATGTAGTTTCTTATGTGTCTTCTCCTGCCTTTCTACATTCACAATATTCATGTTTTTTATAATTCAAAAACATTCCATTATGATTTTATTCATGTACCATAACTTGTTTAGCTATTTCCTGGGGTCCCGGGCAATTCTCATGTGACTCAAAATAGTTTCTGATTTGCATGGTAAAGAGATTTGCATTATGAGGAGACCCTATACCTATGAAATCACAAGTCTGTATCAAAAAAAAAAAACCCCAAACCAACAAACAAACAAGGCATTTTCTAAGAACACAGTGGGAGATTAGGCCTGGACTGGTGATTTCATTGACAGAGGGTGCTCCCTGAGGAAGAAGATCCCTTTACTAATGTGGGTTGGCATCCTCTCTGCAACCAATGGTTGCCTAAGACTAAAGCACTAAGAGGTTAAATGACTTGCCCAAGGTTACACAGCCAATATTCATAAGAGGTGGGTCTTGAACACAGGACTGCCCAGCTTCAAGACTAACCTTCTATCCCCTACATTATATTGCCTCTAAGAATATCACCAAATATAGTCAAATCCCATTGTTAATCTTCATCCTGGAAGCATCCAGGAAGTTTAGTCCAATCCTAACAATCTCAAAATACAGGCCTAAATCTAACAGGTTTCTGGTGTCCCAGGCTCTCCCCCAAAGAGCATGTTATGTATATGTCTAATTATTCCTTATACCTTGAAAGCTCTCTTTCCTGAGCCAGTATGGACCATGAGGTCAAATGGAAGTCAGCAATTATAGGCAGTAACCAACAGACCCTTATTATGCAAAAAAAACATATG
The DNA here is from genome assembly GCF_028583685.1 of Petaurus breviceps papuanus. Taxonomy (NCBI): domain Eukaryota; kingdom Metazoa; phylum Chordata; class Mammalia; order Diprotodontia; family Petauridae; genus Petaurus; species Petaurus breviceps. Next base: position 13,874,695 of record NW_027185903.1, read on the forward strand.
ATTCAATTAATGCCAAAGGCCTACATAGAAGGTTGTATATTATGAGATAAGATGAGGAAGAGCTCATCTCCAGGTGGGACAGTCATGAAATATTCCTCCTCCTCCAATTTATATAATACTTGGAAGTTTGCAAACATTTTACATGTGTTATCTCATTTGATTTTCACCATAACCTTATGAGACAGGTGCTGTTATTCTCCCCATTTTACAGATGAGGAAATTGAGATAGACGGAAGTTAGGTGATTTGCCCAGGGTTGCACAGCTAAAACATGCCTGAAGCTTGATTTCAACTGTTTTCTTGACTACAAATCCAAGACTTTATCCACTGAGCCAGCTACCTGCCTAACTGTAAAGTACTTTACAAAGTATATTCCCCATTCCCTTCCCCCCTCCCCCGAGAAGGTAAGCTACTCGAGGTCAGGAACTGTCTTTTGCTTTTTTTTTTTTTTAATCCCAAAGCTTAGCACAGTCCTTAGCACTTAAAAAGTATTTATTACCCACTATTCTGTGAAAGGGCAAGTAGGTGGGGTGGCCAGGTAGCACAGCGAGTAAGAGCACCGGTTCCAGTGTTGAGAATACCTGGAGATCGAATCCCAGGCTCAGACACTTAGCACCCACCCAGAAACACCTGGCCGTGTAACCTTGAGCAAGTTACTTAACCCCAATTGCTTAGGGGCGGCCAGGTGGCTCAGCAAGTAAGAGCACTGGCTCCAGTGTCGGGATGACCTGGATCAAATCTGGGCTCAGATACTCAGCACCACACCCAGAAATAACTGGCCATGTAACCTTGAGCAAGTTACTTAACCCCTTAAAAAAAAAAAAAGGGCAAGTAGGTGTCCCAGTGTGTAGAGTGCTGGGTCTGGAGGTAGGAAGACTCACTTTCCTGAGTTCATATCCTCCCTCAGACACTTACTAGCTGTGTGACCCCAGACAAGTTGCTTAACCTTGTTGGCCTCAGTTTCCTCATCTGTAAAATAGTAAACCAGTATTTTTTTCCAAGGAAACCCTAAAATGCAGTCACAAAGAATCAGATATGACCGAAAAATGTTTGAACAACAAAAATTCTGAGAAAATAATAATTAAGAAATGAATAGCAATTTCTCCTTTCTCTGGAAAACTTTATTTTCTGTTTCTAATGGACAATGAACTTGCTGAAAATAGAGCTGAATCATACTGATTGATGTAAATATCATCATCATTGTCCTACAAATTGTTTATCTCATGGTCTAGTTCCTTAAACCCAAGGTTAACATGACAACATGCAAGATGGGACAAGATGTACACTCAACTCATAACACGACTCAACTCAAGTAACTGCTCTTACAATGCATTTAGATATGCCACATACTGGCAGATAGGTTGTAAAAACAATGACTTCATGTATAACAAAGTTGTTTGGGTTATACGGGACTTGATTTATCCCTTGTGAGCAAAAGTCAGCAAGGTTTCAGGCATGAAAGTGACCTTTTTGTGATCTACCTGGGGAAGTAAATGTGCTGATGGACCTGCTCTTTTGGAATTCTATAAAGGGGTGAAGGCCATTGCTGATATCAGGTCAAGGGAGAGTTACCATTTCTTCTTCCATAAAGGATTTCCCCCTGACTCAAGAAAGAAGAGTGGTCTTTTTTTCAGAACCAAATGAGAGAGGCAAGAAGAGGGGGAGTTCAAGGTTGCTTTAACATGTTGGCTGTGACTGTTCTCAGTGAGTCACCGAACCTCTTTGGAGTCCCAGGCAATTCTCTAAGATGGTGTGACTCAAAATAATTTCTGATTTGCATTGGTAGAGGGATTTGTATTATGAGGAGTCCCTATACCCATGAAATCACAAGTCTGGACCAAAAAACAAACAAACAGCAACAAACAAATGAGGCAATTGTCCTAAATGTTTGCTCTTAATAAGAAATCAACCAGCAAGCTTTTTTTAAGCACCTACTATTTAATAGGCACAGTGCTAGGCACTGGAGATAGAAAGGAAATAAACAATCTCTGCCTTTAAGGAACTTAGAGTCTACTTGGGGAGACAACATGTACACGTATACTTATAAAACATACCACATATGTATATATAACAATATATGGTATAGTATATATGCATATATACTATACAAAATAAACAAATATTAATTAGAAGATGAGAATGAATGCAATACAACATTTGGCTTTAAAAACCTGAAAAGGGTTCATTTTTAAGGGAGTCCCAGTTAGTAGATGGAGTAATGACAAAAAACTAGGGAAGTCCCCACCTTGCATTGAAAACAGCCAAGCAAGGGTGGAAAACAAGGGTTTCATACCCCATCTGGCAGAGGGAAGGATTGCCTGTGCAAAATGTGTCCCTGTGCTTAGCAGATAGGCCTTAGATAGGCTTCCCTTCCATTCATGATTCCATGCATTTCCTTTGTGTCTGGGGCTAGGCCCTTCAGACACCTTCCCGTGCCTGGAGCTAATATAATTAATAGCAATAATAGCTACCATTTATGTAACGTTTACTATGTGCTAGGAACTTTACAATTATTACCTCATTTGATCCTCACAACAATTCACAAAGCTCAAGTGGTGAGGATCTTCAAAGATTACCCATTAGACTGCAAGCTCCTTGAGGGCAGACACTGTTTTTTTTCTTCTTTTTCTATCCCCAGGACTTACTATAGTGCCTGACACATAGCAGGGTACTTAGTTAATGTTGATTGATTGATTGATTGAAATCATGGCATAGTATAGATGGGTCAGACACTATGTATGCTGAAGGGTCACTTGATGCCCACAACACTCCCTATGCAGGCTGAACCAGGTAAAATGTAATTGAGAAATATTTAGCAAGATTGTTAAGTAAATTAATTAAGTAAATATTAAGTAATTAAATTAAGTGAAACATTAAGTAAAATACAGTAAAATAAATAATGTTTACATGAAGACTATTCTCTCCATTTTACAGATAAGGAAACTGAGGCAGACAGCAGTTAAGTGACTTGCCCAAGTTCACATAGCTAATAAGTTTCTGAAATCAGATCTAGCCCTCTATCCACTGCCTTACTTGGCTAATGCTTCAAACCTATTGACAAGTTAAAGGAAAACCTGGAAATACAGAATTTTAGAGCAAGCAGAGACTTAAGCAGACATCTAGTCCAATCTGCCCTGGGAACAAAAATCTCCCTTACAATGAGAGTCCACACAATTACCTGCTATCAAACAAACATCTTACACATTCCCCTGCTTTTTAAGAACTTGCAACTGCAATGGTTGGTGAAAAACAGATACCAGGAAACCTGTATCCTAAATACCAAGTCATCCTTGATAGATGTACTCAAGACAGCATAAAGTGGATTCCATCCCAGCAAGTCAACTACCCATGGTGTGCAAAGAAGCCCTTTGTCTGTGGGACAGAGAAGACATGTGCCCTCAGGGAGCTTAAGGACTAGTGAGGTTGACATTCTTCATGGATTCACACAGGTAGGGGGTGGCTAGGTGGCAGGTAGGTGGTGCAGTGCATAGAGAGCATCGGCCTTGGGGTCAGGAGGACCTGAGTTCAAATGCAGACTCAGACACTTAACACTTACTAGCTGTGTGACCTTGAGCAAGTCACTTACCCCAATTGCCCTGCCTTCCCCCCTCCAAAAAGCAAAAAAAAAAAAAAAGATCACACAGATAGAAGAAACTTTCTCATTTTACAAATAAAATTGGTACACGACGGTGTTAAGGACTTATGCAGAGACACATAGCTATAAGTTTCTGAGGCGAAATTTGAATCCAGATCTTTCTGACTCTAAGTTCAGCACTCTCCCCACTATACCCATGATGTCAAGCTCAAATAGATCCACACATAAGGGAGCCCTGTGTGTGCGTATCGACTTAGAAAACCACATGTTAACATTATTTAGGTTTTATTGTATTTTTATATTGTTCTCTTATCTTGTTAGATATTTCTCAATTACATTTTCATCTTGTTCAGCCTGCAGTGGGAGTATTGTGGGTGACATGTGACCCTCAAGCATTGTGTTTGACCCATCTATACTATATCAAACTATACCTTGTATGCTATACTGTATTATGTATTTTGATCAATTGATCAATAAATGGTAATTAAGTACCCTGCTATGTGTCAGGCACTGTACTAAGTCCTGGGGATAGAAAAAGAGGCAAAAGATAGGCCCTGCCCTCAAGGAACTTACAGTCTACTGGGTGGTCTTTGACGATCCCAGACCCCGGAACTTTGTGAGTTCCTGCAGACAAAGAAATTAATCATGGCAACGCTCTGGTAATAGACTTGCCTACAGTGGTCATCAGCATTCATTCAGCCCTCACCTGGGCAAAATCTGAAGCCTTTCCAGATGACAATTCTAATAATAATGATAGCTGGTATTTATGTAGGATTTTAGTACTTATTGATTCTTCTCCATATTATTATGTTAGTGGGGAGGTGCAGTGTATGGAGGGCTGGACTTGGAGTCAGGAAGACAAGAGTTCAAATCCTGCCCCAGGCACTTGTAAACAGTGTGGCCCAGGGCTAATCACCTAAGCTCTCCTAGACCGTTTATAACATAGTACCTGCCTTACTGAGTTGTCTTGAAGATAAAATGAGAGGGCCATATAAATGGTTACTATTAGCATTCCACTTAAGCCCCACAACAACCCTGTGAGGTACAGGCAACAGGTGTTATGAAACCTGTAGAATTCGGGACATTCACTGGCAGTCCTTGACAATTACACAACAGGAAAACTGGATTGGTAGGTGGGGGTGCTGTTGGGAGAGATGTGATGCAAAGTTAGAAACTGCTCTGGGTCTCCACGGTTGTGTACTCTGCCTGGGGCTGTTGCTTCATTTTCTGTTTACTCCCTTCTCTCGACTCCCCTGCCAAGCTCACAGTTAGGAGGCTACTGTTTTTAGAATGTCATTGAGGAGATGTTCTGAAGTGAACTCATGTTATGCGTCAGTGTGGGTAGTTGTGTACAGATGAAGAAATAGAATCACTTTAGAGGAAGCCATTGAAGCTGTAAGAGTGATCCTTGTGTGGTGAAGACAAACCAGCCTGTTGGAGGAAAGGTGGAAGCACAGATTGGCACAGACCCTCTAGGTCCTCAAGTGAGGCTCCTTGATTGAATCCAGACTTCACAGAACAAATCCCTTAACAAAAGGACTTGTTCTGTAAAACTGGAACTCTGAAGTCAGAAGGCCACACCCAAGGACCTAGAAGGCCATGTGTGGCCTCTAGGCCACAGGTTCCCCATCTCTGTCCCAGAAAGGTTAAATCACTTGTCCAAGGTCACATAAGATGTTTGGTTATGCAAAGTAACTATAATTTCCTAGATTTTCTTGCTCCAATTAAACAAGCTTATCACAAAGTCAAAGACCAAAACAAAAGCTTTGGTGAGTAAGGGTGAAGGGAAGTGTCTGGTAAGTACTGATGATTATGGGGATAATTAAAGCCTATGTGCTGTAGGTGTCACTTGACAAGATGGAACCTTGAAAAGAGGTCAGGATCGTCAAAGGCCAGCCAAGGAGAAACAGGAGAGCCTTCCAGAGATGGTCAGCTCATCCCAATGTGTACAGACAAGAGATGGAGAGGCATGGACAGGGACCTGCAAGGAGGCCTGGCTGGCTGTAAACTGGAGTGGGGAAGGGCTAGTATCATAGAATTAGTCTAAAAAGGAAGGTTGGAAGCAAATTGTCAAAAGCTTTAAATTTCAAAAAGAGGTTTATATTTTATCTTAATGGAAAGAGGAAGTAGCTAACTGCTGAGGAAGAGAGTGCCATGGTAAGACCTGTAATTTTGGAATGTATCTTTGGCAGCTGTGTGGAAAATAGACTGGAGGGGGAAGAGGGAAAAGGAGGAGGGAGTCCAGTTAGGAGGCCATTGTTTTAGTCCATATGACCAGGGATGGGGACCTGAAGTAAGATAGTGGTAGATGGAGTGAAAGGAATGGACAGATGCCAGAGATGTTGTATAGGTAGATGACATTTGAGTGGATATATTCAGGTGGCCCCTGGAGAAGGAAAGGAACCTATGAAATGAAAAAAAAGACAAGGATTGGTGTATTTTAAATCCTGCCATTTTATTTCTCTCCTTTTACTCTCTTCATAAATAACTTTTGTTAATTTTTTAAACATCAGAATCATTAAGCAAAACTAAACAACAGGCCAACTCCTTAGGAAAACACACAACATCACTCCATATCTGTAGTAGTCCTCTAGCCCCCCAACCCCCCCGGGAAGAAGGCAGACATGTTCCTCCTCTTCTCTTTGGTACAAAGATAATAATTAATCTGTTTGGAGGCATTGTGGTGTTATTTTCGTTAATATTATTATATTCATTGTGTGTATATGTACATGCACATATAGGCATATATGTATTTGGTGTTATTTTCATTAATACTGCATTCATTGTGTGCGTATGTACATGAATATGTATTTACATATATCTATCTATACATATACATGTATATGTATTTCTAATCTATTTGGGCAGCTAGCAGTGCCTGACCTAGAGTCAGGAAGACTCATCTTTATGAGTTTAAATCTGGTCTCAGACACTTACAAGCTGTGTGACCCTAGCAAGTCACTTAACCCTGTTTGCCTCAGTTTCCCCATCTTTAAAATGAACTAGAGAAGGAAATGTATATTTGTATCTTTGCCAAGAAAACCAAATGGGGTCAGAGAGTTGGACACAACTAAAAAGACTGAACAACAAAATAGTTCTATTCATTTTATTCTCTTTGCTCTTTCAATTTATATGAGTATTTCCTGTGCCTCTTAGAATTCCTTATATTCTCATTTCTTACTAATGAATAAACAAATATTTATTTAGCTCCTACTATGTTCCAGGAACTGTATGTAGGTGCGAAGAACAGAATCATGAAGACTGAAAGAATCTTTCCTCACGATGAATTTAAATTCTAACAAAGTACCTGTAAGCATATATGCAGCATAAATATTTAGCAGACAAACACACACCTTATATGATACATGTATTTATATGTATGCTTTTCTATGTGTGCTTACGTGTGTTTGTATGTATTTTATATATATGTAGACACCAGAAATAGTTTGTAACTTTTTAAAATAAAATATTTATTGAACTCCTTGGAGTAGATGACAGGTAATAGGATAGTTGGATGATTTCATCAAAGATTATTAGTGACTTATCTTGCATAATTACAAAGTCTTTTCAAGAATTGTTGGACCAATTCAGAACTCCACTCGTAGTGTACTATTGTGCTTGTTTTTCCATAGTCTTTCCCATAATTTTCCATTGCCATTTTTTATTATCTTTGCCAATTTAATGGGCATAACATGAACTATTAGAGATGCTTTCATTTCAGCTTTCCTATTAATGAATTGTAAAACCTTTTTATATGATTGTTGATAGTTTTCATTTATTTTCTTGAAAATGTTTTCCATTCATAGACTGGCTGTTCATCTAAGTGAGACTCTTTTAATCTTATCTGTTTTCTCAACTTTTTCTACTTTTATCAGAGATATTTGCTGTGAAAAATTATTCCTAGTCAATAGTTTTTTTTCTATTATACATACATTGTATTTTTTACTTTTTAATGCTTTAACTTCTGATTTACATCATTCATTTCTGCCAGATTTTGAGTTACAAAATCTCTCCCCATTTTTCCCCTACCCACCGCCCCAAATTAGCAGTCCCACAGGATATCCCCTCCTCCAGTCCGCTCTGTCCCATATTTTCTCCCATACTCCTTTCGACTTTTCCAGTGGATCTCTATGCCTCGTTGCCTGTATATCTTATTTCCCAATTACATGTAAGATGGTATTAATAATAGTATACACACATACACACACACACACATATATATATATATATATTTGAATATTTGATTTTAAAACTTTCAATTCCAGATTCATTCCCTTCCTCCCTTGTCACCCACCCTTACTGGGAAGATAAGCAGTTCAGTATAGGTTGTCCATGTGTGGCTAATGGAAAACAATAACATAGTAGATATATTGTAAAAGACTGACTATATTTCCCTCCCTCATATCCCACCTCCCACTTGTTCTATTCTCTACTTTGATCCTGCCCCTTTTTCAAAAGTGTGTGATTCCAACTTCCCTCCCCCCCAGCCTGCCCTCCTTTCCTCATCCCCCATCTCATCCCTTTCCCTCCCCTAGTCTCCTAGAGGGTGAGATACCATATTTAGTGTGTATTTCACTCCCTCCTCAAGCCAAATTCAATGGGAATAAGGTTGACCCATTCCCTTTTGCCTTCCTATTCTTCCCCTTCATTGTAACCATTGTCCCTTGCCTCTTTTGTATGAGATAGTTTACCCCAATCTGTCCCTCCCCATCTCCTCTCATTATATTATTCTCACCTCTTAATTTCACTTTTTAAGTATCATCCCTTCCTGTTAAATTGGTCCTGTGCCTTCTATCTATGTATACATGTAAACATATATACACACATTCACATATGTATTCATATGCCCATATACCATCATATATAGACATACATATATATATATATATATGTGTGTGTGTGTGTGTGTGTGTGTATTTTTTCTAATCCCTTCAATTACTGAGAAAAGTTTCATAAATTACAATTATTGTTTTTACATGTAGGAATGTTAATAGTTCAACTTTGATAAGTTCCTTATGATTTCTTTTCCCTGTTTACTTTCTCATGCTTCTCTTGCTTCTTGTATCTGAATGTTAAATTTTCTATTCAACTCTGGTTTTTTCATTAAGAATGCTTGAAAGTCCTCTATTCCACTTAATGCCCATATTTTCCCCTGAAACATGATACTCAGTTTTGCCGGGTAGGTGACTCTTGGTTTTAATCCCAGCTCCTTTGACCTCTGGAATATCATATTCCAAGCCCTTCAATCCCTCAGTGTAGAAGCTACCAGATCCTGGGTTATCCTGATTGTGTTTCCACAATATTCAAATTGTTTCTTCCTGGCTGCTTGTAATATTCTCTCCTTAATCTGGGAATTCTGGAACCTGGTTATAATATTCTTAGGAGTTTTGGGGGGGGGATCTTTTTCAGGAGGTGATTGGTGGATTCTTTCAACCTCTATTTTGCCCTCTGGTACTAAAACATCAGGGCAGTTAGATACATTATTTTTTTTTAAAATCTTTTTTGAAAATTTTTATGAAATCTTTTTATTTATTTAATGTAATCAAAACTGTCTCATCCCTGTGTTCACTACTATCCTTTGCTTGGTACTTAATTCCTTCTCAGTCACAGTTTTTAAATGCATCTTTTTGGGTTCACCTCTATTTTTTTAATGATGGAAACTTTAATGTTTAAGTCAAGTATTTATTTGGAACTTACTGTGATACGTGGTATAACATGTTCATAAATAGCAATTTTCTCTCAAACACCTTTCCAGTTTCCTCACCAGTTTTTGTCAAATAGTGAACTTTTCTAATAGTAGTTTGTTTCTTGGGTTTATCAAAACCTGGCTTATTATTTTGAGTTGTTTTTGGGTCTTATTTATTTATTTATCTGGTTCTACTGATCTTTTCTATTTTTAACCAGTACCAAAGAGTTTTGATGATTATTGCTTTATAATCTATTTGGACACATTCCATTCCCCTTTCATTCCTACTTTTTTCTTGAGACTCCATACCATACTATGGAGTACAAATTAATTTGTTATTGCTAAATTTTGTAATGTAACTCTTTAGTAGTTTTATTGGGATAACACATAATATATGAACGAGTTTAGGTAGTCACATCATTTTTACTATATTTGTTGAGCTCATCTATAAAAATCTCTCTGAGCATTTAAATCTTTCTTTGCTTTTGTTAAGTGTTTTTTAGTTATATTTATTTAGCTACTAAGTATATCCTGGTAGGTTAACTCTCAGATGCCGTATGCACCATGAAATTATTTCATAGAATATCTCTGGTAAATAGCAATTTTTAGAATTTTCCTTTCCATTATTTCCTCATGCGTTTAGTGACTATTGTATAAAAAGGTAAATTATTTTTATGAAGTTATTTTGTGTTCTATTATTTTCCTGAAACTTTTGATGGTTGTGTTTATTTCATTATGGATTCTCTGATATTTTCTAAGTAAGCAACCATGCCATCTTAAAATAGAAATGGATTTAGCTACTTTCTGTAGAAGTTTACAACTTTACTTTTTCCTTCTTATCATGTTGGTATAACTGGAATTTCTACAACTATATCAAATAATAAGTTGGGAATTGGGAGACAAGAGGAAATATCTTTGCTTTATGCTATACTTATTGGGAAATCTCTTGTTTCTCCTATGCAAATAACAGTAGCATTTGCTTTGGGGTATCTATCTATCTCTATTTATATATGTATAAAATACACTTAGTAAAGACCTTACAATGTGTGTGCTTTGGGAATTTTTTTTAGCCAAAATTGTTGTTTTCTTTTGTCAAAGATTTTATCTATAGCTCTTAATATATTCATGTGCTTTTTATTGCTTTTTTTTATCATTTGATTGACTTTTTTTCCTAATTTTAAACCATGTTTGCCACCCGGTATGAGTTCAACTTTGTCATAGTGATTTTTTTTATTATATTGCTATAGTTTCTTTCTTAAGATTTTATTTCAAATTTTTGTATTGATATTCACTCATTAGTATGATTACATTGTTTGCTTAATTGATAAAGTTCCCCATTTCTGGTTTCTTCCTTCCTGGATTTTTTATAAAAACATAATTGTCTCATTAAAAGGAGTTTAGTAGAATATCTTCTCTGTCAATAATTGTGGATATTTTTATGGCATAGATATTAATTGTTCTTAAACATTTGATAAAAATTAACTTGTAAATCTGTTTGTCAGACTGTTTTTTTTTTTCATTTTTTCACCTTTGATAGTTTCTTTATGATTTGTTCAATTCCTATATGTGAGAATGAGTCATTTAAGAACTCCTAGATTTGGTCATTTAAGAACTCTCAGTTGTGTTTTTCAAAAGAGCTTATGAAGAAATACCTTTAACCAATGGTGCCCCTTAAATTTAAAAATGGGTGCCAGTGGAAAAGCATTTAATTCTCTGAAACCATAGATTTTTCACACACAAACTTTATTGTCCTCAATTTTTATTTCCTCAAATGCCAAAATTAAGCATTTGACTAGTTTGTATGATCCTGGTAAATATTCATCAATAAAGGAGTGAGCAATCATGTTAAATATTTTTAATTGTCTTAACAACAATAGACCAATTGTCAGATTATGCAATGCATGCATTATCCAATAATTTGTTGTAAAATCTTTCATTCTTCTTTAAATGACAGCAAAGCACTTTTATTATCCAGAAGTGGTATTCAAAATAATGTCAGGATAAAAGAGAACACTTTTAAAAATTCCTGCCTAGGTGCTGAAAGATGAAAATGCTCTCTTCAAGTATGCTGGACCCATTCCATCCGCAGCATTAGCCCCACAAAGCCATCGCTGCTGCTTTGGGTGCTGTCTCGTTTCAGATGAAATATTTAAGCTTATTTGATTTCTCGTCATTCATGATCTTAACAGCACCTTTCAAAGGATTAAGTTGATGACTATGGCCTCCAAGTTAAGCTCTGTCCCATATAGTTAAGGATAAACAGCTTTCAAAAATCTACTCTTTGGAGAGAGAAATCCTAAACTGACAAAATAGTTTTCCTTAGATCCCAGATTGAGAGATCTTGTACCCTCTGATGTCCAAAGTGAGATGGAAGCATTTTCCCTTAGATTCTGACCCATATTTGTGAATTTATCATTCATCTGAGCTCATTTCGTTCTGTGTTTTTCAAATGTTTGTACATTATTTTTGTAGGGTACTCTAGAAAAATTTTTAAATCTTTAGAAAAAATAGCAAGAATGACCACATTGAAATGTGGGCAGCAAGGGAATTAGGCAAGATGGAAATGCTAAAGTCCAGAGGGGCAGCATCAGATGAGGAATCTTGTGATCTGAGGAGGGAAGAGTTCAGTCATAGAGTACAGTGTGCGGGCTCAGAGAATCTTATTATATTGCCAGGGAGAGCAAAAACAGAAAAACAAAACTATAGTCCAATTCTCCTCATGAACATTAGTGCAAAGACTTTTTAAAAATATTAGCTAGGAGTTCATAGCAACATATCACAAAGATCATACACTCTGACCGTGTGAGATTTATACCAGGAGTGAAAGAGTAATTCAATATTAGAAAAACTGTAAGTATAATTAGTTATAGCAATAACAAAAATAACAAAAATCATATGATTATCTCGGTATATTCAGAAAAAAGCTTTTGGCAAAGCACAACACCCATTCCTATTAAAAATACTAGAAAGCATAAGAATAAATGGAGCTTTTCTTAAAATGATAAGTAGGTTCTAGCTAAAACCAAGAGCAAGAATTATTTGTAATGACAATAAACTAGATGCCTTTCTAATAATAAGATCACGGGTGAAACAATGATGTCCTTTATAACCATTATTCAGTATTGTATTAGGAATACAAGGAAAAGAAATTGAAGCAATAAGAATGGGCAACAAGAAAACAAAACTATTACTCTTTGCTGATGATGTGGTGGTATACTAAGAACACTCTAAAAAATCAATGAAATAACCAGTTGAAACAATTAACAACTTTAACAAAGCTGCAGGATAATAAAATAAACTCACATAAGTCATCAGCATTTCTATATATTGCCAACAAAACCCACCAGGAAAAAATAGAAATGGAAATTCCATTTAAAATAAACACTAGAAAATATAGGAATAGGGGTGGCCAGGTAGCACAGAGAGTAAGAGCACCGGCCCCAGTGTCGGGTTGACCTGGGGATCGAATACAGGCTCAGACACTTATCACCCATCCAGAAACACCTGTCCATGTAACCTTGAGCAAGTTACTTAACCCCAATTGCTTAGGGGTGGCCAGATGGCTCAGTGAGTAAGAGTACCAGCCCCAGTGTTGGGATGACCTGGGGATCAAATCTGGGCTCAGATACTTAGCACCACACCCAGAAATAGCTGGCCATGTAACCTTGAGCAAGTTACTTAACCCGAATTGCTTAAAAAAGAAAAATAACCACAGACAACGTAATATATTTGAAAGTCTGCCTGCCAAGACCAACCCAGGAACTATATGAACACAGTAATAAAAAAACTTTTCAAACAAATAAAGACTGATCTAAACAACTGTAGAAATAGTCATTGCTCATGGGTAGGTTGAGCCAATATAATAAAAATGACAATACTACCTAAATTAATTTACTTGTTTTGTGCCATACCAAATTACCAAATAATGCTTTTATAGATCTGGAAAATGCATGTGGAAAAACAAAAGGTCAACAATATCAAGGGGATTAATGGAAGAAACATGAAGGAAGGTGGCCTATCAGTATCAGATTTAAAACTATATTACAAAGCAATAATCATGAAAACAATTTAGTACCAACTAAGAAATAGAATGGTGGATTAGTGGAATAGATGGGGTATATAATACACAATAGTAAGTGACTATAGTAATCTAGTGTTTGATAAACCCAAAGATCTGGACTTTGGGGGTAAGAGCTCACTATTGCCAAAAATTTCTGGTAAAACTAGAAAGCAGTTTGGCAGAAACTAGGCAAAGACCAGTATCTCATAAGTCAAAATGGGTACATCATTCAGACATAAAGGGTGATACCATAAGCAAATTGGGGGAGTATGGAAATTTTTACATGTCAGATCTATGGATAAGGCAAGAGTTTATGACCAAGCAAGAGATAGAAGGGTCGCAGGAAATAAAATGAATAATTTTGATTACACAAAATTAAAAAAGGTTTTGCACAAAAAAAAAATCAATGCAGGCAAAATTAGAAGGGAAACAGGAAACTGAGGAAGAATTTTGACAAGTTTCTCTGACGAAGGTCTCATTTCTCAGATATATAGGAAACTGAGACAACTTTATAAATGTATAGACCATTCCCCAGTTGATAAATGGTCAAAGGATATGAACAGGCAGTTTTTAGAAGAATAACACTATTGATTAGGAAAATGTAAATTAAAATAATTTTGAGGTGTCACCTGACACCTATGAGTTTGGCTAACATAACAGAAAAGGAAAATTAAAAAACCTGGAGGAAATGTGGAAAATAGAGATATTAATGCGTTGTTGGTGGAGTTTTGAATTGATCCAGCCATTTTGGAGAACAAGTTGGGACTATGGCCAAAAGAATTCAAAATTTAAAAAAATTTAAAAATAAATAAACAACAAATTTAAAAAAAAATCTTGAGGACAGTGGTTCAAATTATAAAATAATAGCTAATAATAACTAAAATGTATATAGCAATTTGAGGTTTGCAACATGTTTTATCTCATTTTATTGTCTCTACAACCCTGAGATAAGTGTTATCCTTATCCCATTTTACAGATGAGGAAACTGAGGCTCAGAAAGTTAAGTGATATACTCAGCTTCACACAGATGGTGTCTGAGATGGGATTTGAACTCAGGCTTTCCTGACTCCAAGTTCAGCACTGTATGCACTCAGCAAATCTTACAGATTTGAATCTGAATCCTATGACTTTGGAGTCAGTGTTATTTCCACTCTTCCACACTGAGTTGCATATTTGTAAGTCATATAGCAAAGAGAAGAGATAGGATGAAAAATTTACATTTCAAAGTAAACTTAGGATAAAAAATGTGCCAATTTACATTTGTTCATTCTAGCGTTGTTTTTTTTTTTTTTTATCATTGGTGGCAAAGGAGAACATGAGACCATCCTTCCAGGAGAAAAAAAAAATCTCTTGGATAGTCCCAGCTAAGAAAAATTTCTCTATAGTTTCTGTTTTCCATATTTTGGTCATTTTTGTTGGTCTCTGCTACCTCTACTTCAAATTCCCCCATGTCCTTATTAAGTGTCCCAGCTAGGCCAGAAGTCTTTCTTAAGGGATTAGATAGTTAAAAGACATCCTTATTCGGCCACTGATTCACTAGGTAGCTTTGAGCAAGTCACCTAAATTCTTTAAGCCTTAAATTTCCTCATATGTAAAATGAACAAGTTGAACAAAATAATCCTAAAGGTACTTTCTAGCTCTAATTGTCTATCAGAGTATTAGAGTAGAGATCTTTGTGTTCCTCGGAGCTGGATTATCAATTAGACTCTTCATCACCAAGCTATTAAAATGCTTCACACCACATTGTTCCATAGGAGATGAAGCTTGTCACATGGCTTGAATCATCTTCAACTGTCAGTGAAACGTCATTCAGAATACAGTGCCTTACATGAAGCAGACATTTAAATGTTAGGTGATATCGTTATTATTCTAACACATATTTTTGCTTGTTTCGATGGACTGAATTCCTTTCAGCTAGCACTATTCAACCTATTTGTTTAAAAGGTTGAAGGACACGAGTGCCATTTGGCTTCTTGCCAAAACAAGAGCAAAACCAAAAAAATGTGATGTTGAGCATCAGGAATGTGAATGTTGCATGGGCAATTCTTTCAAGAAATATCAAATCTCAGCCAACATAGAGCTACAGGGTTGTCTAGCTCCTACATGGCAATGAATGACAGTGGGAAAATAATCAGAAGTTTGTCATACAAGTCAATGTGGAAGAGTGGAAATAACACCAACTCCAAAGTCATGGGATCCAGATTCAAATCTCATGCCATCTGTTTGACTTTGGGCAAGTCACTTAACTTCCATTGGCCTCACTTTACTCATCTGCAAGAGGAAAAGGTTAGATTGCTGACGTATTGTGATTCACAAAGGTTAAGCAGTATTTGGAACTTGTCCTTTCTACTGTTACTGTTCATATTCATAGTTTGCTATTAATAATATTAGTTGTCTCGTAAGCTCTCTGGGTCACAGTTTCCCATTTGTGTAACTAAATGGATTAGATTTGATCAGAGATCCTGACCTGTGTCTTGGTTCCCTTTGACAGACTGGTGAAGTCCTAATACTGCTGGGGTTTGTTACCTATATTCATAGTTAAAAGAAATGCTGAATTTTAGTTGGGAGTTCATGAAAATAAAGAAAATAAAGTTTGTGAAAATAAAGAAAAATTATTTTCCCATCCAAGTCTATAGACCTCTTGAAATAACCATGGATCCCAAAGGGTTAATGGACTACATTATACACCCTGGATTAGATGATTGTTGTTCAGTTGTTTCGGTCAAATCAGACTCTTCATGATCCTATTTGGGGTTTTCTTGGCAAACATACTGGAGTGGTTTGCCATTTCTTCCTTCAGCTCATGGTACAGATGAGGAAACTGAGGCAAACAGGGTTAAGTGACTTACTGAGGGTCACACAGCTAGTAAGTGTCTGAGGCCAGATTTAAATTCAGGTCTACCAGACTCCAGGGCTGGAACTCTATCCACTGTGCCAACTAGCTGCCCCCTAGTTTCAAAATGCCTTAATTCTATGAAATTTTATTCTAGACAGTTTAGTATTCATTTGTGATGAGAGAAGAGAGATAAAGTAGGGTTGATAATCTTGCTCCTCATCTTTTTGGATCTTACTCGTACTTTTGAAAAACAATAAAGATGGAAGAACATGGAACTAGATGTTCTTTAAAATGTTGATTCATATTTACATAACATTTATACAACAGTCCATCCCTCTGTTCTCTTCAATAATAAAGTATGTGAGGGAGGGGGCATTTTTTAAAGCTCTTAGAAGTCTTGGGTAGGAATGGTTTTACTTGCTTATTCACTTGTTTTTATACCACTATGAATTTCTAGAAACATACATTTAATATATGATAAGTATTTAGTGTGTGCTATGTACTTGGGCTTGGGCAACTAAGTGGCTGGGTGTATAGAGAGCCAGAGCTAGAGTTAGGGAGACTTGTCTTTGCCCCGGTATCTTTGCCAAGAAAAACCCGGCTGGGGTCATGAAGAGTTCGACATGACTGAAGATGACTGAACAACAAAATGTACTTGGGGGCAGCGAGGATAAATACAGTCAAACAGCCGCTGCTGTAATGAGGTTTACAATATAGAAGAGGGCATAGAATATGTATGTAGGTCACTATAATTAAAAGAAAATATGCAGATCCAATAAGAGGTACAAAGTGCTATCCATGGAGTTGAGAAGAGAAAGAAGTGATTTTCAGTTAGGAGTATCTATTTTATGGAGTGGATCAATAATGCAAAGCACCAGCATTTATTAAACACTTAGTGTATGAAAGGCACTTAGTATGTGGAAGGGCTTTATTAATCACCCCATAGTCTCCAATTGTTTGATTTTTCATTTTTTGAGTTTTACCTTCTTAAGCCTTAAAATAGTTATATGGAACTGAGTGGAGGGGATACAGTGTCCTGCTGCTCCAGTCATTCTGTAGTTTTCAAAGAGGTTCCCTTTAAAGAGTCTTTCTCTGACAAGTATTTTAGCAGGTTTTTTTTAAGCAATCGGGGTTAAGTAACTTGCTCAGGGTTATACAGCCAGTTATTTTTGTGTGGGTGCCAAGTATCTGAGGCCGGAACCAATCCCAGGTCTCCCGACTCTGGGGCCATTGTCCTTACTCACTATGCCACCTGGCCACCCATATTTTAGCAGTTTTTAATAAATAAAAGTTCTTTTCCTGCACTCTTTAAACTGTTAACATCCAAAACAAACATGACCCTAAATCCTTTACATGGTGATTGAACCCTTACATTTATTCAACAATTTACTTTCTGCACCTTTTGCAACCAAATTGCTCGCCACCTGTCTGAAAACTTTGTCCTGATATTCAGATTGCAGGGCTTTTTTATTAAAGTTCTTTTTTTCTATTACTTTCAACCGCCAAAAGTGTTCATTTGTGGAAGAGGTAAGACTTCACATCTTTTATTGGTTCAATTAAGTTATTCTTCTTTATTGCAAAAGTACTTTTTCCACCCCTTTCAGCACCAAACTGCTCCAGTGTGAAAGGGCAGTACCTAAAAGGGGCAGTGCCTTACATTAAAATAAATCTGTGCATGGTATATAGGATGAATTACAGGGCATTGAAATGGGGTACAGGGTACCAACTAAGAAACCGTTGTCACCATCTGTTGTTTTTGTTGTTCAAGTGTTTCAATCCTGTCCAACTCTCCATGACCCCATTTGGGGTTTTCTTGGCAAAAATACTGGAGTGGGTTTGCCATTTTCTTCTCCAACTCATTTTACAGATGAGGAAAATGAAGCAAGCAGGGTTAAGTGACTTGCCCAGGGTCACATAACTAGTAAGCATCTGAGGCCAAATTTGAACTCAAGAAGATGAGTCTCACTGACTCCAGGCTCAGCACTTTACCCACTGCTGCTACTTAGCTGTGCCATTGTAATGATCTGGACCTGGATTGGATGGATGATGGGGAAGCAGAGAGACAGGAATAGGTATGGAATTACAAAGGTAGAAACATCAAGACTTGGCAATTGTTTGAAGGGTGGGGGTGGACAGTAGTTCTGGAGAGAGGGAGAAATCAGAAATGAGTGTACTCCCTCCTCTGCCCTTTATTTTCTTTAAATTAGATTTTTCTTTGTGGGGGGAGGGGGGAGGGAGGAGAATTTCCTTAATGAGCCTTGGTGATGAAAAGCAAGAATTCACAATAGATTATTATTGTCATACTGTTATAGTTATCATAAGGGTGATGTAATTCTTTCCAGAACCTCCTGCATCCTATTAAGCAAACTAAGGGACATTGTTCTTGTCTAAGAAGGCAGTAGGGATGAACAGAAGGTATGACAGGGCCATTGTGTCAAACATTCAGGAATTATTTGTTAGCTTTAGAGCTTTCCAGTTGAACATGTCTGGTTTATTTCAATGTGCATCCATGAAGCTGTTTTTTGTGGGTCGGACCTAAAAATGAGGTTGATGATAACTTTGGTCATATACTATGGAGAAGGCGCCAGAGGAAGACTCCTCTTAGACTAGGGCCTAATCATCCAACTTAAGGTACCATGACCAGGCCAAAAAAGGGTCTAAAATGCTGCTTGAACTTAGACATGAACTCACTGGGTCGCAGACCCTACATCCATGGAGTAGTGCTGAAAGACTATGGCTTACTTCCCAAAGTCCAGACCTGGCGATTGTAACACCCTGGCCTACATTCCAAGGACTGGCCCTTATTTTTATCTTGTGCTTCAGATCTCAGTCCAAGGTTTTCTCTGCCAGCTCTGTGCACAGAGAAGACACTTAATAAACCCTTGAGAGCTGATTGATGGGACTGATTAATTTAGAAACAGTCCCCTCTTTGCTCAAGTGCACTTCCTTTACCTTTAAATGCCTTACCATGACTGTTTCATCTCTAGCTCTTGGTTTTATATTGCTAACAGACTTGGGAATCCTAGGAAAAGAGTTTTGCCAACAAGTATATGACTCACATAAGGCTGAACTTAGGACTCTGTTAAACGCTGTTCTTTGGACCAACTTTGCAAGCCTCATGTGAACAGGGCACGATTCATTAACTAAAAATATGATTCATACTTCAGCTTAAATTAGACTTCAGGCACACATCACGCAGTTAATCAGTAGGTTGGCCTTTTAGGGCTGGGACAGCAGTCTTTAGTAGTTGTAAATATGATTTTTTTTTCAGAGAAATAGAGGGTTAAGACAGATGCCACCAGGGGTCAGCCAGTTTTTGAGGTTTGGAAAATGGGGAATCCAACTGAAAAGAAAAACATGTTGTCTTTGCCTCATCCTCAGGAACATGGGACATGCTTCTTATCTCATAGTCAGACACGTGGCCCTGATGAGAACACAGAGCTTTGTTTAACTCACTTTCAACTCAAGGACATCTGCTTTCAGTTCAGTGCCTCTTGAGGCATAACCCAAGTCAAGAAAAGGTAGCCTGGGTCCTTTGCTGGTGAATTTCAGTTCAGTAGTGAAAACTGGCTTAATTTCAAAAGATTAGTCAAAGGTTTGCTGTAGTGTACTATTCATTTTTCCACCTTGGCTTTACTTAAATTGGTTTGCTTAAATTCTGGGTCTCTAAGCAGAATTCCTCAGAGTAGGTCCTCCCCTGCCTAACCTCAGCCCCTAGAAATATAAGGTCGTAGACTCATGAACTCATCGGTTTGTAGGATTCTTTCACACAGCTGCCAAAACAATTTTCCTAAAGTGTGGGTGTGACCATGTCACACACCTTCATTAAATTTATAATCCATTAATCCCCTTCCTAACTCGATGGTCCTGCCCAATGAGCCTCTGTGCTGTTCCTTCCTTACATTCTGCTCTCCATTTCTTGTCTCCTTTACCTTAACTGTTCTCCATGCCTCCAAGGCATCCCCACTTCATCTTCTCCTTAGATTCCCGTTTCCTTCAAAGCTCTGTTCAACTGACATCTCCATGAAGTCTCCCCATATCCTCCCAGATGCTCCCCAGAATTTAACTAATATTCCTTTTGTGTAATATTTTGTACATTTTATTAATGTTTATTTTTTTCCTTCCTCAAATGAAATGCAGGCATCCTAAGGGCAGGGTTTTCTTCCTTTCTGTCTTTGGATCTCTAGTGCCTACTTCAATGTTTGGCATATAGCAAGTACTTAATAAATATAAATGCTTGTAGATCATTTGATTGATTGATCATAGATTTAGAACCTTAGAAGCCGTCTAATCCGACACCTTTATTTTACAAATGAGAAAAAAATGAGACCCAGGAAGTTAAATAACTTGTCCAGGGGTCATACAGAAAGCAGGTAGAAAGGCTGACCTATTTGTTGATAAACCTCAGTTTCCTTGTCTATAAAATGAAAAGCTTAGCTATAGATGATCTCTAAGGAACATTTCGAATCTAAAACTTACGATGCAACTCTATTTATAAAGATCTTTATTTTTACTCTGGAGCAGAGTGGAAGCAACAGGAGACATATAAGCAAAAAAATTTTAAAAAGGAGGTAAGAAGGAAGAGAGTAGCAGAAACAAAACCTAACAGCATTGACAACAGTGGGCAGTGGTGGTGATTTGAGGAAGGGCTATAGATCAGAAATGGCTGAAAATATCAGTAATAGTAAAGAAGAGAAGCAGGAGAAAGCAACACTAGAGACATTTAGTTGTTGCAATGAATAGAATGCTGGGCCTGGAGTCATGAAGACCTTAGTTCAAATCTCATCTCAGATGTATACTAGCTATATGGTCCAAGACAAGTCACTTAACCTTTCTGCCTCAGTTTCCTTAACTGTAAAATGAGGATGATAATAGAACCTTACTTCCCAGGATTAAATAAGATAATATTTGTAAAGTATTTTGTGCAGTCCCTGGTATATATTTAGAGCTTAATAAATGAGAAGCTTAATAAATACTTGCCTCCTTCCTTCCTCTGCAATCTGGAAGGGCAAATAACCATCTTCCTCTCAATAGTCTTTGAA
This sequence comes from Petaurus breviceps papuanus, assembly GCF_028583685.1. NCBI lineage: Eukaryota > Metazoa > Chordata > Mammalia > Diprotodontia > Petauridae > Petaurus > Petaurus breviceps. Next base: position 13,895,913 of record NW_027185903.1, read on the forward strand.
GATCAGCATAGGAATATATCTTCATTGTGTGGCTATGGGCCTGGATTTTGGGGAAAACAGGACAGACTTCTGTCTCAACTTGTAAAAGCGTGGGGATGTGGGATTTAGTCCTTAAGATCCATGTCCCATGAAAAATGTACCTGTATCTATAACATAATTCAGCAACCGACGTCCATAACTAGACTGCTGTTTAAAATATGCATGTTTCAAGAGAAACCGAATTTTTAGGAAACAGGTACAGAAAGAAATTGCCTTCTAGAATACCCAATAATTATAGATTCATTAAAATCTAGAGCTGTAAGGAGCCTCAGAGATCTTCTATGTCAATCCTCTCATTGTACAAATCAATTAATCAACAAGTATTTATTTAGCACTTATTCCCAAGCATTATGTTTGGCACTGGGGATAGAATTACTAAGAATGAAATAATCTTCTGTTAAATATTTTTTTAATTTGAAAGTTTTTGAAAGAAGCTTATATTCTAATGAGAGAAACAATATTTACAAAATATACACATATGTATAGCAAATATACAAACTGAATTAATACAAATATATGAAAAGTAGTTATCTCTTCCACATTGTGATTTTCCCCATCCTGGTTTCAATATATAGCAGGTCAGCAATAATAATTAAATGGGACTTTTGGAGGGTTTTGCAAAAGCCACAGGCAACACAAGAAGGCCAGCAGACAATACAGAATTTAGGACCAAATACTTGACCCAAAGTTTACAATAAGCTATTGTAAACACCCCATAAAAGCAAAAGAAAAAATTCAGACTTTTTTCTCTGGTACAGAGGGAAGGCCAAACAATTTTACACAGATTTTACACAGGGGCATGGCAACCCTAACCGCAAATGTGAAAGGTAGTTTGGGGAAAACTACCAGGCAGAAGATAGTGCCTGAGCTGTATCTTAAATGAAGAAAAGAACTCTAGGAGGCAGTAAGGGGTAAGGACAAGGTGTATTACAGGTGTATGGAATGGCCACTGAGGACATTAGGGCCCAGATATGCAAAGTGATTTACCAGAGGCCACACAGTTTGTTATTGGCAGAACTAGGACAAAGCCCTAGGTTCAGAATCTGGGACCTTTTTGTTTTCCCACTTAACTTGTTCCATTGTGTTGTGACATTGATTTTTTTTTAATAGAAATTTTTTTGAGAATTACATAATTGTTAGTCATGTTCAGTTATCCCCCCCCACAAATGAAAGTAAAATTTAGTGACAATATAATACTCTTCCTTTGCTTATCAAAAGACTCAGCTATGCTGAGTCTGAATGAATCTGTTTTGTAAATGCCTCTAGTTTTCTACAATACTTAAGTAATTGGGGAAGGGGTATTTACTCAACCAAGAGGGAGCCATCTATTAAAATACTCTTGCATCAGCAATATTTCCCTACGGTATTTGTTTGTATGTACCAGTGAAACAAGATTTTCCCATTCTTAATACTGTTTTGCTGATCAATGAACATTTTAAGTTTTGAATTTCAACTTTGATGGTGATGCCTTCCTTCTAGACTCTCAATATTTTTTTATGTATACTTTGGTCACATCACATATCCCCACTGAAAGCCAGTTTATAAATGTGAAACTTGAAGGTTCTGCCTATCAGCTCTCTCCATTTCTGATTCATCCTTAGGATTAACAAGAAAAAAAAAATCATAGAATCAGGAGGCTGGAAAAAGGACCTTAATGGGCAAGGATGGAGACAACTTCCTGAAAGCACTATTGGCCAATTTCCCGTGGTGCCAAATCACAAGGCAAAGTTTCCAAGGTGAGTAGGTTATAGTTATTTTTTATTCTTACCCTCTCTCTCTCTTAATCTCCTATCTAAAGAGCATTTTATCATAAGGATCACCGGAAAAATATAGTATTTCCTTTGGAATAAATAGACTCCATTGAGAGTTCATCCCTTATGTTCTTCTGCCTTCAAGCAAAACTACATTTAAACCACCCAGAAAGATTTCTGCCTATACTCTTTCTTTAAAGAGGTTCTGTGGTTTCCATTAGTGATCCAGCCTAGTGTGTCTCTCAACCCTCTCTAGCTTGTGAATTCTAATCAGAATCCCTCTTTTGCTAATTTAAGTCCAGTCTGTCTTTTCCTGGCCACGGTGGAAAGGGAGAGCAGCTGGTCGCTGTCACTTATGCAGCAATCCCGTCTACATTTGCAGCAGCCCCTGGTGCAACCCTGACCTCCCCAGGCCTTAACCTCAGCCCTCTTTTCTTTAGGCCAGTGAAACCCAATTCTTTAGCCCTTCCTTACTCTCCCTTTTCTAGGAGCTCCTTTCTATGTTTTGTGCTATTTTATAAAAGATTTTGTCAGAAATCACTGTTCATTGTTAATTGTTCTGGATGGTGTTTAATTTGTTATCTCACAGTTTTCTGGGCTATGTTCTGTCATTTGCATCTCTAGATGCATAAATTATAGCTATTCATCTTCATAAATTCTTCTTTTAAAAAAAAATATGGTGGCCTCCTTAAAGAATCCCCTGAGGGAAGCTTGGTAGGTGTTTTAATTCTTTAGCACTGGCCTGTAGAGCGCCTCCTCCTGGTTAGCCTTGAGGTATAGAACTCGCCTCTGTCGGTACCTTGCAGGTTACCTGCAAAGAAGAGATCTGTGGAAATGGTGGATGACAGCAGTAGTCACAAAAGGCAGTGAGTCAGTGGCCCCCACACCCAGAATAAGATAGGAATGGTGCAGACATGGTAAGCAGGCATGTGAAAGGTAGGAAAGATGCCGTGGAGTGGCCACTCAGTATGAGGAACGGAGGCATAGGGATTACAGAGACATCCAACAGATGCAATACTTATTAGCCAGGTAACTTAGTTAATTCCTTGCTTCTTTAAGCAGCTACTGTGTACAAAGCAGTCTGCAAGGGACGGATGAGACACGTGTATAGTTTATATCATAGCCCTCTGTGCCTCACTCTGCTATATAATACATGATATAGGTTCAAAATAAAGTCTGTAGTGTATATTGATGCCAGCTGTAGAGAATAGTTATCCCCACCCTTGACTCGTCTTCCCAGGAGAGCACTATGTGCTGCTACCTGGAGCCATTTATACCATCTGCCAGTAATGTCCCTTTCTTCTAACTACTGTGACTTTCTTGTGACCAGAAGAATTGAATGACCCTATGCTGGTTTACCACCCCATATGTTTTAGTTCCCCTTCAGTACCACAGAAGTGTGTATTTGCAGCCTTGACCTAAGAAACCTGAGATATCTTGGCAAACTCAGATTGTGTAATTTAATGCACCTGATCATATTGACATTGACAGCTGGGATAGCCCTATTGACATGTTCTTGCTGCAGCATTATCCAGAGCCCTGAATGAAAAATGAAAAATCAGTATGTCAGAATTCTGTATCGCCTAAGGAAAACTCAGTCAATAATTTGCTGAGCATCATTCACCTTGCCCCTCATCTGTGACCTGACCTGGTATTCACTGAGGTTCCCAGAACAATTTATTTGATAGATAGACTTCCAAACATGACAGAAGTCTTCACAGGAGGTTTATTGATTTTTTTGTCTGTTTTAAATGAGGCATTTCCCTCTCCTAAAACTTCCCATAAAAAGTTGGGGTTGAATCCTATTATAACATGGTGCATTTTCACACAGATCCATTATAATATGTTTGGTTTTTTTAAAAACCACTGTATGAAGTAAAAACCTTCTGTGAAATTTCATCTGTCATACTAGGGATCATCTGATCTTGTGAAAGAATCTTTGTGTTTTAAATCGTCACACAATTAGAGCATTAAAGGATAAATGAAGGTATTTTTTTGTTTTTCTTTTTGAAACAAATCTACTATTTGAAGAGAAATGTACTATTAATACATAAGAAAACTGAGATTCCTACTAAAAATTATGGTGCCAGCTGATGTCATTGTATTCCTGGGAGAGGGGCATTAATTCTGTACACTAAGTGCACAGAAACAGTTCTGAAATCAAGCACTGATAATTGTACCTGGAACTTGATGAGAATTAAGCAAGAGACCTAGATTGTAAAGTCCTTGAGGGTGTGGTGGAACTTAGTTTGATTATCTTATGTAACAAATGGTTACTTACTGAATACATGATGGATGAATGTGATCTAATGAGGAACTGAAAATATATTCTGTTCTGGATTTTCTAAGCTTGAATTACTCATTTTTGTATTCCTAACAGCAAATGCTTAATTCTAGGCTCATTTATTCCTGTAACTTAATACACTTACCCTTGGTTTCCTTTCCACCATAAGTTGGTCTGTGTCTAGGGAATTCAAAGTAACAGTATCAAGTCGTATCATCTTTACCAATAAATACTTATTGATTTATTTGTAGGACACTGTGTTGGGCACTGAGGATATTAGGAAGTGTGAGATAGGTTTCCTGTCTGTCCCTCTTGAATTTACACTCATAGTCAGGGAGATAGGACACATACAGACAAAAAGTAAATAAGAACACAAAGTAGCATGGAGCCAGGTGGGAATGAGCAGGACACAGAGTGAGGGCTGTAGGATCCTATCACAAGCTGGGATGATTGGGGAAATTCTAATGAAGGTAGGCCTTGAACTGCACCTTCTGGGAAGGGTTGGACAAAAATAGAAATGAGGAAGTGGGATAGTATTTGATAGAGGTGGATGGGAAGAGGAAGGAATGTCATGAACAAAACTACATAGGAAAGAATGTGATGTGTTCAAGGTACAAGATGTAGAGACCACTGGGTTTGGAATATGGGGTTTGTGAAGGATCATGGTGGGAAAAAGAGAAGTAAATAGGTACCATTCTTTGAAGGATAGTGCCAGTGCAATATTTACAGCACTGACCATGACTATAAATATTCCTGTATAGTGTGCTCAGTCGCAAAATTTGACAGATTCTCCATATAGAGGACAGAACCAAAACATTTATTTAGACACCAGAAAACCAAATCCTGAAAGAGTAAGCCAATTCCATCATAGTAACAAAGATATTAAAAAGCCATAACAACATAGGGAGCCACAGCATCCTTTAGCCTTTTCACAAACCAATATTAGATCAATATCTACTCACAAATCTATCTCCTTGCCTGAGCTCCTCTCTCTCCCACCATCTGTCTAGCTCTGACTCCCAGCTTCCTGTGGCTCTGCTCTACCCTTCAGCAAACTCCTTCCATCACAGGCTCCATATGATTATATTCAGCCTATTAGGGGGAAGAGTTTACTTTCAAAGCAGGGAAGGTCTTCAAGCTCCCCTAGGTCTATTAAGGGGCAGGGAAGATCTTCAAATTCCCATTACATAAGCCAAGGAATTACTTTGTTTCTATTTTCTCTGCAAAACAGAATGTCCCTCATTTTGGAAATGACAGAACAAAAATGACTAACAAGGTCTTGATATCCAAATTAAGTAAGGAGATGGTAGGAGGGTACCTTGCTGCCCTTGATGAATCTAAGTTGCCTAGTCAAGAACTACATCCACAGGTCCTGAAAGATCTTGCAGATGTAATTACTGAGCTAATGTCAGTGATCTTTGAAAGGTCATAAAAAAAGAGAGGTGTCACAAGATTAGAGAAGGGTAAATGTACTGATTTTCAAACAAAGGAACTAGAACAGAGTGTGTAAACTATAGGCCAGTGAACTTGACCTTGCTTCTTGGGAAAGTTCTAGAAAGGCTCATTAAAGTAGGAAGAGGGGAAAAGGCTCATTGCCAATAGAAAGGGGAAAAGTGAAACCAGCATAGCTTCATCAAGAACAGTTTTATGACAGACTAATTTCATTTTCTTATTTAATAGGATTATGAAATTGTAGATGAGAAGAATGCTATAGATGTAGTTTGCTTAGATTTTTAGCAAATCTTCCAATAAAATATCTCATTCTGTTTTTATGAAGCAAGTAGATTAGATGATACATATAGATTTAGAACTGGTTGAGTTCAGTGAGTAGTTGCTAATGGTTCAATTTCAATATGGCAGGAGGTCTCCAGGGCAGAACCCCAGTGGTCTATGTTTGACCCTGTGCTATATTTAATATTTTTACAAATGATTTGGATAAAAGCATAGATAGCCTATTCATCAGATTCACATATGACACAAGACAGGGATAACTAATGCACTGGATGACAAAATCACGATCCAATAAGATCTGGACAGAAAAAAAAGCATTGGGTTAAATCTAACAAGAAGAAATTCAACTTTTTGGAGTAGGGATTCCTTTAAAATGTGGCCACTGAGGTCCCTTCTGACTTTCAAGTCATTCTGTGAGTTTGTGAATTTGATAAAGAGACCCAATAGACGATATTAAATTCACAAACTAACAGAATGATTTGAAAGTCAGGAGGGACCTCAGTGGCCATATACTAAAGGAATCCCTACTCCAATAAGTTGAATCTTCTCTTGTTAGAGTATTGTCCAAATGACCTAACTGAACCGCAATTAAAATCAATATATTTTTCCACTTTCCAGACCCTGCCCATTCCCCTCACCCTCCCCCCCATCATTTACAGGCATTCTTTGGCTTTCTTTGCAGCATATTTCTGGAAGCCATGTGATATGCGTCTAAGACCATAATGGTGTAAAACATGTTTTAGCTGTGCATTTATATTGTTTGTTTTGACTATGAGTTGCAGAGGAGATGCTGATTGGCATTGGTGAAGAATGTTTCTACTTGGGAGCTCCCTACACAGATGAAGTCATGGATAGGATTTTTAAAATTATATTACTACTGTCAGTCAGTCAGTAAACATCTATTAAGTGCCTACTGAGTTCTAGGCACAGTGCTAAGCACTGGAGATAGAAAGAGACAGTCCCTGCCCTCAAGGAGAATAAAATCTAACAGGAGAAACAAACAACAACAAAATCAAATATATACTAACAAGGTATATGCAGGAAAAAATAGAAAATAATTAAAAGATATCACTAGAATTAAAGGGATTGGTAAAGTCTTCCTGTAGAAGGTGGGATGTCAGCTGTGCCTTGAAGGAAGCCAGGAGGCAGAGATAGAGATAGCATTCTAGACACAGGGGACAACCAGAGAAAATGTTTGGAGCCAAGAGATAAGGTGTGTCCTGTTTGTGGGACAGCAAGGAGGCCAGTGTCACTGAATTAAAGAGTGTGTGGTAGAGAGTAAGGTATAAGAAGACTGGAAAGGTGAAAAGGTCCCAAGTTATGAAGGGTTTTAAATGCCAAACAAAGAATTTTATATTTGATCCTGGAGGTTATAGGAAGCCACTGGAGTTTTTGAGGGGGGAGAGTGACATGATCAGATGGGCACTTTAGAAGAAATCACTTTGGTGGTTGAATGCAGGTTAGATTGAAGGAGGAAGAGACTGAAGGCAGGTAGACCTACCAGCAGGTTATTACAATAGTCCAGGTGTGAGGTGATGAGTCCTGCACCAGAGTGATGGCAGTGTCAGAGGGAAGGAAGCGTATTCAAGAGATGTTTCAAAAGTGAAATTGGCAGGTCTTGGCCACAGATATGGGGTAAATATGGAAGAAGATACAGGAGAGAGGGAAATGAGAGACAGTAAGGAATTGAGGATGACATCTGAGTCACAAACCTGAGGGACTGGGGGGATGGTTTTGTTCTCAGAAGTAATAGGGAAGTTATGGGGGTGGCAGGAAAGCTTCTGGGGTAAAGATAATGAGTTTAGTTTGAGACACGTTGGTTTTAAGATGTCTACTGTTCAAAATGTCTGAAAGCAGTCAGTAGAGACATGTCAGTAGAGAGGTTAGGGCAGAATAGTAGATCTGAGAATCATCAACATAGATATGGTAATTAAATCCATGGGAGCGAATGACATCACCAAGGGAAGGAGGGAGAAGAGAAGAGGGTCTTTGTGGAGACTTATAGGGTATGCCCTGGATAAGGATCCAACAAAGGAGATTGAGTAGTACTCTTAGAGACAGGAAGGAAGAGAGTGGTGCTCTAAAAACCTAGGGAGAAGAGAGTACCAAGAAAAAAAAGTATGATCAATTGTGTCAGAGGATTCAGAGAAGTCAAAAAGAAGGACTGAGAAAGGGATATTGGATTTTCCATTTAGTAGATCAGTGGAAAGTGTTGGGTCACTGTATAATTTACATGGTTGACATCCACATACCATTGTGTGGCATTGCTCCACATATTCCTCCACAGGAAGACAAAATGATAAGCTTAGAAAACCTGGAGAGACTGAGCAAGACACTGAACTTGATATGTGAGCATATCAAGAACAGAAGCTGTGGGCTTTGTTTTTGTTGGCATCATGGGGTAAACAGACAGATGAGATTTGAAACAAATAAAATGTGGACTACCTGTTAGACATTTTAAAACCATTTTCAGGTGATTCACGATGTGTCCCATTCTGTATCATTAATTTTGACTTGACTTTTATTCTCTGTTTATCTTTCCCAGAAACAGGCATGAGTATAGGTGAAACGCAAGGCAGCTAGATAGATCAATGGAGGAGAACTTGCTACACAGCAGCAGCAAACTCACCTACGGTCTAGTATGACAAGGAGAATAATGAGGGTGCAGAGTATTGCCACGTATGCCACTGCCCTGTACCTAAGCTAGCAGTCAGGGCAGCTAGGTTAATAGTCAACACACACACACACACACACACACACACTTTAAAACTACATAAAATTCTTACAGGGAATTCTTTCAACCTTATTTTTACCAAATATCTTCTGCAAATAAGGAAGGTATAGTCTGCAGAACAGATGTTCTAAAAATTTATTAGCATTTTCTACTGTGATGAAGTCAACCAACAAGCATTTATTAAGCACCTTCTGTGTCCATGGAACTGCGCTAAGCATTAGGTATAGAGAGACAGAAGTGTCTGTCCCTGTCCCTGTCCCTGCAGAACGTTTAGGCTACCCAGGGAAGGTGTTCATATGCAGGTATATGTGAAATAGATGAAAGATGATGAGGGAGGAGGTAGCAGCAACTTGGGGGGAGGGTGGAAATCAGGAGAGGGGAATCAGTTTAGAGTATAGGACCCAGAGTCAGGAAGACCTGAGTTCAAATTCAGCCTCAGGCATTAACTATCCATGCGACCCCAGGCAAGTCAGTTCTTTCTGCCTCAGTTTCCTCATTTCTAAAATGGGGATTATAACAGCACCTATCTCCCAAGGTTGTTGGGAGGACCAAATGAGATAATAATTGTAAAGTGCTTAGCACAGTGCCTGGCACATATTAGATGCTCTATACGTGTTAGCTATTATTGTTATTGCAATGTATAAGAAGTGTTCTTTGCACTAGGCTTCAGGGATAGGTTTCAGGGATCTGTGAACTTGGATGGGAAAAAAATTACATCTTTATTTCATTATAAGTGGTCTCCTTTGTTATCCTGTCTATTTTACTTTATGCATTTAAAGACTTATTACAAGAAGGGGTTCACAGACTTCATCAGACTATCAGAGGGGTTCATGACACAGAAGAGATTAAGAACCCCTGAGCTGAGCCTTGAAGCCAACTAAGGCTCCTGAGAGACTAAGGTGAGAAGGAATTGTTTTCCAAGGAAGGGGGACAGCCAGTAGAAAGGCACATAGATATGAGATAAAAGTGTTATGTGTGAAGAAGAGAAAGGAATCAGTTTGCTAGACTGTAGTGTGTGTGTGTGTGTGTGTGTGTGTGTGTGTGTGTGGAAAGGAGTAATTTTAATAAGATCATAAAGGTAAATAGGGCTCAGGTACCAAAAGGCTTTAAATGCCCAAAAGAAAAGTTTCCATTTGCTTCTAGGGTAGTGCTTTTCATGGTATGGTCAGGGAACCTTTGGAAATCCCTGAAGTCAAGACTAGTTTGAAAATAATGCTATGATTTTTTCATTTTTAATGGTTCGTTGGTTGGTTGTTGTCCTTTGTTTTGGAAGAGGACCAAAATGACATCACTATGCTAGAGCCAAGTTCCAGTGTGTATGACTGGGGCTGATCAGAACATTATGAGTCAGAATGTTCTACCACAGGTCGGGCACAAATAGTCCATGTGAACATTTAGGATGGTGTAATGTAATGCCAAGGAAAGGCAACTTCCCAGGTTCAAAATACCAGCATAGGTGCTCTCTATTTTATTCAGTGACAAACCAAGAACAGAGAAGATCAAAACATGACATCATTCAAAATACAGCATTTACTAAGTGTGATTAAATAATCTCCAAGGACTACCCCACCCCAGGACTTTCCAATCATTCAATCAATTACAAAGTCCCTGTTCTAAATACTACTCCACCCCTAGGCTATACCTTCATTTGGTCCACCACAAAACCCCTCTTCTCAAATGGAGATTATTTTCCAAACATAGGTAAAGTACCTTCATTTGTCAATCACAGAGCACAATAAGGTCAAAAGTTCCCCACCCCTGGATCACAATTGAATCTACCCCAGAGTTACATCAAGTTTAAACACAGCACTTAATACTCAAATGGA